>NC_054711.1:11084758-11292258 GCF_016097555.1 Gigantopelta aegis | reverse complement strand
CTATTTCATGTTGAACATTTGGTTATTTAGACATGTGATCAAAATCGTAACATCATAATGTTATGGTGTTGACCGTTGTGGTGTTTACAAAATTTAACAAAAACACAAATTTTCATTTCATTATTGTTGATTAGCTATGTTTAATTGCCAAGACATCTTCGAAGCATCGATTTATGATGATCTCTGAATGTATCATATTCATTTAATGCATCAATATATTAATTATGCCCGTTACGGTGTTGACAGAGAATAAACATCCCTTTTTGCCTGATCATTTGTAGAAAACTGAAACTGACAGCACTTTTCGTTATTAACATTTGAAAACATTGCGGGTTTGTCTACTTGGAAGGAAGGAAGGAAATGGTTTATTTAATGACGCACTCAACACATTTTATTTACGGTTATATGGCGTCGGAATTGTCTACTTGGAAGAAGTCATGTAACATGTCTAGGTTTATCATTATACAACATAGGCTGTGTTTGCTGACTGGTGTAGCATGTAATTTGCACTCCCCAAGAATATGCACTCCCCTGTCATTATTATACATATAATTTGCACTCCCCCAGTTACTATTATACGTATAATACGCACTCCCCTTGAAATATTTGCACTCCCCTAGTTATAATTATACATACAATATGTACTTTCCACTACTATGCTTGGATCCTGAATACTTTAAATCATCTCTTACAAAAACTTTAGGTTGATAATAATTTAAGTACTATTCAATGAAAGAAAGAAATGATTTATTTAACGACGCACTCAACACATTTTAGTTACGGTTATATGTCGTCAGACATATGGTTAAGGACCACACATATATTGAGAGAGGAAACCCGCTGTCGCCATTTCATGGGCTACTCTTTTCGATTAGCAGCAAGGGATCTTTTATATGCACCATCCCACAGACAGGGCAGTACATACCACGGCCTTTGGTATACCAGTCGTGGTGCACTGGCTACTATTCAATGAATACAATCCCCATTCAGTCGAACCGGATTGGAATATAGGTTTCATTTCGGTTCTTCTGTCTGTCCGTCTGTCCCACATATAGTTTTCCAGATGTTTTTGAGATATTGTCTGAAATACTTTAATATAACTTATCATATACCATTACAGAACAGGTTTTACTTTCATGAAGATTTACCATTTTGACCGAATTATGACCCTTGAACTTCGGAAATACAGAAATGCCTCAAGATATTGAGATGAATATTTACGTATAGTTTATAGTGTACCAATACAGATCAAGTTTGATTTTCATGACTAATTCCTATTTTTGACAAATATATGGCCCTTGAATTTAGGAATTTAGGAGAAACGACAATTTGTTTTCTGGACTTTAGTTTTGCAATGTCTCAATTTATTAAACTGAAATGTTGTATATAGAAAATAATACATGAGCGGCCGTTAGATACCATTTATCTCACAACGAGTATCTAACGAACGAAAGCGAGTTTGATACGTTTTTAAAGAACGAGTTGTGAGATAAATGGTATCTAACGGACACGAATGTATTATTCTATTTGTTACATCTTTATCGACTAAAAGTTATTTACAGCCGTTGCACTTACACGTCACAGACCCATGATTGTCAGGTTAACTATACGTCACAATGTACTCGATTTCCATCGTGTAATATTTCATTGAATGTATTGCAGTGGTGACCTGGTCATCATCTAGGAGCAGCCAGTCGTATGTCTTGAAATTTTTAACACACGTACGTGTGTAAACAACTTTGTGTTATCAAAAATAATGCACGGTGTGTGTAAGAAAGAGCTTTATCATGTACCATTACAGATCAGGTTTGACTTTCATGACGATTTGGGGAGGGAAGTAGCCCAGTGATAAAGCGCTCGCTTGATCTGGGATCGATCTCCGTCGGTGGGCCCAGCCAGTACACCACGACTGGTACATCAAAGGCCGTGGTATGTGCTATCCTGTCCATGGGATGGTGAATATAAAGGATCCCTTGCTACTCCACATTCATCAGTATACATATACATTATTATAATGTACTGTATATATAATAATGGTTGGGGAGTATAAATTATACGTATAATAATGAATGGGGATTACTGATTTATATATATATATATATATATATATATATATATATATATATATATATATATATATATATATAGTAATGGATGGGGAGTGTAAATTATACGTATAATAATGAATGGGGAAGGTAGATTATATGTGTAATAATGAATGGGGAGTGTATATTATATGTGTAATAATGAATGGGAAGTGTATATTATATGTATAATAATGAATGGGGAATGCAGATTATATGTATAGTAATGAATGGGGGGGGGGGGGGTAGATTATGTGTATTAATGAATGTGGAGTGCATACTATATGTATAGTAATGAATGGGAAGTGTACGGTACATGTATAGGTATAGTAATAAATGGAAAGTGTAGATTATATGTATAATAATGAACGGGAAGCGCAGATTATGTGTATAATAATGAATGTTGAGGGTGAGCGCTTTACCACAGGGCTGTTACGCCGCTTGTGCTTCGAGATAATCATGAATGTATACGTTATAAATGTACCTTATATACATGGTTAGTATCGTGGTATTTGTATATTATTGTTTTATACGCTGATACCCACATATGTTACTAACATGCACTAAAATTAAGTTACCTTTATTTGATCTTCATTCTTCTGTTTTGTTAAGTATAATAATTTTTTATTTTTAACAAAAATCGTTTTCAAGGTCGTCTAAAATTCGCTTTTCTTCCTCTGTCTTTCAGATCGTCCATCTAACTTTTGTTAGTTAAAAGCTTATAATTGTCTTGAAACAAACAATGGTTGTTCATATCGAATCTCTGTGCAAACAAGGTGGCAATTAACTGGGGTGGGGTGGGTCTGATGTAATTATTTCAATGGTTATAAAATATGAACCTGTTTTTAAAAATTTGGTTTGTTCAACGACACCACTAGAGCACATTGATTCATTAATCATCGGCTATTGGATGTCAAACATTTGGTAATTTTGACATATAGTCATCAGAGGAAATCCGCTACATTGTTTCCAATGCAGCATGGGATCTGTTAGATACATTTTCCCAATCGTGGTGCACTGGCTGGAATGAGAAATAGCCCAATGGGCCCACCGACGGGTGAACCTGTTTAAGACAAAGCTTCACAATGTTTTCTGGGATCCATCCGATCACCACACATGATGAGTTATTATTTTTATTCTGCAAGTTTGCAAGGGCAGATCCAGGAACGTTTTGGCCTCTTTGGGTCCGCCCCTTATTCATATACACAACACCCTCGTTTAGATTCGCTACTGAGGTTTAACTTTTACAAAGTGCACTGGCCATACAAACATCAAAAAGTAAAAAAATATAATTATGTCAGTGCTTAAATATTATTATAGCCTACTTCTAATGGGGGGGTGCATATTTTTCAGAGGCAGTGCATATTATACATATAATATAGACTGGAGGAGTGTATATTACATGTATAATACGCACTGGAGAGTGTTTATTATACGTATAATCTCGACTGGGGAGTGCAAATCCAGGGGAGTGCAAATTATATGTGACACCGGCGTTACGGTGTTGACGTATTATTTGCAAAATGAGTAACAGACAATGATAATCTTGTAAATAAAACCATAAATGTTTTCCATCTTCGAGTCTTTATTAATCGACTGATTGTTATAAAATACTGAATGAAATCAGTTTTGGGTTATTTTAATTTAGGTTCAGTGTCATGGTCTTTATTTGTAACATGACAATTTCAGGTTTTTCACTCTATTTGTTCATAAATTCAGGTGCCTTTGTGCTATAAAAATTTATCTGTGTGTTTTTAATTAATATTTATTTACCTAAGTGATCTTTATTTCAGTTTTGTCACTTTCGTCGATTTTAGGGGTGGGTAACGCAATATGACACATTTCGGGAGAATGACTCATACATACTACAGGCCTTTCCCCAGGAATGTTTTTAAGGCGCTTACATATATAGCATCATTATAACACAAATCAAGCCAAAATTAGTGGGGTAGTGGGTTGAAAACAGTTAAGTGTTTGCCTTCAATCCAGCTAATCATGTTTTTTGTTTTGTTTTTAAACTTTTTTTAAAGTAACCCATCAGTTCCCCACCCCCAACAATTTCATAATTTGCACCATGTTGTTGCTGTTGATTTCAGCGCCGTGTTAAATGCTTGTTGTGATTTCTGCTTGTAAAATACCTAGGCTAAGAATAAAAAACCAAACAAAAAACAAAACAAAACAAAACAAACGTTAATAAAATTAAAATTTAACTGCAATTTGTATAAATACTGCATGTTCGCGATCGCGATCTGCATGCGTGCTCTGGACCATAAGTACAAAATTAACAAAGACAAAGGAAATAACCGAAACTGCAGTTAGGTATTCATTGATGCAAACAACTATTGTTTTTCTACAAATTTACATCAATATTTACAATAATCGTATTGTTTAATGTCCGCAATGATGTCTCTTGACACGTGGGTGTCAGCTGACTCTGAAGCGTGATGTTATTTCGCGCCGAGAGCTTTCTTCAGTTCAGCCAACAAACGTTCTTTCTAACGTTTGCGAACTACTTGATAGGTGTCCGTCGTATCCATTTGGTTTAACGTGTAGCGAACGTTATGTTTTCGCTCGGTCTGACTGAACCCTGCCCTTGGGATAGCCTGCATGCCTTTCGGCCCTGAACTATATATACTCTTCAAAAAAAGAAACGCAAAAGGGTACAAATGGGTTATAACTCCGATTTTATGTTTCCTACCGGTTCATGCTTTGTGAATATAAGGTCATTGCATGTCCCAAACACATTCCCACGGTTACATTCGATAAAACGCAGCTACTGTACAATAAAGTTCCAAAATGTGAATATTCGCAAAAACGTAGCCACGTGAAAACCATGTCACCACTGCACGTGTGTTGTCTGCACGTGCAACATGAACACCGACAGTATAAAAGTGCAGGGTGTTCGCTTGCCTGGCCTCTGTATCTGGCCGACAGTTGACAATCCAGGACATGCCACGTCTCAGTGAACCGCAGAGAAACAATGCCATCGGCCGACTAGACGCAGGCGAATCCAGAACGGCCGTTGCCAGGGCATTCCATGTGTCCCCAAGCACCATCTCCAGACTGTGGGACCGTTACCAGCAACATGGATCAACACGTGACCTCCCTAGATCCGGTCGACCACGGGTCACTACCCCCGGGCAGGACCGCTACATCCGGGTACGCCACCTTCGGGAACGATTGACTACTGCCACCTCCACAGCCGCAGCAATACCAGGTTTGCGCAGGATATCCGACCAGACCGTACGGAACCGCCTACGTGAGGTAGGAATTCGTGCCAGACGTCCAGTTCGAGGTGTCATCTTAACACCACAACACCGTCGACTCCGACTGCAGTGGTGCCAGATTCATCGACAATGGCCTCAACTGCGATGGAGACAGGTGTGGTTCAGTGACGAGTCCCGATTTCTGCTCCGACGTCATGATGGAAGATGTCGCGTGTATAGGCGTCGTGGTGAACGTTATGCGGCAAACTGCGTGCAGGAAGTGGACAGATTCGGCGGGGGTAGTGTCATGGTGTGGGCAGCCATCTCACACACTGGCAGAACTGACCTGGTCCACGTGCAGGGCAACCTGAATGCACAGGGCTAGATTGACCAGATCCTCCGGCCACACATCGTTCCAGTTATGGCCAACGCCAACGCAGTGTTCCAACATGACAACGCCAGGCCTCACACAGCACGTCTCACAACGGCTTTCCTACAGAACAACAACATTAATGTCCTTCCTTGGCCATCGATATCACCGGATTTGAACCCAATTGAGCATCTATGGGACGAGTTGGACCGACGCCTCTGACAGCGACAACCACAGCCCCAGACCCTGCCCGAGCTGGCAGCAGCCTTGCAGGCCGAGTGGGCCACCATCCCCCGGGACGTCATCCGTACTCTGGTTGCTTCAATGGGCAGGCGGTGCCAGGCAGTTGTCAACACACGCGGAGGCCACACCCGGTATTGACTCCAGATGACCTTGACCTTGGTGGTGTGTCCTATCACTTACTCACAATGGACTAGAGTGAATTGTGAACAATCCTGCAACATTTGGTAATTATTGGACTCACCATTCAATAATTAAATAAATTCTCCAAATGTTACGACAATGTGGTTTTGCGTTTCTTCTTTTGAAGAGTATATATACAATATATAATATACGTCGCATTTTGTTATTCTGAATAAAAATTAATTCTAATTGGTTCGGGGAATTATATGATTCCGTGTTGTCGTTATATCCTGAATGAAATCATGTACAATTATCACCACATAATCAACCAAACACGGTACACATGTTTTAGCAAATGTAATTATTCAGCTTTTTAAACATTCCCCAACCAATTAGAATTAATTTGCGTTACATTTTATAAACGAAAATTATATTTCTATAGCCTAGAATTCGAACCCATAATCCTCAAGTAGAACCAAGAATGTCAGTTTTTTCCCCTTTTCATTCAGAACAACAAAATGCGACGTATAATATATGTTATATTACATGCCAGTGTAAGATATTGCTCATGTCATAGATAGAGATTATTATACGAGCTTGTGTGTCTACTGATTTTACCAAACGAGTGTCAAGATTCTGGTATTGCCCTAGCAAGAGCGACAATAATAATAATAATAATAATAATAATAATAATAATAATAATAATAATTATTATTATTATTATTATTATCATCATTAATATTATTATTATTTATATCATATTATTTATTTACTTGTTTGTTCTTTTCTTTCGTTCTTTCCTTATTTCTTCATTTATAGATTAAACAAAAATCATTTATTTTAATTTGTGGATGGTATTAAATGGTATTCGTTCTACAAACAATACAAAACATTATGTCTTTGAATGAATAGAATAGAATAGATGATTAACGACACCCCTGCACGAAAAATACATCGGCTATTGTGTGTCAAACTATGGTAAATGCAAAATATAATATGATGATAAACATCAATGTAAAAATTCAAGTGTTAAATAAAACACAGTTTAAAGAACTGTGCAGAAAATACAAATATCACAGATAGATACAAATAAAATTTAGAATAAAAGTCAGTATCACATAAAAATTGTAATAAAAGTTCTGGATAGAATCGAAATGATTCAAACACATTTAGTTGTCCAAATATATCTTTTCTAGTTTCTTTGAGATGATGGCACTCCACCAAAATATGGCGCACAGTCGGAGTACACTGACAGTGCTCACACTGAGATAGATCATCTTTCTTGGTTGATACTACGTCTTTCAATTAATGAAATCGGTATGGTTGTGAAATAAAGTGAATAATTTCATGTTGGTAACATCATTTCACTATTTGTGCATATTTGTGGAAATGTAATCATGATTGTAATCACGTTTACTGGACGATGTATTCGCAATCGTAATCGATTACTTTTGTCAAGTAATCGCCCCATCTCTGATATATCTGATATACACGTGTACACATTATTAGAAGGGAAAATCCAGTTTCGGCTAAATGTGTGTGTGTGTGTGTGTGTGTGTGTGTGTGTGTGTGTGGTTGTATGTATGTATGTATGTATAAATGTGCATGTATGTATGTTTGTATACATGTACATGTATGTATATATACATGTATTGTACGTGCACACACACACACACACACACAAATGCGATTCAGTGATACACCAGTAAATGTTGCACAGTTGCTTACAGACTCTTTCATACAAAATGTGTACGGTTCATGTTTGGCCTTTGAAATTAAAGTTACCTTTTAGATAATCCGGGAAAAAAGTTCTGTTGACCGAAATACTTCTTTGATAAAGTTTGCTGTGCCAAGTCAAGTCAGTTTTACTTTTGAAATTCATCTATATTTTAAAATACATTTTAATACAAGTTTTAAATGGTTTGTGTGAGGAAAGGAAATGCGTAATTAGTAGGTAACACGTAGGCCTACTTACAACTTACCATAATTGTTTTACACTGCCTAATAACCACGGTCAGTGCGTTTAAAATATTTCTTAAAATGATTTATCCCAAAATATATGGACATCAAATCCATCACTGAAATTTCAAAATGACCATAACTGTTGCAAACAAATAAATAAAAATCGTATGTAATAACCGGACAATTATTTACTCTTGCGCAACGAGTGTTATATGATTGCAAACTTCACGAGAAATTTTCTATTTATTATATAACTTTTGGTTTTTTAAAATGCCAGCAGCAAAATAGTTCCGGCTTTCTTACAGTGAAGATAACACTTTCTACAGTGACGATAACACATTTTAGAGTGAAATAGTGAAATTTTCACTCTAAAATGTGTTATCGTCACTTAGTGACTGATAACACTTTTATTTCACTGATATTTTAAGATATTTCACTAAATGTTATATAACAAAATGTTTTATTTAACGACGCACTCAACTTCTTTCAAAGTGTATCTAACGAGCGAAAGCGAATTGTATACGTTTTTAAAATACGAGTTGTAAGATATATGGTACATTCTATTTTTTCATAACATCAAATTTTAAACGTCTTTTAGCAGTCGGTTGAGCACTCACCTGAGGTGCTTACGTCGCAGGATCGAACCGCCTCGGTGGATCCATTCAACTAATTGTGGGGTTTTCTCGTTCCAACCAGTGTTCCACAACAAATGCCGCAATATGAGCTTTCCTGTCTATGGGAAAGTGCAAATAAAAGATTCCTTGCTGCTAATGGAAAAATGTAGCAGGTTTCCTCTGATGACTACGTGTCAGAATTACCAACTGTTTGACATCCTATTGCCGATGATTAATTAATTAATCAATGTGCTCTAGTGGTGTCGTTAAACAAAACAAACGGGTGTTTTGGGGGGAGAGGGGTGGAGACAGGGAGCAATCAGTTCCAGGTTATGTTATACGTCACAGAGCAAAGCAATCAATTCCGATCGTGCTTATTTTATGAGATAGTATGGATGTGGCAACGGGTCGTCACCTAGTAGGATTAGGGCAGCGAACCATATGTCTTTAAATCGGTATCAGACGTCTGTGTAAGAATGGGCGTCACTTGGTGAGGCACAGGGGTGGGGGTGGATTTCCCACACACACTTTTTGGAGTGGGGGAACCAACGTGCAAATGGTCCCCTCCACTTTTTACGATAAAAAATAACATCCGAAAACGGTTTATTTCATAACATTCAAAACGTCATTGCGTTGCCTTAAAAGCTAATATTGTTGACATTTTCATAAGAAAACCACAGCTATAGGCTATATAGTAGTACCATACAGCCTATAGTCGTACCAAGTTATCAACCAATGTTACCAACAACGTGGTCTATAGGCCAATCTGATTAAAATTAGCTCTACTTGTCTACCAGTAGATCTAACAGCATTGCGTGGACTCCCATGTCCAGATGACATTTCGTCTGTAATAAATAATTTAAATATCGACCAAGCATACTTGGCGTTTTATAACGTTATTTGGTATCATACAAATTCTAAAAATATCAAGCGAGACTATTTATGCGGCCGAATAAATAGAATAGATGATTAACGACACCCCAACACGAAAAATACATCGGCTATTGTGTGTCAAGCTCAAGATAATAAGTCGAGTTCTTGAGATAATAAATCGAACACTCGAGATAATACGTTAATGACTAAGGATAATAATTCGAGCACTCGAGATAATAAGTCAAACACTTGAGATAGCAAATCGAGCACTCGTGATAATAAGTCAAAAGTTTAACATAATAAATTGAGCACTCAGGATAATCAGTCAAATGCTTGAGATAATATAAGTCGAGCACTTGAGATAATAAGTCATGCAAGCTATCAAGATAATAAGTTTATCATTTGAAATAATGTCGAGCGCTTGAGATAATCAGTAATGCCCTCCAGATAATAAGTCGAGAGCTCGAGATAATAAGTCAGTGTGCATTCAGCATGCGCAGAAAAAACAGTTAAAAAGTTAAAAGTACTTTGATGACGTCAAATTACGAAACTGTAGATATAAAAATGCACGTTTCCGCGCGCAGATAATGTTAATGTTGAGTTCTTCACTTATTATATTGATGTTGAGGGCTGAACATATTATCTTGAGCTTTCAAATTGTATTGTCGAATGCTTAACGTATGTCTTGTATATGCGTACGTATCTTCAGTGGCATATAGTCATGATAAAAGGTCGAGAGCGTGACATTATAATCAAACTCTTGAGATAATATGATGACATTTCAAGATAATAAGTTAAGCACTTGACAAAATAAGTCCAGATTTCGAGATATAAGTTAAAGTTTAGTATTTTCGAAAGTAAGAAAAAACAAATGTGTGTGTCCTAAATATACCACCATATTATTTATTTTAATGGGTGGTGTTTTTAGATTGTATGAAAAGAAACTTTGAGACCTTAGTACATTTTAAATTACTGGTGTTTAACATAATGATCGTTATTTTAATACTGTATGGCCGAACGTTTATTTATTAGTATGGCAACGGGATTAAATAATAGTCGTAACCATTTTGCATTAAGGTTATATACGCAGGTCTCTCCTGTTACGGTCGTGGTTCATATAGGCGAGCTCCAATTCAATTAGATTGCCGTTTAAGCAACAGACGAACTTGTTGGTCTACTTCAACATTAAAAAACGGGGGTAAAAATGTAGTAATAACTCTGGATTGTGCACTAGAATAAATATATTTTATACCATCACGGTTTTTTGCCATCTTGAAACAGAAGTTCAACATTAAACATTTATATCACGGCAGTGAAATTAGTTTCCGGCATACTTAATTTATCCGAATCATTTCGTAGTCCCTCGGCATAATTCCGAATGTTTTCAAATTCTTTTCACGTCACTGGCATGATTCTGCAAGTAAGGTTTTGAATGGTCGAATGAAAGGTCAACTGGACATGAGCTCCAACGGGCTGCTGTTAGATCCACATGTAATAGTGGAGCTAATTTTAATAATGGTGGAGCTAATTTTAATTAGATTGTCTATAGACTGTACCGTCTAGACGCCTTGTTTTATGCTCTCTGTGTTTATAAGAAAACCAGCCTCGGTGGCATCGTGGTTAGGCCATCGGTCTACAGGCTGGTAGGTACTGGGTTCGGATCCCAGTCGAGGCATGGGATTTTTAATCCAGATACCGACTCCAAACCCTGAGTGAGTGCTCCGCAAGGCCCAATGGGTAGGTGTAAACCACTTGCACCGACTAGTGATCCATAACTGGTTCAACAAAGGCTATGGTTTGTGCTATCCTGCCTGTGGGAAGCGCACAGAAAAGATCCCTTGCTGCCTGTCGTAAAAGAGTAGCCTATGTGGCGACAGCGGGTTTCCTCTAAAAAACAGTGTCAGAATGACCATATGTTTGACGTCCAATAGCCGATGATGAGATAACAAATCAATGTGCTCTAGTGGCGTCGTTAAATAAAACAAACTTTACTAGAAACCATCCGCACCCACCCGAGTGGTTTGGGATTCGGTTTACGAATCTATCCTCACGCTTAATGCACGCAGCTATGATGTCAGGAGATTTACTTAATTTTAATTGTCAGACTTGTTAAAGGGACATTCCTGAGTTTGTTGCATTGTAGGATCTTTCCGACTAATAAAATAGTTCTATGATTAAACTTACATATTAAATATATGTTTTGTTTACAATATCAGTGTCTGTATATTCAATGTGCTTCTGGTCATCTTAAAGGGACATTCCTGAGTTTGTTGCATTGTAAGATGTTTCCGATTAATAAAATATTTCTACGATTAAACTTACATATTAAATATATTTTCTTGTTTAGAATATCAGTGTCTCTATATCAATGTGTTTCTGGTCATCTTAATATTTGTAAGAAGCCCAAACTGGATTTTGTCTTCAAATAATTTCGTACGTAGGAAAAAAATATATTTTAGGAAATAAAATAAAATTTAACCTAGTACAAATATCAGAATGATCAGAAACACGTTTAATATACAGCCACTAATATTTTATGCAGAAAAATATATTTGATATGTAATTACAATCGTTAAAAAGTCTTTGCTAGTCGATAACATCTTAAAAATTACAGCAAACTCGGTAATGTCCCTTTAAGCAGTTATCGTGGATATGCGAAAATTATTTGCTTCTGTCTCTACAAGTGTATCAAATACGGTCACTGACAGCGCCGGCGATTCTGTATCAACGGTAGGCCTCTTGCATTCACCACTGACCACTGGAAAGCTGGAAGACAAGGTCAGGTCAGGTCAGAGGGTTTAACGGGCACATTCAGAGCAAGCTGTTGTGGCGCATGCCTGTCCTGGGTGCAGGTGTCAGCCTCGGCCGGTTCCTCCGTCCAGGACAGGAAAGCGGAAGACAAGACCAGTGAATTCAGGTGTGCAATGTGTGTTGGTATGGGCGTCACTTGGCGAGGGATGTCGGAACATGCCCCCTCCCCAAACAATTGTTCAATTTGCATCTTAAATAGGTATTAAAATCACACCCCACACCCCATAATTTAGCGTCGTTGAAATAGTCTATGACTAGACTGAACAAAGACAAACTCTTGTATTGAAATAGTTTCACAAGCGCTTGTGATCGCCATTTTCTGAATTGTTGTACATACCGACACTATAATTCTTTAATAATGTTGAAAACTGGAAATTAAACTGTAATGATCATATTATGTTTGACACCCAGTAGTCGATGATCATGGGTGTCACTTGGTGGGGGACGAGAGGATATCACCCCCCCCCCCCCCCCCCCCCCCACCCCACACAGAATTTTTGGAAAGCTGTACATTCAGTTCATTATGTTCTTATATACAACACGAGTTAGTCCAATTAAAATGCTTAAAGTTTCAAATAAAACGGTGGCATGGTAGCAGTTATTGTAATAATGTTGTGTAGTTAATTTATCTGGCTTTCTTTAGCCGTAGGCTTTTAACCACTGTAATCTTTACAAATGATTTATGCTTTGAAAACCGATATTGAGCACATGTATTAAAAATACCGGTTAATTATTATTAATGAAAGATCATTTGCGTCTCAATTATAATAGTATCTAATGCTACATAGAGAATAATACATGAGTGGCCGTTAGATACCATTTATTTCACAACGAGTTGTTTTAAAATGTATCTAACGAGCAAAAGCGAGTTTGATATGTTTTTAAACGAGTTGTGAGATAAATGGTATCTAACGGACACGAATGTATTATTCTATTTCTTACATATTCTAAAAAAAAAGAAACACCAGGTTTTAAGCATATTTTTTGACTAAAAGTTGCACTTGTAGCTGACTTACTCGTCACAGACACATAATTGCCAGGTTAACTATACGCCACAGTGTAATCATTTCCACCGTGCTGGTCATCACCTAGGAGCAGCCAGTCGTATGTCTTGAAATTGTTAACACATGTACGTGTGTAAACAACTATGTGTCATCAAAAATAACACACGGTGTTCTCACCAACGCGTGTGTAAGATATTTAAGTTGGAAATGAAACGATTATCTTCGTATACATAAATTTGTGCAAATTATAAAAATTAGTTAAATATTAATTTTCAGTAATTTACAATGGTTTGTTTTAGCATAAGTAACGCATTATCACGCAGTAAAGTATTGCGACCAGAAGGCAGGGCCGTAGCTAGGATTTTTTTGGTGGTGGGTTTTTTTAGTGTGTGTGTGTGGGGGGGGGGGGGGGGGTAGATGAATTCTTGGAACGAACGAGCATGGAAGGCGCACGACACTAGGAGGTCCAGGATCCCCCCCCCCCCCCCGGACGTTTGGAATCTACAGGCTTTAAAATACCATTTTGCAGCCATTTCAGGGAGGTTACTTACTTAAAACCAAGAAGAGGATTTTCTTTAAGTTTCTATTATTTTAACCAGATTTATAAATAAGTAAATGCCATCATTATTTCAAGTTGCTTGAGAGCTCGCTTGAGGTGGTTGCGTTGCAGGATCGAACCACCTCCATGAATCCATTCAACTGATTGAGGTTTTTTACGTTCCAACCAGTGCACCATAACTGGTCAAAGACCGTGGTATGTGTTTTCCTGTATGTGGGAAAATGCTGCATTAGGAAAAATATAGCGGGTTTTTACGAGTGTCGGTAAAGAAAACCATTTAATGAAAATGCTCCAGTGGTGTCGTTAAACAAAGCAGACTTTATCTCAAGACAAAATGTTAAAACACCCGTCTGACGTCAGATATCTGTGGTTTAAAATGTGCTGAGGTGCTGGGCTCCGTTCCACAAAGCTATCTTAGCCCTAAGATCACTGTAAGTGCATAGCTACCTTATGAACTAAGGTGATCTTAGTGCTAAGATCGCTTCGTGGAACGGGCCCTGGTAAAGTTCCAATGTAAGTGCACAAAATAATTCACTCTTACCGATATAATGCTGATTGGTCTTCTTCTCGTGTCTTACACAGTGGGCGGAGTCTCCGATAGAGCGGTTGTTAGGAGTGGCGGGCTTCCTTGTTACGGGGCAACTATAAAGTCAGAAACTCGGCGCGCTGGTCCTAATATATATGTGTTATACTTGCAGGTACATAACCTTCAATATTATTAACACATCTCTAACGAACGCGGCAGCGAATTTGCATCTGGAGTCTGGACATATGTCTGTTTGAAATCATAATTTAGTGTTCAGCTGTGAGTATTACCATCATTAATTCCATTGGTGTTCTCTCTCTCTCTCTCTGTCTCTGTCTCTGTCCCCCCTCTAAAAAAACTAAATTAAAATGTCATACATTACCTTGAATCGACAACTTGTTTAGTTATTTCCCACAGAATTAGTATTCCTAATTAACTTGCATATTGGATTTTATTTTTCAGATTCCACTTGTTTCGTATGATGAACGACAGTGACGACTACGACTGCAATGCGGTCCTGGGGGCCCCGGGGTCGGTAGAAGTCCCGCCCTGGTCCCCGGCCGCCATATACGCTTACTGCCTTATGATACTGGCCCTGACACTCGCAGTAATAGCCGGCAACAGTTTGGTAATCTTCGCAGTTGCCAAATTCCGCAGTCTCCAGAGCCGCACAAACGCGTACATCGTGTCTCTGGCGTTCTCAGACATCGTCCTGGCGGTCCTGGTGTTGCCTCTGCACCTCTACGAATCGTGGAACAGATGGTGGGATCTGCCCCCGTGGATGTGCCAGGTAAGAGATGTTCTGGAATCGAGCATGGTTAATATTTCCGTGGCCAATCTGTGCGCTGTTGCCGTGGAGCGGTATCTGGCCGTGTGTCACCCTTTCGCACACACAAAGGTGACCAACAGAATCACCGCCGTCATCATCGCCTTGTGCTGGGTCGTTCCTCTCGCCATGTGGACCATCTACGAGGGCAGCGGCAGGCGCTACCTTGGTATTGAAGACTTACGGTACTGTCTGTTCCAAGCCGGCAAATGCGTGTTTCTTCTCAACCAGTATGACTATTACTTTCCTTCCGCTACCATATTTTGGATCCCTATGGCGCTTATCTTCATTACATACGGGAAAATATTTGCCACGGCAAGGAGGCACGCTCGTGCGATACAGGCGTTGCCACGCACCGAGGAACAAAGGAAGAAGAACAAGGATTACCTAGGCAACACCAAGGCTGCCAAAGTCCTGGGCATCGTGGTGGCATGTTTCGTGGTCTGCTGGACGCCTGTCAGTCTCGCCTTTATACTCGACACTGAGATTGGCTACGGGCTCGTATCGCCCGTAGTAGCTCAGGTGTTGGCGTGGCTGGGCTATCTGAACTCGATGATGAATCCCATATTGTACTACATATTCAGCCAGAATTTCAAAATAGCCTTCAAAACCATCTTCGGCTTCAAGACGGCAACGAATCATGAGTTGGGCTAGACGCCCACTGGATGAGATGTGGGGCGTGTTCAGGACGCACAACACTCGCGGCCGTTCAGTAGACCGAGTATTGTGTCAATCGTTCAATAAGATGTGTGACAACAATGGAAAGATATTTTAGTTTAATGAAATCTGAGCACATTTTAATTAAACGTCTAACATGAATAGGGTTATTTAGACTTGTGCTACTCGTGTCGACGAATCAGCTATAGTCCGTCTCACAGTGAACGGCTTTTTCAATACCATGGTATTAACCTTTTAGACTACTGGATTAAATTTGGACAAAAACTACATTGAGTGGGTACAAGTTTATAACTTTTACTCTATTCACTCAAATGTTTTATACATAAAATAAAGTTCATATTTGAATCGGTAAGTATTATTTTTGTGGGTTTTGCTAATTTATATGATATTTTACATCAGTTAATGTTGATTAAAATTAGGCAAAACCCCCCAGAAAAAGTAATGTTTACTTTTTGGCATTTATGATCAGCTGTGCAATATTTATGTCCATCATTCCCAATAACAGTGGTTTTCTGACCAAAATTTTATAAAAAAAAGAACTATTATTCATATCCCAATATTTGTTGATTTTCATTGTTAGTAAAACAATCAAATGTGTTATTAAATTAGCTGTCACAATCAGCTATCGGTCCTTGAAAACGTGCCGCCATTGTTGTCAAGTAAAAATAATTGCCAAACACCACTTTTTCAACTCAAAATTCCAAGGTATTTTCCATTGAAAAACAAAAACCTAAAGATACAGGAAACTGACTTGTCGTCTGTTTCCTGTTATATAACTGTTTTCGGTCAGTGTCGTGTGCAAAATGGTGGGAAATATGAATTGGGGAATGCGTTGTATACAGTGTACTATATGTCGACGTCGGGTGAGATATCTTGCCTGCAGTAGTCAGAAGGTTAACTACAAGTTATTTATTTCAGGGCCGTGTGGTTTGTAAATTACACACACAAATGGGGGGTGGGGGTGGGGGGTGGGGGGGGGGTTATTTCCAAAACCCTTTGACTTTTCTTATTACGTCAAACCAAACTGAAATTAATTACCCACCCACCCCCCCCCCCCCCCCCCACCCCCCATTTTATGCATCTTTCATATGCACTTTATCACAGGACAGAATACGTCACGGCGTTTGGTGCGCTGGCTAGGACTTGAAAATTAGTTTTCATCCTGGGGGAGGGGTTCTATCTTGTAACCTATTGCACTTCAGGCGGGCGCTGTACTACTGAGTTACACCCTCACCCCCGCCCCTCGTCTCACACCTGTAAAACGTTTTCCTCGTCTCACACCTGTAAAACGTTTTCCCCGCCTCACACCTGTAAAACTAGGAAACATAGTCAGATTTCTCATCAAAGTCAACGCGTGATTTCGTGTTTCTTTATAGATTAAAAATTATTCTTAAACATTTAACTGTAACATCAGATTTGTTTGTTTTGTTAAGGACACCACTAGAGCACATTGATTTATTAATTTTCGGCTACTGCATGTGAAACATTTGGTAATTTTGACATATAGTCTTAGAAAGGAAACAGGCTACATTTGTTCAGTTGTAGAAAAGGATCTGTTATATGCACCAGCCCACAGACAGGATAATACATACCACGGCCTTTGATATACCAGTTGTGGTGTACTGGCTGGAACGAGAAATAACCCAATGGACCCACCGACGGGGATCGATCCCAAACCGACCGCGCATCAAGCGAGCGCTTTACCACTGGGCTACTTCCCGCTCCATGACGTGTGTGTAATGTCTAGACGTTGTCATGCTTATTGTAGTGTATTTCACAATTCTGGATACAGGCAGTTGGTAGGGGCTTGACCCCCCCTCCACTCCACCCCCTCCCCCTTCGGGAAATCATGCACCTCGTTTTAGTGTTTTTTGAAGGTGTTGTATAAAGCAAATACCATATTCTGTGACACAATAGTAACGTATTCATTACTGATCACGTGCAGCACAAGCTCTACGTATTTTCAGTTCGTATGTAACGCTGATCATCAGTGACACACTTCGTCAGTTTCCGTTTTCAAAGATGGCGGATATTTGTTTACGTTTTAATATCAATAGTAACCTTTCCATCTGATGGAGTGAACAATCCAATATTTACATATTTTAATGAAACGTTTAATTAATAATGGATTTGTCACGAGTGTTTCTGATATGAAAAAAATATGAACAGTCTATCGGTATTTGTTGAGGCTCTGCCGATACAAATAATGATTAACTAGACGAGGTTGATTAGCTAGTTGAGTTTTAGTTGCGATTTCTATTTATCCTATATGTTACCCATGATACCCATGTCATAAATCCATGTGATATGTACCATTGTTAACTCTGTTATTATGTTTTTAAGTCGGCGGGTCATTTGTTTAAATGCCAACAGCATCTGTATACCTGAGTGTGACATTCTGACAAGATATACTTAAAGTGCGTCACTGTTCTATTAATTGTGATACTGAACTGTGCATTTAGTATTATTTATATCATACTTGAAGTGAAATATGTGGTACTGGACTAAAGTAATGTCAACTGATGATATTGACAATGACTGTTCTATTAATTGTGATACTGAACTGTGCATTTAGTATTATTTATATCGTACTTGAAGTGAAATATGTGGTACTGGACTAACGTAATGTCAACTGATGATATTGACAATGACGGTTCTATTAATTGTGATACTGAACTGTGCATTTAGTATTATTTATATCGTACTTGAAGTGAAATATGTGGTACTGGACTAACGTAATGTCAAGTGGTGATATTGACAATGACTGTTCTATTAATTGTGATACTGAACTGTGCATTTAGTATTATTTATATCGTACTTGAAGTGAAATATGTGGTACTGGACTAACGTAATGTCAACTGATGATATTGACAATGAGTGTTCTATTAATTGTGATACTGAACTGTGTATTTAATATTATTTATATCGTACTTGAAGTGAAATATTTTGTAGTAGACTAAAATAATGTCAACTCATCATATAGTGTAGTAGAACGGTGTCATATAGTAGCAAAGTAGTGCACAATGTGATACTAACACGCCACTTTGCATGCAGTTAGACCGCCATGTGTAGAGTAAACGTGACACTAACACGCCACTTAGCATGCAGTTAGGCCGTCATGTGTAGAGTAAACGTGACACTAACACGCCACTTTGCATGCAGTTAGACCGCCATGTGTAGAGTAAACGTGACACTAACACGCCACTTAGCATGCAGTTAGGCCGTCATGTGTAGAGTAAACGTGACACTAACACGCCACTTTGCATGCAGTTAGGCCGCCATGTGTAGAGTAAACGTGACACTAACACGCCACTTAGCATGCAGTTAGGCCGCCATGTGTAGAGTAAACGTGACACTAACACGCCACTTTGCATGCTGTTAGGCCGCCATGTGTAGAGTAAACGTGACACTAACACGCCACTTAGCATGCAGTTAGGCCGCCATGTGTAGAGTAAACGTGACACTAACACGCCACTTTGTATGCAGTTAGGCCGTCATGTGTAGAGTAAACGTGACACTAACACGCCACTTTGCATGCAGTTAGGCCGCCATGTGTAGAGTAAACGTGACACTAACACGCCACATTGCATGCAGTTAGGCCGCCATGTGTAGAGTAAACGTGACACTAACACGCCACTTTGTATGCAGTTAGGCCGCCATGTGTAGAGTAAACGTGATACTAACACGCCACTTTGCATGCAGTTAGGCCGTCATGAGTAGAGTAAACGTGACACTAACACGCCACTTTGCATGCAGTCATGTGTAGAGTAAACGTGACACTAACACGCCACTTTGCATGCAGTCATGTGTAGAGTAAACCTTGATATAGGACCAACCTGACAGGTTTCCCTATTCACCAGGTGACGTCACGATTAAAAAAGCCGCTATTTAACTATTTCACACTATGTTTCTATCACATTTAGAAATGTAAGCTATAATATATTATTTCTCATAGCACATTTTAGACACCATTATTAATGTGTTGTTTTACATATTAATTATTATTTTGAAAAATATGAATATATTGAACAAAAAAACAAAAACAAAAAATAAGACGAAAGAAACGCATCTGATTGCAAATACCCCGTATATATAATAGTCCAGTGACTAAGGCCCAAATATGAATGAAACTTGGCAAAGATGTTCTGTGGGGTCAGTATAAAATCAGGATAACAAATTTAATATCCCCCCTGGTGACTGTACAGAATGTAACTAACGACATAATTTGCAAGTGGTGGCTGGTTTTATTCAGTGAATGACACAGGGCTACAATACCTCGTGTTCATCCCAAGATGGCGACGTCGAGATCTTGGATCTCACTACACAGTTCACTTCCGGGTGAGAGTTCATTCATCCATTATAGTTCCTAATTGTGACACATGTTGTGGTTCACATATTCACTTCTAGGTATTGGAGAAGAATTCAAACAATTTTTATGTTTAATAGTAAGCCTTCTGGCTGAATGTTGCCCATGTTATTTTGTAATATTGTGCATTAACCTTTTGGGACATGGGTGTATAGCTGAAGAGACAGCCAGAGTGAATCAGACAATGAAACACCTATTCGGACTGGTACTACAGACAGATGCGGTCATAATATCAATAAATAGTCTTAGAATGAAATATATAAATATTTGCTAAATTATTTTTGTACATCTTTTGTTGTTTTGGAAATAGAAATGACCCGTCAAATGAGGCGTACTATTATTTGTTATTGTTTCTTGTTGGGGTTTTTTTGGTAGCAGTTTCTTTTATCTGTACAAGTTTGTCATAATATACTATTGTATATGAACTATATTATGGCAGTTGAATTAAAATAGGATAAGTATAATTTTCATGTCTAAAAAAGGTACAGACACAATCAAATAGTTGTAATCAGACGGCATAAACAGTTTTCAAAAAGCGCTATTTACCTACTTCTATTTATAAACAGGTCATGTGACAGCACATTTCCCGCCATTTAATTTGACAGCAGTCGTGCACATTGCTTGCATATGCTGTTAATAGTGTACATTAATAATTACAACGTGATTACTTATACTACAGCAGACGATATTCTAACTAGCTATGTTTGCTTCAACAGTTATGTCGACTATATGATCGAATACGTACATGCGCTCTGTATTCGTCGTTGTTTTGTTGTGTTGTTTTTCTACCATTTTTTTTCTGTTTTCTTTTTAACATTACAGACAGACAAACAGACAGACAGACAGACATATATCTTTATTTACGTCTCACCTCATGTACAACATAATTACATTTGGAATAAACATATAAAAGTACATAAGCCATTCCATAAGCCATTCCATTATGAGAAATGATATATACAATAAACATATATTCACATTTATACTAAAGATATTAATGCTAATACATGTACATATGGGTACTTCATCGTAATATTAAAATTAGCTTTTGATAATAAACGAAACATACAAATTAATCAAAAATACAAAAAGTCTCTACGTTTCTGTAGATTTAAAAAGCAGGTTTTGGCTATTTTAAAAGCAAGGTTTGGTTCAGACGGTAAAAAAGCATAAGACATTCCGCCCATAGTCTTGCTTTTGGCTATAAGTAATCCTAATGCTCGACAAGTGAGTGAGCAACAGCTTTACTAGCAGCTATATTAAAATCTAAAGTTTCGTCAAGCAGGATCCCCAAATAAGTGTATGTATTAACAGTTTGTTTACAGGATAACTTCATCGCACTTGAATGAGTAAGTTGTTCTGTTTATAGAATGGGTACGGAAATGTATTACTTTTGATTTCTCTCCATTTATTGACATGCTATTTCTGATACACCATGCACCTGTGTTATCAAACAGGACTTGTAAATCTCTCTCGTTTTCCGACAGAAGAACCACATCATCTGCATACATTAATATGGAAATGATTTCATTGTCGATATGGACACCGGTACCAAGACCTTTTAACGTAACAGCCAGATCGTTTATGAACAAGTTAAAAAGAAGTGGTGATAATACACCCCCCTGTCTTACACCACATTTAACAGAAAACAAATCTGTCCTGGATCCATTTAACCGTACGCAACTGGAGACGTCAGCATGACTGGCACGTATCGCATTCCACATATTACCATTAATCCCTAGATCACTTAGTTTGAACCACAATAACGATCTGTCCACCGAATCATAGGTTTTCTTGAAGTCTATAAAGGCTGTAAAATCGGACAACCTCTTGTCTTTGCGATTTTCTATTATTGACGTTAACGATAAACAGTACTTCTTCGTTTTCTAAAACCATTTTGTTCGTCTACTAAAAGATCATTGTCTTCTGCCAAAACAGACAATCGATTATTTAAAATGTTACAATACAGTTTATATGCAATTGACGAGTGGTTGATACCTCTGTATGCCAACGGATCTCTGGGATCCGATGTACTAAATTTAGGAATCGGGTTACATATTACATTCACACTGTATTAATCAGTGTAATAATATTGACTTGTGGATATTTGTATATAATTATTGTTTTATATTAATGCATTGGTTTTATTTGTTTTTATGTAATTAATTATTTTATTTCCACAAACAGGTGATGAATTACAACAGATTGTGTACTTTTAATTATTTTATTCTTCTAATGTAATAATGACAGGCTGATTACTATTTTCAGGTATGCTTGTTATAAATTGCACAAGCATGTATGACACCTTGCACAACTTAGTAACAATATCACTATCACCCATGCGCCGCGCCTGTCCTATTGTTTCCAGCTTGGGTACAATGTAAGCTGATGTGGTTTTATTTTTCTTAACTGAAGTGATAGCTTACTGTAGTTCCCTGTTTGCTTAGATAACGGTGTATATCTGGTATTGTGTTCCACATCATATTTTGCTATTCTAGAGTTAACACTTCATGTTTGCTTGATTTATCGAAGATATTCATAGAGCAGATTCGAGGTTAGCTATAGTGTTATTTATTATCTGGCTACATTATAATAACATCTATTTTAATGTAAATGTAATTGACTAAATAATGCTTTATAATAAGTAATTATTATATCTTTCTGCATAACTTTATAAACTGTACAGTGTAATATTAATTCTTGTTAATTCAGTAATTTGATTAATCTAAATCTAAATATGTGATAAACATAATTTAGTATGAATGCAATGTGTGCTAGTGTATGTTTGTGGTGATGAACTCTTTAGAGATTGTTGTATTTTATAAACTGTACAGTGTAATATTAATTCTTGTTAATTCAGTAATTTGATTAATCTATATCTAAATATGTGATAAACATAATTTAGTATGAATGCAATGTGTGCTAGTGTATGTTTGTGGTGATGAACACTTTAGAGATTGTTGTATTTTATAAACTGTTGTAATATTAATTCTTGTTAATTCAGTAATTTGATTAATCTAAATCTAAATATGTGATAAACATAATTTAGTATGAATGCAATGTGTGCTAGTGTATGTTTGTGGTGATGAACACTTTAGAGATTGTTGTATTTTATAAACTGTACAGTGTAATATTAATTCTTATTAATTCAGTAATTTGATTAATCTATATCTAAATATGTGATAAACATAATTTAGTATGAATGCAATGTGTGCTAGTGTATGTTTGTGGTGATGAACTCTTTAGAGATTGTTGTATTTTATAAACTGTACAGTGTAATATTAATTCTTGTTAATTCAGTAATTTGATTAATCTATATCTAAATATGTGATAAACATAATTTAGTATGAATGCAATGTGTGCTAGTGTATGTTTGTGGTGATGAACACTTTAGAGATTGTTGTATTTTATAAACTGTACAGTGTAATATTAATTCTTATTAATTCAGTAATTTGATTAATCTATATCTAAATATGTGATAAACATAATTTAGTATGAATGCAATGTGTGCTAGTGTATGTTTGTGGTGATGAACACTTTAGAGATTGTTGTATTTTATAAAACATAACGTGTCTGCGTGGTTAGTTATTATTGTAATTCTTTTATGCAGATACGTCAATCCTAAGTGTCGACCAGTTCCATTAAACCCTGGTGTCACACACTTGGTATGTAATATATTTGTATATGTATTTTGATAATATAATTCTTATATCAGGACATACGTATTTCACATGATTGAATATCTTGTGTATTATGATTCGTTATAATGGATTCATTTATTTGGACATTTCCGTGATAATGTATATTATGTATGTATGTATGTATGTATGTATGTATGTATGTATGTATGTATATCTATGTCTGTTATAATCGTAAGACATATGTGTATTATGCATTAATTACTTTTATGTCATGTCATGTTAAATACTATAATTTAAATGATGGAATATTATGTATTGTGTGCCCTGAGAGTTATATGTGCATTATGTATGTATTGTTATATTGTATTATATTGTTACAGGGTGAAAAAAAAGGAAACTATTATCAGTCATTAAAGAGCCATTTGACCCAAAACATTGATGTTGTTGTCAATCATTTAAAACGATGATGCTACTACACCAGTACTGAGTGGATATATACTCTTAAAAAAAGTAGGGGAACCTGAAATATTAATGTTAATATCAACTATTAGACCGAACATACGTTTTGACCACAGACATCCTAGTAAAGAACGTTCAGGTCTAGGTCTGTTTATCAACACACCGAAACACATTCCATAGTTTGCACGTGCATCACACAGTTGCCCCGTACACGTGCGTGGGGTGTCATTCTCGATTTTGACAATTTCCAGGAAGGTCGATTAATCACTGTGGAACATTATTTCTGTCAATCGTTTTCATTCTGTTGATCATACAATTGTTATTGTTTTGTTTTTAGTCATTTTTATTGTTTGAATTTGCGATTTACTGATAAAAAACTTTAAAATTTCATTACTGACCCCAATCGTCTTTCAAGATCTTTGGTGGTCATAAAACCTACTGTAAAACTGAACTACCGGTTGTAATGTTTGCCCAATTAATTCACTATTATCATATATATATAACCATTTCCCACAGATAATATACCTTTCAAGTTTGGCAATTGTAAATTCTTATTAGAGTTCCCCTACTTTTTTTTGAAGAGTGTATAATTTTGTTTCTCCTTTTTGCAATGAATTACAAACGATGGTTACGAATATCTGCTGAACTAGTAGGCCTACTATAGCATATACTATACTGTACCAGTCGTGGATCCAAGGATTTTGTGTGTGTGTGTAGGGGGGGGGGGGGGGGTGGGGGGTGCCTTTCTTTTATGAATACGTTAGTGTATATAAGCAGTGAATGTTTTGTATGATTTTTGTATGATGGATGACCATTTCTAAAAATGCTGGGATTTTAGGTGGGAGTGTCTGTAGAGCGAAGTTTATAGCGGATTTCAGTCATGCTCCGTTGGAATATGTATTGAATTTTTTTTTTTTTTTTTTTTTTTTTTTTTAATCTGCTCAAGCAGGAACCGGGAGGAGGAAATGTCGACCCATACCCTGCACACACATCTGCAAATAATACAAAGATAAAATATCAACATGAGGTAAACTGCAGTTGTGTTGGATATATTGTGGTTTGATAAATATATTAGTACCAAAAACTAAAATTCTGGCGAAAACGACAGAGATATTTGGTCAAAATGAGCTGGCCTGAAACCTTTTCATCATGTACTAATATTTTTAATTCGGGCACAAATTAGCCTGCCCCTCTCACCCTCTCACCCCTACAAAACAAAACAGGATCCCGTACGCTTATGATTAGTACATCAGGCCTGTACCAATGGGTGTGGGTGCGTGGGGGATGTACACACCCTCACCGCGAGGTCCATTTTTTCCAACGCAACAGTTATCGACCGTTTTTTATAACATAGATACCTTACACTGTGGTTTACATCATTATATATGTAAATAATACCTTCATATACTTACCGTTTGTGACGTCCAATAGCCGATGGGTATTTTTGTACTCCGTTGTGTAGGCAACGACCCGAAACATTGTTTTCGTCTGAAAAAATCGTTAAACAAATTATTTCATGGAAATAAAATATGTTCAGGATGTAATAATCACAAATCATAAAACGTTCCTACATTGTTGATAAAAATAACAAAGAAAAAATCGCTATTTTATCGCCGTTCGACCCAGATACAATACTTCGACCAACTGCCAGTGATTTGTTTTTCTTTCACTCCTCCTATAAACATGTCAGAAGAATATAAATATAAATATAAATTCATGATTCCGATAATAATATTTTCAAAATTAATTTGTGTGAAATATCAAGTGACCTATTGCGGTAGGGCCTACATTTTCTGCGTTCGCTCGGACTACCGTGCGTCACGCATAAACGTTTCACATTTTTGACTTCTCAAAAATTTCTTAACGAGTTCTAACTACATTTTGCGCCACACACAAACAAATTTTGAACCCACTCTCCTAAGCGACAGGGCCCAAAATGAAAAAAAACAACGAAGCGGCATATAAGCGTACGGGCTCCCATTTTTGTTAGGGAATGAATGAATGAATGAATGTTTGTTTAACGACACCCCAGCACAAAAATACACATCGGCTATTGGGTGTCACAAATGGGATGCAGGCAGCTTTTTGCTAGAGTTAAACAATTATTCATATTAGCTTTATTTCAAAGTAAGTATTTCCTAGTGTCCATATGCTCGAAATAGATCACAGTACACGATTTGGGTGGGAAAACGTGATGACAGTCGTTTTTCTTTTAGTTTGACCGCAATTCGGATTGAATTCCGTTCCGAGCGAAACTGCTCGGAAGGGCGCTAATGCCGTTGTTCGTCCCTAGGATTAACTTTGGTAGTGCTTGCACTTGTAGACAAAGTTAATCTTAATGAACTAAGGGGGAGGGGGGGGGGAGGGGGAGGCAATGGTGTGGGGGAAAAGCAGTCTGATTAATATTAGCTCCACTGGTCTACCAGTAGATCTAACAGCATTGCGTGGACTCCCATGTCCAGGTGACATTTCGTCTATTAATAATAATTTAAATATCAACCAATCACACTTCGCCTTTTATAACGTTATTTGGGAGCATACAAATTCTAAAATTATCTGGCGAGACTATTTATGCGGCCGCCGTACTGCGAACCATATCAATACGTACGGGCCGGGTTAGGCGACTGTTCAACTGCAATATATATATATATATATATATATATATATATATATTGCAGTTGAGCATATATATATATAACTCTAGGTGTTTAATTTATTTTTTAAAGAACTGAATCAATCTTCAATTTTACATAACAAATTATTTATTTAAAATAAATGAAACATGTTTTAATGCATTGTCGAGATCGGTCTGGCGAGGTACAAGTTTGTTTTTGTTTTTTGTTTAACGAAACCACTAGAGAACATTAATTAATCATTAGCTATTGGATTTCAAACGTGGTCATTCTGACACGTAGTCAGCAGAGGAAACCCGCTACATTTTTTTCTAATGCAGCAAGGGATCTTTTATATATGCACTTACCTATAGACAGGAAAGCACATACCACGGCCTTTAACCAGTTGTGGTACACTGATTAGGTGAGATACAAAGCTACTGCAAACACACACACACACACACACACACACACACACACACACACACACACACACGTTTTTTTGGTTGTTTTGTTTGTTGTTTTTTTCCTACGGACTATGGACTACCAATATTTAGAACACAAACTTATATCTCGAACTCTCGACTTGATGTCGACTTATTATCTCTAGGGAGCGGAATCTAGACGTCGGTAGAGTTATTCGATTACAGGAACAGATCTCCTCGGTGAATCATTTGCTGAATGTTTTTTCCCGTAATGCGCTCAAGATAATAAGTCGAGAGCTGAGATAATAAGACGAGTGTGCATTCAGCATGCGCAGAAAAAAAGGTTGATCGATGTTTACTTGTGGCTTAAAATACTTTGATGACGTCAAATATCTAAAATGTAGATATAAAAATGCACGTTTCCACGCGCAGATTACTTTAATAAAAAGTGGGACTTATGCTGGAATCGTGACTTATTATATTGATGTTGAGGGCTGAACCTATTATCTTGAGATATCCAATTATATTGTCGAATGCTATACTTATCTCTTGTCAATGCGTACGTAACTTCAGCGGCATATAGGGTGTATAGTACCAAATCAAATCCCATAGACGACAATAGTAACATATGTGGCTAAAACGTATCAATCAACATAAAAGCCACGAATATAAATACTACCACCCCTCACCTTTAAAATGAATCAGACAATTTGGGGGTCAAGCTGCTCATTTCTAAGATAACGGGTAGCGTCTATGACTACTCTAGTTCCGCACACATGTTGAGTACTTTCTTTTGACAGATACCCCATACATGTTTCAAGCTCAAGGCCATTTGACACAGTGGTACTAGATGAAATAAAATTGCACATTCACATTTATAACCAATCACAGGACTTGTGGTGTTCACTTCTGTCAAAAGTTAGGTGCACCTCGAACTTTGACCCAGCCGGAAGTTATTTGGTTTAGTACTACTTATAGTCATGATAACAGGTCGAGAGCTTGACATTATAAGTTAGAATCTTAAGATAATATGCGGACATTTCAAAATAATAAGTTAAGCATTTTAATGGGTGGTGTTTTCAGACTGTATAAAAAGAAACATTGAGACCTTAGTACATTTTAAATGACTGGTGTTTAACATAATGATAGTTATTTTAACACTGTATGGCCGAACGTTGATTCATTTCTATGGC
Organism: Gigantopelta aegis; assembly: GCF_016097555.1. NCBI lineage: Eukaryota > Metazoa > Mollusca > Gastropoda > Neomphalida > Peltospiridae > Gigantopelta > Gigantopelta aegis. The sequence continues at coordinate 11,263,686 of NC_054711.1, read as the reverse complement.
AACGGCATTAAATAATAATCATAACCGTTTTGCATTAAGTGTACATACGCAGTCCTCGCTGTTAAGGCCGTGGTTCATATAGCCGAACTCCAATTCAATTAGATTGTCACTTAAGCAATAGGCGAACTTGTTGGCCTATTTCAACATTTAAAAAACGGGGGCAAAAGTGCAATAATAAACTCTGAATTGTGTACTAGAATAAATATATTTTATGGCTATAACATCACATTTTTTCAGTCTTGAAATGAAAGTTCAACATTAAAATTTTATATTGAAATTAGTTTCCGGCATACTTCGTAGTAGTACCAGGGTCACTTGGGTATCAAACTATGCAAATGGTCTAGGTCACGTGACCTGTCCTGCGCTCTGATTGGTTGACGGGGGCGTGGCCTAATGGCGTAACTGAACTAAGTTAATGGCTTTAGCAGCTGGCAGCTGGCAGCTGACCTCGGTGACTTGGGTTAACGCCTATAGCAGCTTTCACTATGGTTAATGACTTTGGCAGCTCTCATCTGACCCCGGTAACATGGGCTAATGGCTATAGCAGCTGGGTAACTTCGTGAGGACGCTACTTTCACGGTGGTTAATGGCTTTGGCAGCTGTCATCTGACCTCGGTGACCTCTGTGATTGGGGTTCACAGCTGTCAGGTTTAAGCGTGCGGACGCTACTTTAACGGGGATTAATGACTTTGACAGCTCTCAACTGACCTCGGTGACCTGGGTGAATGGGTTTGACAGCTGTAGAGGGTCAGAAAAAGAGGTATCGGGTTACGAGAGGCTGGTGTGAGTGTGGGAACCTGACGGAGTTAATCGTTTTGACGTGTGTGTATAATGAGAACCAGATGTGAGTCTTGGTAATGGGGAGTGGAAAATTCCATGTCCATAAAAGGTTGGGACGTCAGTGATGGTGATGAGAATTTTAATGGGTTTAACAGCTGTGCACATCCGGGGAGGGAAAGGTTTGAAACGTGTCCATATATGGCGATGGCCATGAGTCATCCCAGAACGTGTTCAGACACGTCTTGACCTCGAGATAGCGTGGGTACGCTATGGATGGCGTGTGGTGTGACGTCACAAGAAATGCCAGAGACATTGCTGTATTTAAATAAATAAACCCACACTGTTATCGGCCTCATTGGTGTAGTGGTTAAGACTGGTAGGTACTGGGTTCGTATCCTGGTATCAACTGGTCACTACCCAAACGTTTTACTAACCACTACCTCCCACTGTCCTGGACAGGTAGCCCCATAGATAGTTAAGTGCGTGCGTGTGTGTGTGTCCAGGATAGCGTGCTTAAACCTTAATGGATTATTGGATTAGTGTTAGACCGGAGAATCTCTCTCACGCCTCCATTATCCCAACTGTTCTAAATAGCCCCAGATAGCTTAACTGCGTATGTCCAGGATAGCGTACTTAAACCTTAATGGACTATTGGACTAGTGTTAGACCGGAGAATCTCAACAACTAAGTACTATCCCCACTGTCCTACACAGCCCTAGATAGCTGATGTGTGTATGTGTGTGTGTGTGTGTGTGTGTGTGTGTGTGTGTGTGTGTCCAGGATAGCGTGACTGAATCTTAATGGAATAGAGGTACAAAAATAAATATAAACGCATATCGTTACCTTCCGAGGCACGGGGCGTAAAGAGTATCGTTACATTTTCGAACGGGATTCTGATTTAGAGGCGTTCAGTCATAATCCCCCCAGATGGTAGCCAATGAACATAAACCAAATGTCTACACCTCCGGTTTCTCTCGTACTGAGAAGGATTACAGTTGCAACGACTTGTCATCGGTAGGGTAAAACTAACCTGTCTCACGACGGTCTAAACCCAGCTCACGTTCCCTATTAGTGGGTGAATAATCCAAAGCTTGGTGAATTCTGCTTCACAATGATAGGAAGAGCCGACATCGAAGGATCAAAAAGAACCGTCGCTATGAACGCTTGGCTGCCGCATGCCAGTTATCCCTGTGCTAACTTTTCTGACACCTATTGCTTAAAATTCTTAACCTCAAAAGGATCGATAGGCCGGCGCTTTCACGGTCTGTATTTGTACTGAAAATCAAAATCAAGTGAGCTTTTGCCCTTTTGCTCCACGCGAGGTTTCCGTCCTGCTGAGCTGACCTTAGGACACCTGCGTTACCGTTTGACAGATGTACCACCCCAGTCAAACTCCCCGCCTGACACTTGTCTTCAGCGACGACACTATATTTAAAGAAAACTTAGATTAGAAAAGTATCTTATTATATTACCACAAACATTTTGGGCTATATTACTCAAATTTAGAACATCTGTTCACTACTTACCAATCGAAATAGGATCCTGAAACAACACCTCAGTAGAAGATCGAACGTGCTCATTATGTAATAATAATGACATTAGAGACGAATTTCACTATTTATCCACATGTACTTATTTCACTCCCGTAAACATTTGCTTAAGCCATATTATAATAATAAACCAAGTACGTTGAAATTTAAACAACTAATGACGAATAGCAAAATAAGTGTTCTCAAGAAATTATGTAAATTAATAAAAGAAATTATTGATAAATGCAGTAAACCCCAAAAGAACACTGACCCATAATTATTTACAATGTCTATCACTACCCAAGTATACATATATATGTGTGCGCGTCTGATTAGCACATTTTGGTAGTAATTACAATAATGTGACATTACATTACTTTATTCTAATTGTATTTTATTATTGCCTTTATTATTCTGTTGTATTTGTATTATACTATTGTCTATTACTGTATTGCATTTGTATTAATACCATTGTACTATTGTCTCCTGTAAACCCTATCTTGTCACTACAATTTATATATCATGTTCCTCATATGTCGTTGTGTAACGGCCTGAGCGTAATAAAGTTCTGTTCTGTCGGGGGCTTATCTTCAGAAGCATGGGGCTTGCGCCCCGATCTCCGCTCGACTGAATATGTAAAAAAACCCATAAACGTAGTGGTATTTCAATTGCGCCGCGAAGCTCCCACCTATGCTACACCTCTCATGCCTCTTTGCAGAGTCGGACTAAAATCAAGCTCAACATGGTCTTTTTTCCCCGCTGATTCTGCCAAGCCCGTTCCCTTGGCTGTGGTTTCACTGCATGGTAAATAGGGACAGTGCGAATCTCGTAAATCCATTTATGCGCGTCACTAATTAGATGACGAGGCATTTGGCTAGAGCTGACCATCATATATACACTTGTATATACTACCACGAGAGTAGGTATGTGTCACGGGGATCCTATAATACCCGTAACTGAATAAAACACGATTATCCAAATATCTCTCCTAACTGTATATCTGTTAGATCTCTCTGTAACGGGCAGTCCAATACCCGCGTGGCTCGTCTAGGTAGAATCAGAGATTAGATCTATATATAAAGTATATATAATATAGCCCGTTAGTTCACTTGAAAACACAACAAAACACAATACACTTTGGAATCTGTATTAATACTATGCTGACAAATGTACTGCCGCAGTAGTTAATTAACAACAACAAATAATAACAACCCAGAACTGATCACTTAATTAGTTAATCTCTAGGTGTCTAGTTTACACAATATTCTAATCACTTCAACGTGACACAACACACACACGTGTGATAATTGAGAAACGCTGCCCGGGGAACTTAATTAGTAAAGGAATTACAACTCTATTCCTAACTGGTTAATTTTTAATTAACCTTTAACTACTCATTTAGTAACCTTGTAATACAGAATTAATACTGGTACCTATCACAATAAAGACAATAACCTACAGTTTACCTAGGTCCTCTAGGATGACTGGTTAAGCTTTAATAATTATAGAACAGTGAGCCTACAATTTACTTCGTCAGTTTACCGGAAACACTGTCTAAATAATCTTGGTATAATACAGTATTAAAATATTTAAAGTCACATCAATCATATCAAGGTTATACAACAGAGCAGAAATAAAATATTTACCAGTCCAGTCAGACTAACTTTCCCTGGAGCCGTCCAATATGTTTCTCCCTGATATCTCTAAAACCCTAGCTATTTGTTATAAAACCCGAATATCGCCTGGGGGCACATCGCGGTACCGAATACCTACAAGTCATATTTCCACAGAGACCAAGACGGCAATTTTCCTTAGATGGCCAGACTTGCTGTCGCCATTCCGCCCAGAACTCGCGGAGGTATTACGTAACTACTGGCCACATGGCCTCCGCACCTAGTCTGGGTGTGTATTGTGAACAGCTCGACCACCGTCGCGCGGAGGTATTACGTAAAAAAGTGCCTACCTAGACTAAATGCATATTGGGACTGCACACGGCCCTCTAAAACAATTAATATCGCCACAGGGGAAAAGAAATTAAGAGCATGTTCCGTCACACACCCCCAACTCAAAAGGGATATTTCCTCTACTCTAGGAATAGGGAAATATACTAAAATAAAACAAATGTGCGTTAACCGACGCATCCGGGCATTTATAACACATAGTAAAAGGTGACTACCAGTAATCACACTGAGTCTCTGAGTCCCTGGTATACAATAAAATATATAAAAACAAAACAGAAATCAAGAACGTCAACACATTATCACAACGTTCAACTTCGGGACAGGGCATCAGCGATTACATTGGAAGTGCCCTTGATGTGTTCAATGGTAATTGGGAATTCCTGCAGAAGAAGACTCCACCTCAAAACTCTCTGGTTGGTGGCTTTCATTCTGTGAATGAAGGTAAGCGGATTATGATCAGTAAAGACCACCACTTGATGCAATGCCGACTTCACATAGATCTGAAAATGCTTCAGGGCTTGTACCATGGCCAAGCTTCCTTCTCTATAGTGGAATAGTTCACCTGGTGTTTGTCAAACGTTTGGAGAAGAAACTTACAGGATGGTCCAGTCCATTTTCGTCTTCTTGGAACAGCACAGCTCCAGCTCCCACGTCACTGGCATTCACAGCCAGCTTGAAAGGCATTCGGTAACCTGGTGCTGCCATCACGGGAGACGAGGAGAGCATCTGTTTGACACGGTTGAATGACTTCTTGCATTCTTCTGACCACTGGAACTTCGTTTCCTTCTTTTTCAGTGTCGCACGTTTTCCAGGTTTTCTTCGATAGGCATGCTGTCGAATCGGTGTAGCATTGGGTTCCAAGCGCACATCCTGGCTTAAGGTGTTGGTAACTGTTGGAAGGTCCTGACAAATGGAAACGTTGTCTTGTATCAATGTAATCAGCTTTGCTCGCTGGGGGCTCAAGTCTGCTAGAATCTGGCTGTTGGTTAATTTGATCTCTGCAGTCTTGACGTCATCACAGGAAATTGAGTGACTCTCAATTTGGACAGGTAGCACTGAAACTATTGGCAGTCTGTCAAAATAACCTTTTAGCAAATTGATGTGACAATACCTACTTTTCCTAACCCTATCAGGAGTGTTTATCACATTCCCTGTCTCATTAACCCGTTTGTGCACAACACAGGGCCCGAAATACCTGTTCTGCAATGAACCCCGTTTAATGGGAAGGTACAGCAGCACCTTATCCCCTGGTTTAAATTCCCGACTCTTAGTCTTCCTATCAAACACTGATTTTATTTTACTCTGAGCATGGCTCAGTTGCTTCCCAGCCTTCCCATCTCTAACTCTCTTATTCATTAATACTCCCTTGTCCATATCATAACCTGACATCTGATCCTCCATCTCACCCTCTGTTAATGTAGTGCGAGCTGCCAACAATTTAGGATCAACCCCCTGCTCTAGAATTAACTCTTGTCTATTACAAGGTAAGTCCCCTCTAGCAAACACAACTGGTTCATTTACCCTCTGAGGGAGATCAACAGGTTCCACCACATTTAGTTCCTCAGTTGACTTATCTACCATTTTACTGATAACCTCATCCACTCCAATTTCATGGCTCACACACGTATCAGACAAATCACACATATCCTCTGGGTCTCGTGTTACCCTTCTGGCCATAGCCCTAGTCTTTATACACGCAGGATATCTAATCTCATCAACCTCACTCTCTTCTATTGGTAAAGGGCTGTCTTTAATTAACAATTGGTCACATTTCGGCTGACAACACTGACTAGTCAAATCATTACCCAACAAAACTCCTATGTTTACAACACCCTTAATGACTGGTCCCATCACAAAGTTCGAACACAAGAAAACGTTATGTAACCGGACAACAATATTTTCTCCAGTAACTGAGGTTAAGGACAAACTACGTCCTGTATCTGAATTCTCTATACCAGCTAAACACTCCGACGTGATCAGTGACTGACTACACCCGGTATCTCTACAGATTGATATTACCTTAGGACTCAATTCTTGTTTCACATCACAAACCATACCAGTGGACACATACGGGTTTACTTTCTCTGCCATGGGACTAACCAATAACTCTCTCGCTAACGGAGCTGACCTCACTAAACCGACCACTTGCGCATTATCGCGTTTCCTTTTAAAACAGTCCCCGACAAGATGGTTATCCTTTTTACAGTAACTGCAATGTGGACGAAAAGTTCGTGCATTGGCTGATAATGCAGGCCTATCCTTACTTTGCCCACCAGGTGCATTCCTTGCCTGACTAGCTGACCAACTAGATGACTCTCCCCGATAGTTACTTTCCCAGGAAAAACCTGGCTGAAATTTCTTCTTATCACCCTGTTGTATAGAGCTACCCTGTACTGCCTGAGCTTTGTGTATTAACACGTAATCATCTGCCACTATGCCTGCCTCCTCTATTTTTTTGATATCACGATCCTCTAAATGAATACGTAAGCTAACTGGTAATCCATTTTTAATGTCCTGTAAGATCAACAACTCCCGTAACTCGGTATATGACTCTACCTGATGAGAAACCACCCATTTATCAAACATCCCTGCCTTCTTAGCCACAAACTCACTACAAGACTGACCCTGCGTTTTTCTCAACTCGCTATACCGTAAACGATAATCCTCAGGTCGTAATTCATAAGCCCTCAACACCGCAGACGTAACTAGGTCATACTGACTTGATCACTCATCACTCATTGAATTATAAGCTACGCTAGCCTTCCCCTTAAACTTAGACACGGCTAACAATGTCCACTTAGACTGCGGCCAATTTAGCTGCTTAGCGGCCCGTTCAAAAAGTTGGAAGAACATATCTACCTCCTGGTCATCAAATACAGGCACTGATCTATAAGCCTCCAACATGTTAAACTCATTTCCTGCTTCACGTCGAACATCTTCAGTATTCAACTTTAACTCATGTTCCACTTTTAATTTTTCTAACTGGAATTCTCTATCCCTATCTCTCTCTTCTCTCTCTCTCTCTCTCTCTCTCTCTCTCTCTCTCTCTCTCTCTCTCTCTCTCTCTCTCTCTCTCTCTCTTCTCTATCTCTATCTTCTCTATCCCTCTCTTCTCTTTCTCTATCTCTATCTTCTTTTTCTCTATCTCTATCTTCTCTCTCTCTCTCTCTCTCTCTCTCTCTCTCTCTCTCTCTCTCTCTCTCTCTCTCTCCTCTCTCTCTCTCTCTCTCTCTCTCTCTCTCTCTCTCTCTCTCTCTCCCTCTCCCTCTCCCTCTCTTCTCTCTCTCTCTCTCTCTCTCTCTCTCTCTCTCTCTCTCTCTCTCTCTCTCTCTCTCTCTCTCTCTCTCTCTCTCTCTCTCTCTCTCTCTCTCTATCTATCTAATGCACGTTCTTCTCTTTCGTACTCAAGCTTTTTAAAAGCTAACTGTTGTTCCATACTCAAGTCATTTATCTCTATCTCTGGAACAATCTCACTTTCTTCCATAACACGACTATCACCAAAAACATCCTGGACAATAATTGTCTTTATATCACCTAAGGTTTTAGCTGATGTTAAATCAATTTCCCGCTTACTTGCAATTTCAACTAACTCGGCCTTACGTGGTCGCTTAATCTCCACTACACTGAGCGTATGCCTATCCAGCAAATTCTTATCCATGTTTAGGTATGACGCACTTATTATTAATTAATTTTCTAGTGAACAACGTTGCTACTTCTAGTTAATTTGTAAAAATAATTTATAAAGCGCCCATTTACAAATAAACTTTTTTAAATATGCATGTCCGGTTTCAGATCCGGGACGAGTGCCCCAATTTTCACTCCTGTCACGGGGATCCTATAATACCCGTAACTAAATAAAACACGATTATCCAAATATCTCTCCTAACTGTATATCTGTTAGATCTCTCTGTAACGGGCAATCCAATACCCGCGTGGCTCGTCTAGGTAGAATCAGAGATAAGATGTATATATAAAGTATATATAATATAGCCCGTTAGTTCACTTGAAAACACAACAAAACACAATACACTTTGGAATCTGTATTAATACTACGCTGACAAATGTACTGCCGCAGTAGTTAATTAACAACAACAAATAATAACAACCCAGAACTGATCACTTAATTAGTTAATCTCTAGGTGTCTAGTTTACAGAATATTCTAATCACTTCAACGTGACACAATACACACACACGTGTGATAATTGAGAAACGCTGCCCGGGGAACTTAATTAGTAAAGGAATTACAACTCTATTCCTAACTGGTTAATTTTTAATTAATCTTTAACTACTCATTCAGTAACCTTGTAATACAGAATTAATACTGGTACCTATCACAATAAAGACAATAACCTACAGTTTACCTAGGTCCTCTAGGATGACTGGTTAAGCTTTAATAATTTTAGAACAGTGAGCCTACAATTTACTTCGTCAGTTTACCGGAAACACTGTCTAAATAATCTTGGTATAATACAGTATTAAAATATTTAAAGTCACATCACACATCAAGGTTATACAACAGAGCAGAAATAAAATATTTACCAGTCCAGTCGGACTAACGTTCCCCGGAGCCGTCCAATATGTTTCTCCCTGATATCTCTAAAACCCTAGCTATTTATTTAAAAACCCAAATATCGCCTGGGGGCACATCGCGGTACCGAATACCTACAAGTGATATTTCTACAGCGACCAGGACGGCAATTTTCCTTAGATGGCCAGACTTGCTGTCGCCATTCTGCCCAGAACTCGCTGAGGTATTACGTAACTACTGGCCATATGGCCTCCGCACCTGGTCTGGGTGTGTATTGTGAAGAGCTCGACCCCCGTCACGTGGAGGTATTACGTAACAAAGTGCCTACCGAGACTAAGTGCATATTGGGACTGCACACGGCCCTCTAAAACAATTAAGAGCATGTTCTGTCACAGTATGCAAGATACTAATAGTGTTGCATCCATGGTTCATACTGGAGGATGTCCCCAGTTTCCATATTCGGGAAGGACGGATCTCGAGAAACCCCCAATTGTATCCAGCATGCAGTAGGAGACTACTCCACCAGGGTCACGCGGCTTGGCGGCTCTCTTGGTTTGAGCCCACCATGCAGTGAGCGCCATCACTGTGAGCCCCACCTGTTTCTACCAATACTAACGCATGTACGCCAGGCGCCTGTACTGCGCAGGTCGATATTTTGTCATACCCAACACCGACTACGGGGTCCCTACCTCTGTGCAGAAGTGATCATTGCCCTTGTACCATGTATCTCTGGCACCCACCAGAAAACCGCTGTGCACCTCCACTTCGGTACAGCCCGTGAGTGTCATTGCTGAGGCTTCGAGACTGGAATATTTGTCCTTCTTGCCGGATGCTGCCTTGTGGAAGGAGTCCACACTATCGTCCCATATCACTGTCTGTCGGGTCAATGATATGTACTTTGCTCCCACGCCAAATGAACAAGTCTGTTTTCAGCGTTTCGTTATCAGTAACGATGCGTGGTTCTTCCAGGACATTCCAGCCTCTTTTCGTACAATTCTGACGGATTGCAAAGTATACATGGTTGTGTCGCTTGATCCGATTTCTCTTCACAGACATACACGCACCCGTTATGTACCCAAGAGTTTCGACTGCCCGTCCGCATTTTCTACAACTTACATTCCCCTCTTGTCTTCCCCTTCGGAGGGCTTCTCTGGTGGGAACTGTGTTAGTACGAACCCTTAGCGCAGCCAACACTTCCCTTTCGCACAGGAAAGTTCTCTCTGTGAGGAACACATTGCTTATCGGACAACCACGCCATAGTTGTACGCATTTACCTTGCGAGGGTAGTGAGGCCCATTTCGCAGCCTCAATTTTATGCCAGGCCCTGTTCCTGCACTTTTTGCTAGTCGGTGGTGGCAGGCGGAATAGGTATTTGATCTCCCCGATCCTTTACTCAAAGCTCGATTTCTCTGCAGTGCTGCGGATTGTATCATCTGTTGATGGGAGACAGCTTGACATGTTGTTCACCTGGGCTATTGGCACCTCCTTTGCCAGCTGAGTAAAACCTAACCCACCGTCAACATTTCTAGCATAGAGCAGGTGGTTGTTCATGACATTGCACAGATGTAGCCAGCTGTGGGTCCATTTTCGAATGAGAATGTCCAACTCCTCCAGCTTATCTTTGCTGGGTGCATTCAATGCAACGCTGAACTTAACTCTTGGTATGGCATAGGTTGTCAGCATCGACAACTTCTGCTTTGGTTTCAGAGCTGCTTTATTTATACTCCCCGTGAAAATGGATGATGGCATCCTGGTGATTGAGTTGGGGCATACTTGCTGGTATGTCTTCTGGCAATACATCACTTTGGCCCAGAGTTCATATAGACAGGTGGTCAGGGAGGCCCGACCTGATCAATCGGCTGGTCACGCCATGCTCATGAGCAAACAATTTGTTTTTTTTATACTTGCCAAGAACAACCATTCCTTGAATGACCATGTGCATTTATTGCTCTTGGGCAGTGGCTAGGGTCAATCAGGTGATTTCTTGTGATTTTTATTACCTGAGTATATCAACCATGTATCCCTAGTATGATTGTCTGGAGGTTATCCGCAGTTTCATGTCCCCTTGTTGGACTCTGTGATGAGTGGGGGCATGGTTGATGAATTCATGACTCTATAATATGGGTAAAAACAACTCTCAAACTTCAGATGGGAAAAGGGTCCACACCGAGGTTATGGATTCCTCATCATCTGATGAGGAATCCAGGACTAGTGTGAACTTGAAAAAGTCAAAAGTTATTACTTCTGAATCCTGGCCGAGGTTCCTGGTCATCAGTTCGTCTGCTGATGGGGCCTTGAGCAAATTATCTCCATTTGCTATTCAGAAGAAGCTTGTCAGCTTGGCTGGTGAGCCAAAATCTGTGAAAAAACTGAAAAGTAGTTCGCTACTGGTAGAATGTTTGACTGAGAGGCATTCATCGTGTCTTCTCAAGTCTACTTCATTGTGTAATGTGCCAGTAAAAGTATCGCCTCACGCCTCCCTTAATTCATCGAAGGTGGTAATCCAGTCAAGAGATCTGGAAGGAGTCACTGAACATGAAATAGATGAAAATTTATCATCGCAGGGAGTGACATCGGTGAAAAGGATTAATATTCGTCGAAACAATGAATTTGTTCCAATGAATACTTTGATCTTAACTTTCAATACACCAGTCCTTCCTCAATCAGTCAAAACCGGATATCTCAGTATATCTGTTGTGTCATTTATACTGAATCCCTTACACTGTTTAAAGTGTCAGAAGTTTGGTCATGGTCAAACTACATGTCGAAACAAGCTGACATGTGCTCGTTGTGGTCAGTTTGACCATGACAGCAAAACATGTACTAATGGCATTCTTTGTATCAACTGTAAGGGAAACCATTTCGCATATTCGCGAGAATGTGCCAGATGGTATTCGAGAAAAGGGTACAACAGATTAAAGTTGACAAAAACTTGCCATTTCCTGAGGCTAGGAAACTTGTGGAAACCGAAACACCTGTCGTAGCAGGTAAATCGTATGCTATGGTAGTCAAGGTTTCCACAAGAAGTATTTTAACTAATACTGACATCACTTGGAGATATGATGAGGCTAAATATCAAAAGCTTTCTGATATTGAAAAAGCTGCTAAACAGGCTGATAAGGCAGCCCAGAAGCACAATGAAGTTTCGCAGAAACAGCAGGAAGCTTCCCAAACACCTAAAACATGTACAAAAGTTACATAAGTGTCACTGGATTCGCAGAATCCATCAGGGAGATCGACTGCTATGGTGCCAGGCCCTAGTGGTCCTCTTCAGTCAGGAAAAGGTAAACAAATCTGGCACGGAGTGCTCTTTGGGACGTTTGAAAAAAATTGAAATGCGTTCTGTCCCAATAAGTAATTCGTTTGATTCTTTGGTGATGGACGTGGGTGATGAGAGGGATGATTTGCCTCAAATTCACTCACGATCTAAGTCAAAGAAAAAACAAAGATCAATCCCATACGTCCCTCTGATGACTAATTCAGTCATTCAGTGGAACTACCGTGGGCTTAGGCCCAATTTTAATTCAAAAACATAATTCTCTTGCAGTGTGTCTTCAGGAAACTTTCTTGAAGGACACTGATCATATTACAATGAGAGGATTTAACCTCTATCATAAGTTTCAAGAAACTGAAAATAGAGCATCTGGGGGTGTTTCCATTCTGGTTAGTGAAAACATTCCTCAGAGTAGAGTAGCATTAACTACAAATTTACAAGCTGTGGCTGTAAAAGTCATGGCTCATACAACTGTAACTCTATGTTCAATTTTAATCCAAAGGATCTTCAAGATCTCATTAACCAGCTCCCTACTTCCTTTATTATTATGGGAGATTTTAATGGTCACCACACTTTGTGGGAATGTGAGGATGTACATATTAGAGGTAAACAATTGGAAGACTTAATTCTCAATAATGACTTACTTTTATTCAATGATAAAAGTCATACATATTTTCATTCTGTAAATGGTTCTTTCACTTCTGTAGACATAACCCTTTGTAGTCCTTCACTTTTTCTTGATTTCTCCTGGAAAGTTGGTTCAGACTCTTGTGGTAGTGACCACTTTCCCATTATTTTGGAGAATGATGGACCTCCATCGCTTGAAAGGGTTCAAAGGTGGAAGTTGGTGAAGGCAAATTGGGGTCAGTTTCAGTATCTGTGAAGCACTCGACTGCAACAATTTGCCATTACTGATGCTGATGATCCCATGTCTTTGTTCACTTCCATCTTGAAGGACATTGCAGATAAAACTATTCCTAAGACTTCGGCAGTGCCAAAGCGTTTCAATAAACCATGGTTTAATGATACGTGCAAGGATGCATTCAAAGAGCGAAACAGGTTACTTGAGAGGTTCAAACGTGAACCTACTGGGGATAACCGGGATGCATTTCATATTGCTAGGGCCAAGGCTCGCAGAGGGATCAGACAGAGTAAGAAATCATCTTGGAGAACTTTTGTCTTCAAGTTGAATTCACAAACATCAGTGAAATCTGTCTGGAATAGGATCCGTAAAATCAAAGGTAAGAATCCAGTAATACAGTTCATCATTTGTCTGTCAATGATACGGATGTCACGTCTCATTGTGACATTGCCAATGCATTGACAGACAACTTTGCTCATAACTCATCTTCTGCTTTCAGTACAGATGCATTTACATCTGTTAGAACTAAAGCTGAAAAGCAGTCCTTTATTTTTCATCTGAAAATATACATCAGGCATTTCTCTTTGGAGGAATTGCAGGATGCTCTTCATAGAGCCCATGATACATCAGTAGGCCCAGATGAAATTCATTATCAGTTAATGAAACATTTACCTGAATCATCTTTGATGGTTCTTTTGAATATTTTTTAATAACATCTGGATTTCTGGAGACTTTCCTTCTGATTGGAGGAAAGCAATTATCATTCCTATTTCCAAGCCTGGACCCATATTCACAAAACATCGTAAGCCTAGTTTTACACGTAAACGCAAATCTACGACTGAAGAGCTATTCACGAAACAACGAAAACGTAAGTTACGTGTAAAGTTGGACGTAAATATAAGAGTGCCTCCGGTTACAACTAACACTGCACGTAAGTTGTGTACATATAATAAATCAAGCACGATCGCCGTTATTTACTATTATTTACGGAAACTAGCAGCATTTCCAATAATTGAAGCAGTTTGCGATAGCGAACGTCCACGGATTGAACATATTCTTGTTGGTTATCGAATGGATGTTTTCGACTGGGCCAATTTCTCGTGAGTTATCTTTTCCTTTTTAAGAAATGTCCTCAAGTTCGTACCAAAACGCGGATCCTAACCAATAACAAAATGCTATGGTTCACCATTTGCAATGTTATTGTTAGCAGACGACAAACGAAATTGCGTTTTGCGCATTTGTTATTATCCGGTAGCCATCGTTTCTAATGTTGTTTTTTAATTATTTCCCGGTAAGAGTGTTAAATCGTAGATTTACATCCAACTAAGTTATGTTTACATTTATGACCGTCTTTGAGAATAAGGTACTTTTTGCACATAAATGTAAATCTACGGCAGAAGTAAGTGCTAGTCGTAGACATATATTTACACCTTTTTGTGAATATGGGTCCTAATCCTACTAGTTATCGCCCTATCGCATTGACAAGTTGCATTTGTAAAACCATGGAATGAATGATTAATCATAGACTTGTCTGGTATCTTGAATCCCATAAATTGCTTACTAACGTGCAATGTGGGTTCAGATCTAGACGTAGCACAGTTGATCATCTCGTTAGATTCGAAACATTTTGTAGGGAAGCTTTCATCCATAATCAGCACTTGGTTTCAGTGTTTTTTGATTTGGAGAAGGCTTACGATACCACGTGGAAGTATGGGATTTTAAACGACCTCCATGGCATGGGCCTTAGAGGTCAACTTCCAGTTTTTATATCTCAATTTTTAAGAGATAGATCTTTTAAAGTCCAGCTGGGGTCGACTTTGTCTGATGTTCACCACACAACCAGGGACTTAGGCTTTGTCTTGGTGCATTTAGAACATCTCCTGTAGAGAGCTTCTACGTTGATGCAAACGAACCTTGTTTGGGTGCTAGACGTGCCAAGCTTTCTCTGCAGTTTGCTACCAAGATCAAATCATTACCAAAACATCCTACACATGATGCGGTGTTTGACAACAAATATATGAAGTTGTTTGATGCAAGACCAAATGCTATTCGTACATTTGATCTTCGCATTCAGCGTTTTTTGTCGCTTTCCAATATTGATTTATTAGACACTTTGGAAACTCCTTCATGTTTTGTTTTACCACCTTGGTGTATTACACCACCTAAAATTGTGTTTCATCTTGTGCATCTCAAGAAAGATCGTACAGATGCTGTGATATATAAACGATTGTTCATGGAAATTCAAGACATGTACCGTGAATACATTCCTGTGTATACAGATGGATCACGGGATGGGAATTCTGTGGCTAGTGCTACAGTCTTTCCATCGAACACAATCCTTTCCATGAGACTGCCTGAGTTTAGTGCTGACTTTAGTGCTGAAGTTTAGGCAGTCATTAAAGCCTTAGAAGAAATCAAGGATTCGATTGCATCCAGATTTATTATTTTTACGGACTCACTTTCTTGTCTCCAAGCTTTGCACAATATGAAGCTGGACGAAAGTCTGTCTTTTTATCTATTGCCAATAAAGATGTATTTTGTTGGGTGCCCAGCCATGTTGGTATCAGGGGAAATGAAAAGGCAGATTCTGCTGTCAAATCTGCTTTGGATTTGCCTCATGCCAGGGTTGGTGTACCTTATACTGATTTTAAACATAGTATCAACCCATTTATCTTTTTGACTTGGTAACGTGATTGGGATGATGCGGTTGCAAACAAGCTTCATGCTATCAAGCCCGTCTTGGGAGAGTGGCAGTCCTCCTAGACAGTGCAGAAAGAATGAAATAGTCTTGTGTCGTGCCCGCATCGGTCATACTTACCTGACCCATTCATTTATTTTGAAAAAGGATCCTCCACCTCAGTGTGAGCACTGTCAGTGTATTCTGACGGTGTGTCACATTTTGGTTGAGTGTAACTTTATGAAAGAAACTCAAAAAGATATATTTGGTCAGAGCAGTGTGATGGAATCATTTTGATTCCATCCAGAATTAGATTTACAATTTTTACGTGATATTGACTTTTACTCTAAATTTTAATTTTATATATCTGTGATATTTGTATTTTGTGCACAGTTCTTTACACTGTTTTATTTGATTTTTGAATTTTTATATTGATGTTGATCATCACTTCATGTTTTGAATTATCATAGTCTGACACCCAATAGCCGATGTATTTTTTTGTGTTGGGGTGTCGTTAAACATTCATTCTTTCTTTCTTTCTTTTTGTATACTCTTGCACCATATCTCTAGCTTTTTAAGTGGATCTGCTTTCTGAAAACCAACCCAGGGATCTATCTCCCGGACAAGATACTTTGTGCTTTCACCTGGCTGTAGCCAGGGGACGTCTACACCATTCACTTGAATGGGCTCAGTGTCAATGACCGTGTACGTCCTGTTCGCAGAAGGTTTTTCTATGAATGCACAACACTTTTTGACATTCAGTTTCATCCCGGTGATCTCAGTAAAATCCACCGCTAGCTCCACGTTTCGTTGGAGGCTGTTCCTGTCAGGGGTGATGGTAGCTGCGTCGTCGGCATACGCCAACATGGACACTTCAGTCTCTTCTAGTCTGTATGAGTACCCCTCATCTTCTATGAGGCAGAACAGAACGTCCATTGTAACGTTAAACAGGATGGGCGATAACGGTTAGCCCTGATTAACACCCCACGTCATTGGAATTAGGCCTGTTTTGCCTTTTGGAGTGGTAAAGTATGTTTTTGTTCCCTCGTACAGCTCATCCACTAGCTACATAAAGTGTTGTGTGATGCCGTGGCGTTGTAGTCCCTTCCGAATATGCTTGTGGGACACAGTGTCGAACGCCTTTGCCAGGCCGAGTAAGGCGACCGCAATACGTTTGCTGGACATGTTTGCATTGCGGACCAGCTGGTCCAGACACTGAACGTTTCGGCGCACCCAGAGTCTCCATCACGAATGAAGCCTCTTTGCCTCGGGTTCAGAAAGATTGATTTCTCCAACCGGGCTGCCAACAATTTGGTGAATAGATGGAGCACTACTGACGCAATTGTTAATGGTCTCCAACTGCCGAGGTCAGATGTGTCTCAACCTTTTGGGAGCAAGATACTGCGATTACCTTGGATCAGTTTACTCACTTTGCCCATCAGGAGGAAGATGTTTAAGATTGTCGCCAAGATGAGACCATTTACACTCTAATGAAGAGTACCCACCTTTACCTTGTCGGGTCCACCGGCTGTGTCCCATTTCATGCACGACAGTGCCTTCATCACCTCTTTTACCGTGAAAGGTTTCAACGTTTCTGAATTGTCGGTGCTACGCTTGGGTGCAGGGAAGCAGCTCGGATCGACGTCCTGACTTACACCGCCAAATCGTTCTAAGTAGGTGACCTTGATCTCATCCACCTCTCCTGGACATGTGTTTTCACACTTGCCATCAAGGATCTTTGTTGCGAGTTTCATTCAGTCTGACGCGTACAGTGGAATTCTTGAGGCTGTTGCACACCAACATTTCCTTGAATCCTATGGGTCTCTTCTGAGCTCCAGTTGCGTTTGTGACGGGCAAGTGAAAATGACCGGATCGAATGTGACTCATACCCTGGTTTGGTAGCATATGACCGACATAGAGCCCCACACCATTAACTCTGACATTGGGACAGTACCTCCCTCGGGCTCGTACTCGGCCTCCGGGGAGAAGGGGTGCAAGCCCGTACTAAAGCTATTGCGAACTCTCATATTTGTTTTTGGGACCAGAAGGCCCATTGCAACGTTTTGGCTCACAGACTCAGCTCCTGGGGTCTATTACTCAGACTCTCACGTGGATAGGCACGTGCCACCCATTGGCGTGGATGCACTACCCGGACGTACGTTGCTTAAGAGTGTCATAGTTACTCCCGCCGTTTACCAGCGCTTTTATTAATTTCTTCACTTTGACATTCAGAGCACTGGGCAGAAATCACATTGCGTCAACACCGGGTCGCACTGCTTTCTTTTAATTATACAGTTGGATTCCCCTGGTCCATCGATTCCTGTCGGTGGACCCATTTGGCTATTTCTCATTCCAGCCAGTGCTCCACAACTGGTGTAACAAAGGCCGTGGTATGTACTACCCTGTCTGTGGGATGGTGCATATAAAACATCCCTTGCTACTAATTGAAAAGAGTAGCCCATGAAGTGGCAACAGCGGGTTTCCTCTCATTATCTGTGTGGTTCTTAACCATATGTCTGATGCCATAAATACAATGTGTTGAGTGCATCGTTAAATAAAACATTTTCTTCCTTCCTTCCCCTGGTCTGTACCAGCCAACACGGACGACACGTGAGACGCAGCCGAATAGCTGAGGCAGTCCACGGGAAGGTTGAAGCAACGATCCGAGCTCGATACCGACACGCCACCCTCGATTGGCCACGCGCCCAGACTGCCCCGACGGAATGCCCACCGTCCCCGGCACTCGACGAGCAGCACCTGAAGAGAAACCCGAAAGCAAACGCTGAGCACCAAATGCCAAGACCGGGCGAGAGAGAACCAAGAGCGGAGAGGGACGACGCGACCAGGGAGAGCGTCAAGCCTTGCCCAGCATGTGCCCTTCCGAGCCCCGCTTCGTACTCCAGCCCGACTGGCCCAGCCCTCAGAGCCAATCCTTGTCCCGAAGTTACGGATCCAATTTGCCGACTTCCCTTACCTATATTGTTGCATCGACTAGAGGCTATTAACCTTGGAAACCTGGGGCCTAATTCACAAAGGTCTCTTAGGCTCTGCTAGACAACAAATCATCCTCTTTGCAAGTCTTTTAGCATTACACTGCGAGATCACAAAGTTGCGAGAGTTTAGTGAATTAGGCCCCTGCTGCGGATATGGGTACGGCCTGGCAAAAAAATCACAAGTCTCCGTCGGATTTTCAAGGGCGGGCGAGAGCACACCAGACACCGTAAGAGCCACGGTGCTTCACGTGAACTCCTTTTCCCTCTCTCTGGGTAAGCCGATTTCAGGGATTGGGTCTCTTACAAAGAAAAGAGAACTCTTTCCGTTCATTGCTCATTGAGAGCATCTTCGGAAAATAGACGATTGTCTCCTGTGTTGTCAGTCACTGAGAACATTCAATGGATAATGGGCTATTGCCTAGTCTTTTGGTTGTTTAAATAAATATCTGTAACTGTACCTAACTATATGTAATATTAACTGAAGTTAAATATTATAGTTCTTTGGTGTAGAACTCTCAACTAATTTCATTGAGAGCATCTTGAGATAATGGGCGAATGTCTAGTCTCCTGGTGTTGTTAGTCACTGAGAACACTCAATGGATAATGGGCGTTTGCCTATATCTTTTGGTTGTTTAAATAAATATTGATTTTTAACTGTGATACTTATAATTGACATCACTGGTTAACTACATATTTTTCATAGTTTAGTGTTAATAGTATTCTTCGCTCATAACTATGGTTGATATCAGCATAATATTTCATGTATAAAATTCTGTGGTTTTTCAATGCAATAACAACCCGTCTTTAAAAGCGACATCTTTTTGTCTTGTTTATTTTAACTATTATTTTATGTGGTAAACGTCTTCACGTTCGAGCGTGCAGTACGCACTCCTCGTCGCTTGCTCAATACATAGGTCCAGAGTAGTTGCACACGTGCTCGCACGACACTCAGGCACAAGGCACAAAATTCTACCACAATGGTGAACAATTACAAGCCCCAGTCCCCATCACGAAGGAGATTCAACGAGTTTCCCATTCCTCTCGGAGCAGGGCAGTGTCCACGTTGATTCCTTCAGTGTAGCGCGCATGCGGCCCCGGACATCTAAGGGCATCACAGACCTGTTATTGCTCAATCTCGTGTGGCTATACGCCACTTGTCCCTCTAAGAAGTTGCGCCGACTGTGTTTCGTGGATCGGCGAACTATTTAATAAGCTAGAGTCTCGTTCGTTATCGGAATTAACCAGACGGCCTCAGATTACAGTTATCTTCCCATTTGTCCGCGCAATTAGTCTGCTGTTTGACTGTGATTATTTCATGGCAGACAGCTATCAAGTAGCAACTATTTGACTGAAGTGACAGGGGAGAGCATGTAGTTTGTAAACATGTGTAACTTGTTGACATTGAAGACTTGCTTGTGGTAATTCCGGCCCATGCAAAAGTAGTGCTTTTTGTGTACAATGGGTGTACTCCGGTCAGGTTTAGAGGGTGTGTTTGTTTAAATCAATATGCTGGGAGAACGAGCTGGACAACAGGGGTTGTCCTTTTCAGGGTATGTGTCCCCCAGGCAGGCAAAGGTACATACAAAAATCCACGGGCCTGCCGATATTAATAAAAATGTTACAGCCACTAAGGCTATATAGAAACATATCGCGAAATTAATTGAGGTCTGAGGCCAGACAAATCGCTCCACCAACTAAGAACGGCCATGCACCACCACCCACCGAATCAAGAAAGAACTATCAATCTGTCAATCCTTACGGTGTTCGGAGCGGATGGTTTTTCCCGTGTTGGGTCAAATTAAGCCGCAGGCTCCACTCCCAGTAGTGCCCTTACGTCAATTCCATTAAAGTTTCAACTTTGCAACCATACTTTCCCCAGAACGATTAAAGGGAGATTATTTTTTACAACTGCAATGCAGTAAGTAATACAGAGTTACCCACCATGAATTTAAAAACTATTTTGAGACGGAATATACGGCTGTAAATAAGTGACAGTATTTAATTTACGACCAAGGGCAGATTATATGTGAAAACCGCGGCTGAGACGTCAAAGACCGTGGAATGTATTACCTTATTGATGGGAAAAGTACATAGAAAAAATCTGTTTCTGTTTTATTTATTTATTTATTTATTTATTTATTATTATCTTTCTTTTTTTTAGAAATAGCCTGTGCGGTGACATTAGATTTCTTTCCTGCCTCCCTGCAAAGCACAAACGACAGCCTGTTGTCAGTTTTAGTTAACAGTGCGTTTGCCGATTTCAAATTGTAGGGTTCGTCTAAAAAATGAAATGAGAAATACTGCGCTGTACGAAGAACGTTCGGTTGAGGATACGGTACTAGAGTCTTTCGTTAACGCCGGTTTGATCTTGACAATGTATTATCGACAATCGTATTGTCCTATTTCAGAATTAATATTATATAAAGTGTTAGTAGAACTTTCAAAGTTTAGTTTGCATACTAGTAACACATTGATCATGTATATATTTTTCAAATAAAATATACTAAAGTAGACAATGGACGTTTTCACTTCTTAATTTTACGTGTGTTAAAATCGACAAATTCAAATAAATATTCTTTCGTTTGGAAAGGGTAAAGTTAGGGGTGTTTTTTGTTTAACGACATCAATGTTGGAGCATATTGATTTAATAATCATTTGCTATTGGATGTCAAACATTTGGTTATTTTGACATATAATCTTAGAGAGGAATCGAGTGCATGCGCAGGGGGAGGGTATTGGAAGTCGAAACCCTTACCTGCCTAAGCTTAAAAAAGAAAAAAGAAATATATTTTCTGGGGGAGCATAGCCCCATATAAACTTCGCTCAACAGTCTATAACCCCAACCCCGCTGAAATCCCAGCACACACGCCTTGGAAATCCGCTACATTTTTATGTTTAGCAAGGGATCGTTTATATGTACCATCCCACAGACAGGGTATCACATACTATGGATATTATATACCCACCGATGGGGATCGATCCTAGACTGACCGCACATTTTCAAAAAACACCTTTTTAGGTATAAGTAATGAATAAAAATAACGTATAGTCTTGAAAAATTTTACGTAAATCGAACACAACACCCTCTTCCTCTACCCCTAGAGCGTTACGTAATTATTAACACCCCCTTACATGTAACGCGTATGCCAACCGCTGGCCACTGTCAAAATTTCAAGGCAAATCCCCAACCGACCCCTGGAAAGGTGTTGTACCATACCTCAATGGATATAAATATGTTTTGGAGATACGAGACGACCCCTCAATCGAGACAGTTAAATTTGTTCATAATCACGCGAGAAGCTCAGCGCCTGCGCAAATCACGTAAAGTCCCAGTTCTACTGGCGTCCCGCTAAATGAAGAAAAACAAAGCTGGCCATTGCCTTTGTGGTTGACCTAGATAATGTAGATAAGCGAGCATTGCGAAACTATAGCGATGTGGTGGACCTTTTATGTACTAAACAGAACTAAATCATCTATTCTATATGCTTAAATAATAAAAATATTCCAGGGACTGCAGCTTTAATAACTATGATTCGGTAACAGCACTAAAAGTTTAGCTAGTTTCGCAGATCGGTACGGTTAGAGGACATTATGATGTGTATTAAGCAAAAATGATTGTGGCACAATGTTTGTTGTCTGTGCAGGCACATATCTTGTACATGCAATTGTTTTTGTGTGATACATTTTTCGGGGAACATGTCTCGACCC
Organism: Gigantopelta aegis; assembly: GCF_016097555.1. Lineage (NCBI taxonomy): Eukaryota > Metazoa > Mollusca > Gastropoda > Neomphalida > Peltospiridae > Gigantopelta > Gigantopelta aegis. The sequence continues at coordinate 11,241,373 of NC_054711.1, read as the reverse complement.
CTCACCGTAAACTTCGCTCGCCTCCGTGTAGCTCGAATACTCTGACTGTAAGAGATGGGTTTTTTAATTTGGAAGGAGCGGTCGGAATTTAGGCAAAGAGAATGGGTGCGCGTTTTGAATGAAGGAAATTTGGCGCATTTTTGAACGGTCGATCGAAAGATAAAGTCAGTAGCTACGTATATATTTTGATATTAGTGAGTCGAGAGTAGCTCGATACTTAGACCTATTGATGCTGGGGTGTCTCCCTGTCCTAAAACATATTAACCGTAACCCCCTGTGTTGTACCATATTTACTCCTGGCGTACAACAACACAAATTACGCTCAACCCTCTTATACAGTCAGTTACACAACCGCAAACATACACTATACACACACCCAATTATCCTATAACAAAGTAAAACTACCTAAGTTATAGCACCTGATATTATGCACTAATATACAACACCACTTACATGCATATCTAAATAAAAACAAATAAACAACCCTATTAATAATCACCACAAACAAATTACAATTAACTAAATTGCCCTGTATTTGAGTCTTGTGGAAAAATATAGTCAAACTATCTGTCCAAAAGACTAAACCACATACCTCCTAAGAGCCATTTCCCAGTCAACTTGCCTGCTGGAAACCTTCTTGGCAAATGCACTGATGAACAGACAGGTGACTTTTACCTTTCCCACAGCCTGTATGCTTTTTACCTGCAGCTTACTTTCCCACTTAAGAAACTCAAAATACTGCTCATAAACGTTATGACACAACGTTTTCACAATTTACCCAGTATGCTCATGCTCTAGCAAAACATTGGGGACATTTATGGTATAAACCCCCTCTAACATCATAAAATACATAAAACTAATCTTTTCTGTGATACCTACAAAACCCACACACCAGTACACACGCACCAAAAACATAAGCCAGACGAACACGCACATTAAAAAAAAAAGGTTTTATACCAGTGGCGTAGGAATGTGGGAGGTGGGGGGGGGGGGGGGGGCACGCACACGCACAGGCACACGCACACACACTCATACATATATGCATATGTGTGTATATGTGTGTGTGTGTATATATATATATATATATATATATATATAAACCATCGTTACTGCTACCTTGATCAAGAAAAGAAAGAAAGACATGTTTTATTTAACGACGCACTCAACACATTTTATTTACGGTTATATGGCGTCAGACACACATATATTAAGAGAGGAAACCCGCTGTCACCACTTCATAGGCTACTCTTTTCGATTAGCAGCAAGGGATCTTTTATATGCACCATCTCACAGGCAGGATAGTACATACCACGACCTTTGTTACACCAGTTGTGGAGCACTGGCTAGAACGAGAAATATGATTAAGAGAAGTGATATACACTGCCGAAACAATGGCAAACATTAATCACATTTGTATTATTTTGGGGGGCTTTCTTTTGACTACGGCGTGCCAAAACCTATTTACGAAACACCATGTCAAAAAACAGACAGGCCGGACAAGCCTTGATGCAAAAAAACCAGAAGTTTGTTTTATTTAACGACGCCACTATAGCACATTTTTTTTTTTTTTATCTTATTATCGACTATTGGACGTCAAACATATGATCATTCTGCCACTGTTTTTAGAGGAAACCCGCTGTCGCCACATAGGCTACTCTTTTACGACAGGGCAGCAAGGAATCTTTTATTTGCGCTTCCCACAAGCAGGATAGCACAAACCATGGCCTTTGCTGAACCAGTTATGGATCACTGGTCGGTGCAAGTGGTTTACACCTACCCATTGAGCCTTGCGGAGCACTCACTCAGGGTTTGGAGTCGGTATCTCGATTAAAAATCCCATGCCTCGACTGGGATCCGAGCCCAGTACCTACCAGCCTGTAGACTGATGGCCTAACCACGACGCCACCGAGGCCGGTAGCCTTGATGCATATTCATCGTTCTATGAAGATTGACATTTCTAAAATCAATAGCATGTTCCTACGTCGCAGACTATTTCAAGGATCCATCCTGGCAACTATGTGTATATATATTGTCTTTTTGTAGATTTTTGCTTGTGTAAGAACATCAAATGGCTTATCAGATTATTTTCATTGTAATATCGGCACTCGTCAAGGATGTATATTGAGTCCACAAATGTTCATTATTTTTATAAATAGGCTTGTAAAAACTATGGAAGAGTGTGATGGTCAAGGTGTTTTTATATCAAATGATTGTAAATCATTATATGTTCTTATGTTTGCTGATGATGTATCAACTGTTCTGACACTCCTTTACAGCTACAAAAGACAATTAGTGCATTAGAAGTGTTTTGTAATACTACAGGTATGGCTGTGAATTTAAGAAAGACCAAGGTCATTTTTTTTAGAAATGGAGATCCTCTAAAGAATTATGAAAACTATTTTTTTAATGGAAATAGTATTGAGGTTGTCTCATATTATAGATATTTAGGTATTATGTTTTCACCAAAACTAATATTAACTAAAACCCAAACTTGCCTTGCAGCACACGGTAAAAAAGCCATGATGGCAATATATAGGTATCAAAAGAAATTTGGTGATATTCCTTTGTAAAGATCTATTTAAGATATTTAATTCTATGGTAACGCCAATTTTATGTTATGGTTCAGACATATGGGGTACTTGTTATTGTAAAATTGTTGATTTAAATGTGTAAATGGTTTTTAAAATTGGGGAAAAACACCAGTAATAGTATGGCTTTAGGGGAATGTGGTAGAGCTCCTTTACAGCTTATTTACACTACTAGAGCTATTACGTATTGGTGTAGGCTATTACAACTGAATGTAAACAGGCTTCCCCGTCAACGTTATACAATGCTACATACATTGGATGAAGCAGGACGCACCACATGGGTGACTTATATTAAAAATATTCTTTTTAGAGCATGATTTGGCTATGTTTGGATAGCTCAGGATGTTGGAGATGTAAAATTGTTTATAGTTAAATTTAGACAACGATTGTTTCATATCTTCAGCAAAATTGGTGTAGTTGTGTTACAAATTTATCTGATACTTTTTATTATAAACAGTACAAGTCATTGTTAAATGTAGAACGTTATCTCACTTATGAAATACCTATTTATCTTAAAGTAATATATACAAGATTTAGATGTGGTAACTTTAGACTTGCTGTTGACAAAGGAAGATAAAACAACATAACCTACACTGAAAGGCTCTCTCCATATTTGCCTGGATCATGGATTAAGATATATTGAGGATGAATTCAATATTTTCATATTTTGCTTGTATGTAAGCGTTATAATGTACTAAGAGATCACCATATTTCTAAATTTATAAATAAAAAAAAATCATTCATTGCAAACCTTTATAGATATTAGGACATCAGAAAATTTGGATGTATTATTCAATGTATGTTTTTATCTTTATAATGTGCAAAAACTTAGAAATACTTAAATATTTAAATATATACCTATAGCATACTGTCCAAACACTACACATGCGCAAACATGTATAACAATTTCTGACTATATTATGGGACTATGGCCTTTATACTGAATAAAAATTGTCTTGTCTTGTCTTGTCTTGTCTTGTCTTGTCTTTTATATATATATATATATATATATATATATATATATATATATATATATATATATATATATATATATATATATATATATATATATATTAGGGCCCTGCGAATCTCAATTTTCCGGTCGAATCGAAAATGTTCGAATCGAATCGAATTCCAATCCCGAATACCTTGGAGAATAATCAAGTGTATCAGATGCAGTTCACGATATAAAATATAAAATATATAAAATATATATAAAATAGATTAAAACTTGACTCCATAACAGTAACTTCTCAGACGCGCGTGCGTTTTCAAAAATATGAGAAATGTATTTTGTGATATTAAAAACACCAGGATGACCAAAACCACTTCGAATGTACGGAAATTTATCCACTAAACCATAAAATCTAAGTAATGTATGATTTCAGTTACTAAAACCCGGCTATTATAGTAAAAAATATGCTTAGTGTTAAAAAAACTAGGGTATGTCCCTTTAATAACTGCAGGTAGATAGTCGATCGTAACTATTAAATTACATATGAAATTGTGTCCGTTACACTATGTCCGTTATTTTCACCAATAATGCATTTATTTACATCGTCAGTATTCAATTAAATTTAATATACGTCATGATGTACGATTTGTTACCTGTGTTTATTCCACTGTAAAATATGTGCATGTTTTCTGTACTATAAATTTAATATTTATCAATATGGAACGAGCGTAGAATATTTCAAATTCTTAGTCCCCTTATAACGAGTAAGGCCGTACCTAATCTAAAATAGCCAAGTATGTGTTTGGGGGAGGGGGGAGGGGTGAAAAGAAAAAACACAACACAGTAATACAGGAACCAACTAGACCTCTTTCTACTCCCCTCCCCTCAAAAAATAAATTAAAATAAAATAAAAATAAATTTAAAAAAGTATGAGAGAGCTAAAACCCATCAAACCGGACACCCTTAACATAGAAAGGGCGCTTTTTTTCGGTGGTTGGATAATTGTCTCCCCAGCCACCCCTAACCCCCATCCCCACCTAAACCACACCGCCGGTAGATTCAGGCCTGGGGCCTAATTCACCAAACTCTCGCAACTTTGTGATCTCGCAGTACAGTGCTAAAAGACTTGCAAAGAGGATGCTTTGTTGTCTCACAAAGCCTAAGAGACTTTTGTGAATTAAGCCTGATAAAAGTAATTACTATTCTCTCCGTTTTCTAACAACAGCTCGTATTAAACGACGCTACGGTATAACCACCTTGTGTATTAATATCTAGCTCTGTGTACGAATCAGGTGGACAAAATGAAGAAGAGTTATATACACCTGGTCAGAAATTAATTAAGCGACACCTAATCCTGACCATAAGACTTATAGTGACGTCCAAAAAAACAACAACTGACGTCCAAAGGAAGGACATGTTTTATTTAACGACGCATTCAACGCATTTTATTTACCGTTATATGGCGTCGGACATATGGTTAAGGACGACACAGATATTGAGAGAGAAAACCACTGTATGGGCTATTCTCTTAGCAGCAAGGCATCTTTTATATGCACCATCCCACAGACAGGATAGTACATACCACGGTCTTTGTTACACCAGCTGTGGAGCACTGGCTGGAACGAGAAATAGCCCAATGGACCCACCGACGGGAATCGCGTATCAGGCGAGCGCTGTACCACTGAAAAAAACAAACAAAAACAACTGACGTCCAGGATTGATTTAATTTCCTTTATAACTTGGATAATGGTAATAAAATGGTGGTTAAATATCTTTCTCTTTTTATGGAATAAAGGGCGGGACGTAGCCCAGTGGTAAAGCGCTCGCTTGATGGGCTGACAGTCTGGGATCGATCCCCGTCTGTGGGCCCATTGGGCTATTTCTCGTTCCAGCCAGTGCACTACAACTGGTATATCAAAGGCCGTGGTATGTGCTGTCCTGTCTGTGGGATGGTACATATAAACGATCCCTTGCTACTAATGGACACATGTAGCCGGTTTCCTCCCTAAGACTATATATATATATATATTAGGGCCCTGCGAATCTCAATTTTCCGGTCGAATCGAAAATGTTCGAATCGAATCGAATTTCAATCCCGAATACCTTGGAGAATAATCAAGTGTATCAGATGCAGTTCACGAAGGAATATTCAGCTCAGTGAAGGACATTAGAAAAACAATATAAATACCCACTGCATTGGGTGTACGTACGGTGATTAACAGGATTACACACGGTTGAAGTTTAAATAATAAAGTGCCCCAAATGGAAAACCAGTACTAATGTGTACATAGGTTGAACTGTTGAACTAACACGAGATAATATCTTGGAAGTGATCATTTATTGCCTTTTAAAAAAAAAAAAAGTAAAGTTTGTTTTATTTAACGACGCCACTAGAGCACATTGATTTTTTTTATCTTATCATCGGCTATTGGACGTCAAACATATGGTCATTCTGACACTGTTTTTAGAGGAAACCCGCTGTCGCCACATAGGCTACTCTTTTTACGACAGGCAGCAAGGGATCTTTTATTTGCGCTTCCCACAAACCATGGCCTTTGTTGAACCAGTTATGGATCACTGGTCGGTGCAAGTGGTTTACACCTACCCATTCAGCCTTGCGGAGCACTCACTCAGGGTTTGGAGTCGGTATCTGGATTAAAAATCCCATGCCTCGACTGGGATCCGAACCCAGTACCTACTAGCCTGTAGACCGATGGCCTGCCACGACGCCACCGAGGCTGGTTTATTGCCTTTTAATTAGATCACAAAATAATTCAAGTAAACATGTGAAAATTAACACTCATCACCAATCGGAGATTAAAACTAAATCCAAGTTGATATTCTTCGCACATAGAACAGGCCCGTACGCAGAAATTTATATTAAGGAGTGCGTAATCGACGACCAAAAGGGCCGGAGTTGCTGGGGTGGGGTGGGGCGGGGGGTCTGGGGGCAGGCCCCTCCGAATTTTTTTTAATCTAGAATGCAGGAAGTGGATTTTCCTGCATTCTGGGAAGTAAATTTGAAAGGTTTCTTTGCCTGAAAATATGTCAAATATATATTTTTACACATCCACGGACGGACCTCGGCAGACTATGGATACGGGCCTGTACAAAGACAGAATCCTAAAAAAATTAAAAAAGAAATATACTCGTTAAGTCCAGCAATGTTTATTGACCGACTTCATTATCGATTCAGTGTGTCATGATGCATATAACATTATAATCACATCACCTTCTCTGTTTGAAGTCTGACATGGATAGCATGATATTAGCGTTTTTATATCCCCATGTGTGTGTGTGTGTGTGTGTGTGTGTGTGTGTGTGTGTGTACATACATTTTTATATAAAAAAGGTTCATTTAAATAGTCTGTTAATAACGTATCTTTTTGACCGTCAGTATACTTCGCTGGTCATTGTGACCAGATTGTGTTGGTCATTATGACCAGATTGTGAATACAAAACACAGAAATTAATATTTCTGTATACAGAGGGTATTGAAAAAGATTGCCAGCAAGTAAGACTGTCGTTACATTAACAAAAACCGTAAATATGTATGAAAATATATTCAAGGGCGGACCCAGGAAACATTTTAGGGAGGGGACGAAAGGCAAAACGGCACATGGGAAAAGGGAACTTCAATGAAAATTGTAAACAAATTCAATTTGAAATTGTGAAAAAAGGGGCAGTTTAATTTTTAGGGGGGTGAGGTAAAGGTCCCTCTAGACCCCTCCCTTAGATCGGCCCTTGGGATTAACTAAAATCACACCGATGTGCGTCTCAGAAGTAATTTATTCACGCCATTTTGGTAAATATCCAGTAGGTACCACTGGCGTAGGATGCTGAGGTGGGGGGGGGGGGGGGGGGGTAGGTGATTGGGGTGGCATGTACCCCCCACTTTTTAGCAGTGATGTCTTTTTTAAAATATATATATATGTGTGTGTGTGTGTGTATGTGTGTGTATGTGTGTGTATGTGTGCGTGCGTGTGTGTGCGTGCGTGTGCGTGTGTACGTGCGTGTGTGTGTGCGTGTGTGTGTGTGTGCCAACGTGCGTGTGTGTGTGTGTTTTTTTGCGTGTGTGTGCGTGTGTGCGCGCGCGCGCGCGTGTGTGTGTGTGTGTGTGTGTGTGTGTGTGTGTGTGTGTCTCCCATTTTTGGCACCTTCCTACGCCGGTGCATACATTTGTTTTTCTTCACTTAAAGTGCAGAAGTGCTCATTTGTGTTGCTTTTAACACCACCATTTTTATAATCTGCAGATATGATCTCTGCACACTGGAAGGAAGGAACTGTTTTATTTAACGACGTACTCAACACATCTTCATCACTATCATCATCATCATCATCATCATCATCATCAACAACATCATCGTCGTCATCGTCATCATCATCATCATCTTCAACATCTTCTTCTGCTTCTTATTCTTCTTTTCCTTCTTGTTCTTGTTCTTCTTGTTCTTCTTGTTCTTCTTCTTATTTTCTTCTTCTTCGCCATTTCGTGTGTGTGTATGTGTGAGTGTGTCTGTGTGAGTGTGTGTGTGTACATACATTTTTATATAAAAAAGGTTGATTTAAATAGTCAGTTAATAAAGTAATATTCAGCTCGTACTTAAAAAAAAGAAAAAGAAAACTTCATTCAATTAGCCTTGTAGCAGTGTGGTACTGTAGGCAACGAGTCTACGTCCTTGCAGCAGTGTGGTACTGTAGGCAACGAGTCTACGTCATTCAATTAGCCTTGTAGCAGTGTGGTACTGTAGGCAACGAGTCTACGTCATTCAATTAGCCCTGTAGCAGTGTGGTACTGCATGCAAGGAGTCTACGTCATTCAATTAGCCCTGTAGCAGTGTGGTACTGCATGCAAGTAGTCTACGTCATTCAATTAGCCCTGTAGCAGTGTGGTACTGCATGCAAGTAGTCTACGTCATTCAATTAGCCCTGTAGCAGTGTGGTACTGTAGGCAACGAGTCTACGTCATTCAATTAGCCCTGTAGCAGTGTGGTACTGCATGCAAGTAGTCTACGTCATTCAATTAGCCCTGTAGCAGTGTGGTACTGCATGCAAGTAGTCTACGTCATTCAATTAGCCCTGTAGCAGTGTGGTACTGTAGGCAACGAGTCTACGTCATTCAATTAGCCCTGTAGCAGTGTGGTACTGCATGCAAGTAGTCTACGTCATTCAATTAGCCCTGTAGCAGTGTGGTACTGCATGCAAGGAGTCTACGTCATTCAATTAGCCCTGTAGCAGTGTGGTACTGCATGCAAGTAGTCTACGTCATTCAATTAGCCCTGTAGCAGTGTGGTACTGCATGCAAGGAGTCTACGTCATTCAATTAGCCCTGTAGCAGTGTGGTACTGCATGCAAGTAGTCTACGTCATTCAATTAGCCCTGTAGCAGTGTGGTACTGTAGCAGTGTGGTACTGCATGCAAGGAGTCTACGTCATTCAGTTAGTCCTGTAGCAGTGTGGTACTGCAAGCAAGGAGTCTACGTCATTCAGTTAGCCCTGTAGCAGTGTGGTACTGCATGCAAGGAGTCTACGTCATTCAGTTAGCCCTGTAGCAGTGTGGTACTGCATGCAAGGAGTGTACGTCATTCAATTAGCCCTGTAGCAGTGTGGTACTGCATGCAAGGAGTGTACGTCATTCAATTAGCCCTGTAGCAGTGTGGTACTGCATGCAAGGAGTGTACGTCATTCAATTAGCCCTGTAGCAGTGTGGTACTGCATGCAAGGAGTCTACGTCATTCAATTAGCCCTGTAGCAGTGTGGTACTGCATGCAAGGAGTCTACGTCATTCAATTAGCCCTGTAGCAGTGTGGTACTGCATGCAAGGAGTGTACGTCATTCAATTAGCCCTGTAGCAGTGTGGTACTGCATGCAAGGAGTCTACGTCATTCAATTAGCCCTGTAGCAGTGTGGTACTGCATGCAAGGAGTGTACGTCATTCAATTAGCCCTGTAGCAGTGTGGTACTGCATGCAAGTAGTCTACGTCATTCAATTAGCCCTGTAGCAGTGTGGTACTGCATGCAAGGAGTGTACGTCATTCAATTAGCCCTGTAGCAGTGTGGTACTGCATGCAAGGAGTCTACGTCATTCAATTAGCCCTGTAGCAGTGTGGTACTGCATGCAAGGAGTGTACGTCATTCAATTAGCCCTGTAGCAGTGTGGTACTGCATGCAAGGAGTGTACGTCATTCAATTAGCCCTGTAGCAGTGTGGTACTGCATGCAAGGAGTGTACGTCATTCAATTAGCCCTGTAGCAGTGTAGTACTGCATGCAAGGAGTCTACGTCATTCAATTAGCCCTGTAGCAGTGTAGTACTGCATGCAAGGAGTCTACGTTTTGGGCTAATGGGCAACTAATCGGCAAACTAAAAATACGTATGATAAGAGTGTTATTTGGTTAATAGGTTACTTATACGAATTTCATTTTTTCCTGCTTTGTCTTCCACATTGGTTATTCTTTATTAATGTTAACGGTTGGCCATATAGTTTGTCCCTCTTTTTCCAATTGTCCGTACACTGCAATATTCAAAATTCCGAATACACAAAAATCGAATCGAATCGAATCGAAGCTTCGCGACGATTTCGAATCGAGTTGAATATACGAAGCTTCGCAGGGGCCTAATACTAGTATATATATATATGTTTTAAATATGCAACATATTTTGTTTTTTCTTCAGTAGTCTCTCAGAATATTGGTACAGTTTCTTTTTGACGTCAGTATACTTCGCTGGTCATTGTGACCAGATTGTGCTGGTCATTATGACCAGATTGTGAATACAAAACACTGAAATTAATATTTCTGTATAGGGAGGGTATTGAAAAAGATTGCCAGCAAGTAAGACTGTCGTTACATCAATGTTTACTCGGGAACTAAAAAAAACCGTAAATATGTATGAAAATATATTCAACGGCGGACCCAGGAATAATTTTAGGGAGGGGACCGAAAGGCAAAAGAGCACATGGGAAAAGTGAACTTCAATGAAAATTATAAACAAATTCAATTTGAAATTGTGAAAAAAGGAGCAGTTTAATATTTAGGGAGAGGTAAAGGTCCCTCTAGACCCCTCCCTTAGATCGGCCCTTGGGATTAAGTAAAATCACATCGATGTGCGTCTCAGATGTAATTTATTCACGCCATTTCGGTAAATATCCAGTAGATACCACTGGCGTAGGATGCTCGGGTGGGGGTGGGGGGTGGGGTGGGGTAGGTGATGAGGGTGGCATGTACCCCCCCACACACACACGTTTTACCAGCGATGTATATATATATATATATGTGTGTGTGCGTGTGTGTGTGTGTGTGTGTGCGTGTGTGTGTGTGTGTGTGTGTGTGTGTGCCTCCCATTTTTGGCACCTTCCTACGCCGGTGCATAGATTTGTTTTTCTTCACTTTTAGTGCAGAAGTGCTTATTTTTGTTGCTTTTAACACCACCATTTTTATAATCTGCAGATATGATCTCTGCAGACTGGAATGAAGGAAATGTTTTATTTAACGACGCACTCAACACATTTTGTTTACTGTTATATGGCGTCGTACACATGATTAAGGACCACACAGATATTGAGAGAGGAATCCCGCTGTCGCCACTTTATGGGCTACTCTTTTCGATTAGCAGCAAGGGATCTTTTATATGCACAATCCCACAGACAGGATAGCACATACCACAACCTTTGACATGCCCTTCGTGGTGCACTGGATGGAGCGAGAAATAGTCCGGTGGGCCCACCACAGGGGATCGATCTCAGATCGACCGCGCATCGAGCGAGCGCTTTACCACTGGGCTACGTCCCGCCCCTCTGCACACTGAAGACGATCATTCACTGTGGTCTGGAGTTGTTAGAAATTGTTAAGGTGTTATTGAACCTTAGTTTACTCGACTACACCCTGGGCAAATTCTCGTCTTCAAATTCTTATGTTTTTCGTCGCTGTTCTTTCAGCTTCAGTACCTTCACTAGTGAGGGGGCGAGACGTAGTCCAGTGGTAAAGCGTTCGCTCGATGCGCGGTCGGTCTGGGATCGATCCCCGTCGGTGGACACACTGGGCTATTTCTCGTTACAGCCAGTGCTCCACAACTGGTGTAACAAAGGCCGTGGTATGTACTATCCTGTCTGTGGGATGGTGCATATAAAAGATCCCTTGATGCTAATCGAAAAAAGGTAGCCCATGAATTGGCGACAGCGGGTTTCCTCTCTCAATATCTGTGTGGTCCTTAACCATATGTCTGACGCCATATAATTGTAAATAAAATGTTTTGAGTGCGTCGTTAAATAAAACATTTCCCTCCTTCGCTAGCGAGGCATTGCTCCTGCAACAATTTCGTGCTACAGGGTCGTCTGGACGGGGTGGGGGGGGGGGGGGGGTAGGGGACTAGGGGATGTAGATAGGAGAGCAAGCCCCCATTTAACCCAAGTATTCTGCTGTTCGAGAGCTAGACGGAAATTTGGACGGTTTTCATTCATTTCAACTTATTTTCGTGCTTGTATACAATTACGGTTCAAGCACGCTGTTCTGCGCACACACTTCAGCAATCTGAGCTGTCTGTCCAGGACAGTGAGTTAGTTGTTAGTTGGTTAGTGGTTAGTGAGAGAGTAGAGAGTGTAGTGGTCTTACACCTACCCATTGAGTCGTTAAAACTCGCTCTGGGCGGGAGCCGGTAGGCCTACCGGACTGCGAACCTACCAGCCTTATATCCGATGGCTTTAAGGGACATTCCTGAGTTTGCTGCAATTTTTAAGATGCTATCGACTAACAGAGACTTTTTAACGATTGCAATTACATATCATTTACATATCAATTACAGCCCATTTTTAGAAAACAGTTTTTTAAGTCTGAAAAAAAATTAGTGTCATTTCGGAAATACACCAAAATGCTCATATCCATCAACTGATGATTAATAAATCAATTTGATCTAGTAGTGTCGTTAAACAAAAGCATACTTTTCAACACACACACACACTCTCTCTCTCTCTCTCTCTCTCTCTCTCTCTCTCTCTCTCTCTCTCTCTCTCTCTCTCTCTCTCTCTCTCTCTCTCTCTCTCTCTCTCTCTCTCTCTCTTCTCTTTTCTCCCTGATGGATCGCGATCTCCCTTTCTCTGTCTTTCTGTTTGTCATTTCACCCAGTCTTTTGAATTCGTATAGCCAGCCTTCTGCAGATTCTAGCTAGTCTTTAGCTGCTTCTTCGTCATCTTCTTTACCATCGTCATCATCATCGTCGTCATCATCATCATCATCATCATCATCGTCGTCATCATCATCATCATCTTCACCACTATTATCATCAACATCATCATCTTCATCACTATCATCATCATCATCATCAACAACATCATCGTCGTCGTCATCATCATTATCATCATCTTCACCATCTTCTTCTTCGTCATCATCATCATCATCCTATTCTTCTTCTTATTATTATTCTTCTTTTCCTTCTTGTTCTTGTTCTTCTTGTTCTTCTTCTTGTTCTTCTTCTTATTATTTTCTTCTTCTTCGCAGTTTCGGAGTTGTTGGAAATTGTTACGGTGTTATTGAACCTTAGTTTACTCGACTACACCCTGGGCAAATTCTCGTCATCAAACTCTAATGTTGTTCGCCGCTGTCCTTTCAGCTTGAGTACCTACACTATGGATAGCATGATATCAGCGTTTTTATATCCCCATGGTATAACAAAGACCGTGGTATGTACTATCCTGTCTGTGGGATGGTGCATATAAAAGATATAAATATGCAACATATTTAGTTTTTTCTTCAGTAGTCTCTCAGAATATTGGTACAGTTTCTTTTTGACGTCAGTATACTTCGCTGGTCATTGTGACCAGATTGTGCTGGTCATTATGACCAGATTGTGACTACAAAACACTGAAATTAATATTTCTATATACAAAGGGTATTGAAAAAGATTGCCAGCAAGTAAGACTGTCGTTACTCAATGTTTACTCGGGGACAAACAAAAACCGGGCGGACCCAGGAAACATTTTAGGGAGGGGACCGAAAGGCAAAAGGGCACATGGGAAAAGGGAACTTCAATGAAAATTATAAACAAATTCAATTTGAAATTGTGAAAGAAAGGGGTAGTTTAATTTTTAGGGGGGAGGTAAAGGTCCCTCTAGACCCCTCCCTTAGATCGGCCCTTGGAATTAACTAAAATCACACCGATGTGCGTCTCAGAAGTAATGTGTGTGTGTGTGTGTGTGTGTGTGTATGTGTGTGTGTGTGTATATGTGTGTGTGTGTGTGTGTATATGTGTGTGTGTGCGTGTGTGTGTGTTTGTGTTGTGTGTGCGTGTGTGTGCTGTGTGTGTGTGTGTGTCTGTGTGTCTATGTGTGTGTCTATGTGTGTGTGTATGTGTGTGTGCGTGTGTGTGTGTATGTGGGTGTATGTATGTGTGTATGTGCGCGCGTGTGCGTGTGTGCGTGTGTGTGTGTGCGCATGTGTGTGTGTGCGTGTGTATGTGTGTGTGCGTGCGTGTGCGTGTGCGCGCGTGTATGTGTGTGCGCGTGCGTGTGCGTGTGCGTGCGTGTGTGTGCGCGTGCGTGTGTGCGTGCGTATGTGTGTGTGTGTGTGCCTCCCATTTTTGGCACCTTCCTACGCCGGTGCATACATTTGTTTTTCTTCACTTTTAGTACAGAAGTGCTCATTTGTGTTGCTTTTAACACCATTTTTATAATCTGCAGATATAATCTCTGCCCAATGGAAGGAAGGAAATGTTTTATTTAACGACGCACGCACTCAACACATTTTATGTACTGTTATATGGCGTCGTACACACGATTATGGACCACACAGATATTGAGAAAGGAATCCCGCTGTCGCCACTTTATTATGGGATACTCTTTTCGATTAGCAGCAAGGGATCTTTTATATGCAAAATCCCACAGACAGGATAGCACATACCACAGCCTTTGATATGCCCTCCGTGGTGCACTGGATGGAGCGAGAAATAGTCCAGTGGTCCCACCAACGGGGATCGATCTCAGATCGACTGCGCATTAAGCGAGAGCTTTACCACTGGGCTACGTCCCGCCCCTCTGCACATTGAAGACGATCATTCACCATGGTCTGGAGTTGTTGGAAATTGTTAAGGTGTTATTGAACCATAGTTTACTCGACTACACCCTGGGCCAATTCTCGTCATCAAATTCTTTTGTTGTTCGTCGCTGTCCTTTCAGTTTGAGTACATTCATTAGCGAGGGGGCGAGACGTAGCTTAGTTGTAAAGCGTTCCCTCGATGCGCCGTCGGTCTGGGATTGATCCCCGCCGGTGGACCCATTGGGCTATTTCTCGTTCCAGCCAGTGTTCCACAACTGGTATAACAAAGGCCGTGGTATGTACTATCCTGTCTGTGGGATGATGCATATAAAAGATTCCTTGCTGCTAATCGAAAAAAGGTAGCCCATGAAGTGGCGACAGCGGGTTTCCTCTCTCAATATCTGTGTTGTCCTTAACTATATGCCTGACGCCATATAACCGTATATAAAATGTGATGAGTGCGTCGTTAAATAAAACATGTCCTTCCTTCACTAGCGAGGCATTGCAACCGCAACATTTTCGGGCTACAGAGTCGTCTGGACGGGGTGGGTGGGGGACTGGTGGGTGTATATAGGAGGGCAAGCCCCCCCCCCCCCCCCCCCCCCCCCCACACACACACTTAAACCGAGTACTCTGCTGTTCGAGAGCTAGACGGAAATTTGAACGGTTTTCATTCATTTAAACTTATGTTCGTGCTTGTATACAATTAAGGTTCAAGCACGCTGTTCTGCGCACACACACCTCAGCTATATGGGCTGTCTATCCAGGACAGTGAGTTAGTTGTTGGTTGTTTAGTGAGAGAGAGGAGGGTGTAGTGATCTTACGCTTACCCATTGAGTCGTTAAAACTCGCTCTGTGTGGGAAGTAGAAGGAACTAATTCTCTTTTTTGGTTTACATGTTCTGTATTGCAGTGTGAGCCGTGTTTTCTTTACCAACGAAATGAGAAGCGTTTATAGTCTAGCATTACTGTTCGGGGTAGCAAATGAGCAGGCGCTTGTATGTGTTTTCTTTACCAACGAAATGAGAAGCGTTTATATTCTAGCATTACTGTTCGGGGTAGCAAATGAGCAGGCGCTTGTATGTGTTTTCTTTACCAACGAAATGAGAAGCGTTTATATTCTAGCATTACTGTTCGGGGTAGCAAATGAGCAGGCGCTTGTATGTGTTTTCTTTTCTGTTATTGTTATTTCTTCTTTTTCTCCTCAGTTTTGTTTTATTTTGCTTGTATTGGCCTAATTTTAACCCGTGGAAATTAACACTAAGTTTAGTTAATCTACAAACCTGTAACACATTTGGATAAAGTTGCAACTGAGTGAAACATGAGTCTGTGACTTTGAAATGATGAAATACCCTCTAAAAATAGACCAAAACTCGACTCCATAACTGTTACTTCTCAAAGGCACGTGCGTTTTTAAAAATATGAGAAATGCATTTTGTGACAGCAAGATGACCAAAACCATTTCGAATGTATGGAAATGGATAATCTAAACAATACAATCTAAGTAAAGTATGATTTCAGTTATCAAAAACGGCTCTAATAGTAAAACATATTCCTTAGTGTTTAAAAACTAGTGTATGATCCTTTACTGCCTGGGTAATATTTTTATGTGTGTTTGATTGAGCAGGCGCTTGCGCATTGTAGGGGTTTTTTCCTGTTTAATCCATATAAAGTCTTGCATCGAAATAGGAATTTGAGATTTCCTCCCACCCAGGAATTGGCCACTGGCAAAGTAAGAGACTAAGTCCAGGGTGGGCGTGCCTGAATCCTTGTGGATATGGGCACGTAAATCGACTTCCCGTTTCCGCTTTGAGATTTAAAATAATGGCAGCTGAACAGGTTCGAGTGACATATAATGACACAATACGAGGCGGCAGTTATCTGTATTATAACGAGCATACATTTCGCGTAAAGAAAAATAAATGAGAGAGAACATATTGGAAATGTATTAACTCGCAATGCAGAGCCTACGTCGTGACTGTGGACAACATGTTGCAGACGGCAGAACAGATGCAGAACAACAACCATTCATGCCATTCATTAAGCCGTAGACGCATTCAAGGCAAAACTCATTGACCGGACTAAGACGGAAACTACGCCAATTCCGAAGATTTAAGGCGATGAAATCTCACATCTGAGGACAGACACACTGCGAGAATCAACGGAAAATGTTTTGCGTTCAAAATTAATCATGGAACTGAATAATGAAAACAATGAATGTGTTACTGAAGTTTGGATAAAAATGTTATGCTACTTTAAAATTGGATAGTTTGTTGTATTAGCATATAAAAATTAACAAACAGACATAGATACAGAGAGACAGACACACAGACAGACGACGGACGGACAGACAAATTTACACCAAAGCCGGCAAAACGTAGGTTGGAGCCGATATTATTGTATATCATTTTAAAAATGTATTTTTTTGTAATACCCATAACATAACCAGTGAAACGAATTCTTAGTGCACTGTGATATAGGATTAGTTCGTTGTTACCTTTTGACTGTACACACCGTCAACCAGGTAAAAGGGCAATTAACGAGTACCGGGACGTAGATATATCCTAATTAGTACACATCAACAAGTCCCGCGACGTAGAACTCATTTTAGGACCATTTATACAAGTTTATCTACAATTCCAACCGATTTTTAAAACTACCAACCAGTGCCCAATAAAAGGTAAGTTACACCAAAGGACGTGGTATGTACTGTCCTGTCAGTTTGGCGCCTAGTCATGCCTGCATTAATTACACATGCACACACACGCATGCACGCACACACAAACATTAATTATAATGCAGGTATGACTGCGCGCCCCGGTGGCACAAAGTATATATTAATGGATGAAATCAGTATAAATGAAAGAAAGAAAGAAGTGTTTTATTTAACGACGCACTCAACACATTTTATTTACGGTTATATGGCGTCAGACATATGGTTAAGGACCACACAGATTTTGAGAGGAAACCCGCTGTCGCCACTACATGGGCTACTCTTCCGATTGGCAGCAAGGGATCTTTTATTTGCGCTTCCCACAGGCAGGATAGCACAAACCATGGCCTTTGTTGAACCAGTTATGGATCACTGGTCGGTGCAAGTGGTTTACACCTACCCATTGAGCCTTGCGGAGCACTCACTCAGGGTTTGGAGTCGGTATCTGGATTAAAAATCCCATGCCTCGACTGGGATCCGAACCCAGTACCTACCAGCCTGTAGACCGATGGCCTGCCACGACGCCACCGAGGCCGGTACCAGAATAAATGAGCGCGAGAGGTCAGAGTAGTTCAGTGAATGGTTCTTGTGTGTGCGTGTTTATTGCTTTAATATATTTTTATTTATTGAATGTGCATTGTTGAATTTGTAAAGAAAAAGATTTTTAAAAAGAAGCGCGCCGTACTTATAGACAGTACTTTCCCTGTGTGCAACTCAGGAAAAGATATGCGGAGGTTGTGAGTTCGAGCCTCACCTGGGGCAGCCTATTTTTAGAAAACAGTTTTGTCTATACCTCAGTTGTTCAAAATATTTTTGGAAATTACACAGAAATTATCACAATTCTGATATCCAATAGCCGATGATTAATAAATCAATGTGTTTTAAAAAAAAAAAAACCCACACACACTCACACACACACACACACACAGAGAGAGAGAGAGAGAGAGAGAGAGAGAGAGAGAGAGAGAGAGAGAGAGAGAGAGATTGTCTCTATCTTTCTCTTCTTTTCTCTTCTCTTCCTGGTCGATCGCGATCTCCCTTTCTCTGTCTTTCTGTTTGTTATTTCACCCAGTCTTTTGATCTCATCATTATCATCATCATCTTCTTCTTCTTCTTCATCATCATCATCATCATCATTTTCTTCTTCTTCGTCATCATCATCATCATCATCTTCTTCTTCTTCTTCATTTTCATCATCATCATCATCATCATCATCATCTTATTATTATTATTATTATTCATCATCATCAAGCGTTTTATAATCTGCATATATGTTCCGTGCACACCGAACACGATCATTCACCATGGTCTGGACTTGTTGGAAATTGTGAAGGTGTTATTGAACCTTAGTTTACTCGACTACACCCTGGGCAAATTCTCGTCATCGAATGCTTATATACGTTGCCTGTCCTTTCAGCTTGATATTAGTGTCATGATGACGTTCTCGTTCTCTGCGTATACAGGCCTTAATGAAGCCTGAGTATGAGCGTAGCGCCGCCATCTTTCCAAACAATCAAAATATCCAACATGTTCATAGCCTTGGCGCTGTTACTTTGAATAAATGCCACTTTTCACAAAATCTTTGGGGGTTGCTGGCGAGGGGTAAACCCGACCTAAAATTGCTGTCATTGGTTATTATGTAGTCATGGGACCTCACTGAAGACAGGGATAATCTGTTTAGCCTTTTTCGCTGTTACTTTGAATAAATGCCACTTATCGTCAATTTGAAATTGTCATGGGGGGGGGGGGGGGGGGTGTGTGTGTGTCAAAGCCAATACCCGGGCCGGCAGCAATTGCTTTTTGGGTTGTCCAGAGAAGACTACATCAGTCAGTCAGGTCAAACCTTGTGGCCCTTTTAACATGAATAACTGGTGTGGGCTGCAGGTCTATGAGTACCTTCACTAGCGAGGCATTGCTCCTGCACAAATTTCGGGCTACAGTGTCGTCTGGACTGACGGTGGGGTGGGGGGCTGGTGGGTGTAGATAGGAGGGCAAACCCCCACTTAACCCGAGTACTCGGCTGTTCGAAAGCCACAAGGACATTTTTACGTTTATGATCGCTCTCTCAACCAAAGATAATTTGAGGCTATAGTGTCTTCTGGACGGGGCGTGGAAGGGAAGGGGGGCTGGTGGGTGTGGATATGAGTTTTAGCCCTCACTTAAACCATTTCAGTTTGAAAATATAAGTCGCGTGCCTCAGGCGTTGTGGGTTTTAGAATTGGTCGCACTTAATGCCCAGATTTTTCACCCGTTCCAACCAGAGTAGTGATGTTTCAATGGTCGATTATAATCGAAAATTGATCGGTTGGATCTACCGATGTAATGATCGATTATTATTTTTTTAAATCAATAATCGATTGTATGATAAATTGGTTCTCCAGTTTAGATGATGGAATATTGGTGTACGTAAATATGTTTGGATTGGTGTTTGTTTTCATGTATACATAAAGAAAAAAAATAGTTAATAAAAGAAAAAATAGCTCTTTATATGGACTATTCCAGTGAACATGAGACTGGGTGCATGGTCGTTATAATTCAAATCCATCTTATGTTCATATAATTCTAACCGACTGTGTAACCGAAATATGGTGGGATAGTGCCACCCGATTATAACTGATGATCGATGGTGAAATTACAACCGATTCCCAAACTACCAACCAGTGTCCAGTAAATGGTTGGCTACACCAAAGGACGTCGTATGTATTGTCCTGGCTGTTTGACTAATTAATGAATCAATGACAGTGCGCCCCAGTGGCACAATCGGTTAGCGCGCCGTACTTATAGACAGTACCTTCCCTGTGTCCAACACAGGAAGAGTTATGCGGAGGTTGTGAGTTCGAGCCTCACCTGGGGCAGCCTATATTTTGGAAAACAGTTTTGTCTATACGTCAACTAAAAAAAAGGTGTCTTTCCAGAAATATACCGAAATTACAAAAATTCTCACATCCAAAAAACACATCAATAATACATCTATGTGCACTGGTGGTGTTGTTAAACAATTGTTTTTATTATTAACCCTCCTTCTCTCTGTCTTTCTGTGTCTTCTCCCTTTGTATATTTCTCACCGCCTCTCTTTCTTTGTATCTCTACCCCCCCCCCCCCCACGTCTATCTCTGTCTATCTCTATCTATCTCTGTCTCTGTATGTCTCTCTCTCTCTCTCTCTCTCTCTCTCTCTCTCTCTCTCTCTCTCTCTCTCTCTCTCTCTCTCTCTCTCTCTCTCTCTCTCTCTCTCTCTCTCTCTCTCTCTCTCTCTCTCTCTCTGTCTCTCTCTCTCTCGTTCTTGTTCTTCTTCATCTTCTTATTTTACTTGTACCACTTTATCTTCTTGTTGTTACACTTTTAGTGTAGAAGTGTTCGTTTTTGTTGCTTTTATCACGAACATGTTTATAACCTGCAGCAGGTATGAGGACGATCATTCACCAGGGTATGAGATTGTTTATAACCTGCAGCAGGTATGAGGACGATCATTCACCAGGGTATGGGATTGTTGGAAGTTATGAAGGTGTTATTGAACCCTATTTACTTAAGTGTACAACTACCGCATAAATGTACTTTTAAAGGTGATCTTAGCGCTAAGATCGTTTCGTGGAACGGGGCCCTGAGCAAATACTCGTCATCCAATTCTGATGTTGTTCGCCGTTGTCGTTTTAGCGAGTACCTTCACTAGCGAGGCAATGCTCCTGCGACAATTTCAGGCTACAGTGTGGCCTGGACGGGGCGGGGGTGTGGGTAAGAGAATAAGCCCTCACTTAACCCGAGTACTCAGCCGTTTGAGAGCTAGACGGACATTTTGACGTTTATGATCACTCTCTCAGCAAAAGTTTGTTTTTGTTTAACGACACCACTGGAGCACATTGATTTATTAATCATCGGCTACTGGATGTGAAACATATGGTCATTTTGACATAGTCATAGAGAGGAAACCTGCTACATTTTTCCATTAGTAGCAAGGGGTCTTTTATATGCACCATCCCACAGACAGGATAGTTTGTACCACTGCCTTTGATATACCAGTCGTGGTGCACTGGCTGGAATGAGAAATAGCCCAATGCACCAACCGACGGGGATTGATCCTAAACCGACCGCGCGTCAGGCGTTCGCTTTACCACTGGGCTACGTCTAAGCCAAAGATAATTTCGGGCTACAGTTTCGTCTGGAATGGTGGTGAAGGAGGTGTGTGTGGGGGGGGGGGGGGGGGGGGGCGCTGGTGGATGTGGATAGGAGGGCAAGACCCCACGTAAACCATCTCAGTGTGAAAATATAAGTCGCTTGCCTCAGGTGCAATGGATTTTCAGAATTTATCGCACTTCATGCCCAGGGGTTTTTTTCTTTCTTGTTTCGTCCAGAGTAATGATGTCCCAGTGATCGATTATAATGGAAAATTGATCGGTTTGGCTCCATCGATGTAATGAGAGATTATAATAATCCATAATCGATTGTGTGAAAAAAAGTTAATTGCAATTGTTTCTTCAATTTAGATGATGGAATACTGATGTAAATATGTTGGGCTGTTTGTTTCCATGTGTACAAAAAAGAAGAAGAAGAAGAAAATATTAAAGAGATATTAAAGGTAAAAATAGCCATTTATAGGGTCGAGGTTCCAATGAACACGCATGGTCCTTGTAATTCAAATCATTCTTATATTTATATAATTGTAGCCGATTGTGTAACCGAAAAATGGTCGGATAGTGTCAAGAGATTATAACCGATGATTGATGATGAAATTACAACCGATTCCCAAAACTACCAACCAGAGGGCCCCGTTCCACGAAACGATCTTAGCACTAAGATCACCTTAGTGCATAAGTTAGCTATGCACTTAAGGTGATCTTAGGGTTAAGATCGCTTTGTGGAACGGTGCCCTGTACACAAAATGCCGTATAAAAAGTCCGTTTGCGTAATTTGGCATTAAAAACAAAATTCAGGTTAAATAAAAAAAGTTTCTTTACAAATTATTATCAATTTGCATAGGTTAAATCTTATTTTTTTACACACCTGTTGGTGAGAACATCATGCGTTATTTGTTTTATAATACATAGGTTGTTTACAGACGTACGTGTGTTAAACAAATTTAAGACTGGCTGCTTGCTCCTAGGTGATGACCAGGTCACCAATGCCATGCATCCAATGAAAAACGATGAAAACACGATGAAAATCGATTACATTGTGACGTATAGTTAACCTGACAATCATGGGTCTGTGACGCGTAAGTTAGCTACAAGTGCAACGGCTGTAAGTAACTTTTAGTAGGAAAAGATGTTAACATTTTCTTAAAACCTTGTCTTTGAGGATATTCAAGAAATAGAATAATACATTCGTGTCCGTTAGATACCATTTATCTCACAACTCGTTGTTTAAAAACGTATCAAACTCGCTTTCGCTCGTTAGATACATTTTAGAAATAAATGGTATCTAACGGCCACTCATGTATTATTCTCTATGTATCTTCATTTGTGTATTAAAATGAGATTAATCTACATAATTTGTTGGTAATTTGTTTTTAAAAAACCTTTTTTATTTATATAGACATTTTCAGTAAAAGAAAATGTTTTTTGAGTTGGTATGTCTTCAAAACTCAATAGGCTAATATCTTTTAATACAAATTTCATATTCATTATATAATTACATGCTATTTGAGTTACTATGGGTTTAAAACGTAATATTATGAAACGCACTATAAACATAGAATGTACTGACCTGGCTATTTGACTAATCAATACAGTTGTGACTGTGCGCCCCAGTGGCACAATCGGTTAGCGCGCCGTACTTATAGACAGTACCTTCCCTGTGTTAATCACAGGAAGAGATATGCGGAGGTTGTGAGTTCGAGCCTCACCTGGGGCAGCCTATTTTTGAAAAACATTTGATATATACCTGAAGTAACCTCTATTCTTTTTTTTCTTTTTTTACTACCTTCAACCTTATGATTACTATTATGTATATACTATTCTTAATATAATTATAATACTAATAATACTAATAATAATAATAATAATAACAATAATAACAACAACAACAATAGCAATAATACACTGAATAACAATTAGGTTGCAGGCGCGTGTGCTTGGGGTAGGGGTGGGAGGTCTAGCCATCCCTGCTTTAAGAAACCTTTTTTCTTTTTTTTGCAATGCATTTTTCAGGAGAGTATGGTCCTGTTATTGTTTTCTAGGCTTTAATGAAAACAATTTTATACAGTTCATTAAAATATCGTTTGCTCAAATAGGAGAGATCTAATCCTTAGGACTATGCTTAGGTAAATGCATTTCCATTATGTAAAAAGAAAAAAAATCAGCAGTTCATTTCATTTTAACTGATTTTCGTGCTTATATCCAATTAAGGTTCAAGCACGCTGTCCTGGGCACACACGTCATCTATCTTGTCGGTCTGTCCAGGACAGTTGGTTAGTTGTTAGTTGTTAATGGTTAGTGAAGGGGGTGTAGTGATCTTACACCTACCCATTGAGTCGTTAAAATTCGCTCTGGGTGGGAGCCGGTACCGGGCTGCGAACCCTGTACCTACTAAACATATGTCCTATGGCTTAACCACGACACCATCGAGGCCGGTATCAGCATTTCAAACAGACTTCGTGGTCAGGTCAGGTAAGAGAATTTAACGTGCACATTCAGAGCAAGTTGTTGAAGCGCACGCCTGTCCTGGGCGCAGGTATCGGTCTCAACCGGCTCCTCCGCCCAGGACAGGAAATGGTGGGATGCGTGAAGAAGGGACCGCCTGCACTGGCAGGTGCAAAGGGAGCACCAGCAGTCCGACCGGAATCGGTAACAGGCGGAGGATGAGACTTTGTGGGGAGATCACCGGCCTCGGTGGCGTCGTGGTTAGGCCATCGGTCAACAGGCTGATAGGTACTGGGTTCGGATCCCAGTCGAGGCATGGAATTTTTAATCCAGATACCGACTCCAAACCCTGAGTGAGTGCTCCGCAAGGCTCAATGGGTAGGTGTAAACCACTTGCACCGACCAGTGATCCATAACTGGTTCAACAAAGACCATGGTTTGTGCTATCCTGCCTGTGGGAAGCGCAAATAAAGATCCCTTGCTGCTAATCGGAAAGAGTAGCCCATGAAGTGGCGACAGCGGGTTTCCTCTCAAAATCTGTGTGGTGCTTAACCATATGTCTGACGCCATATAACCATAAATAAAATGTGTTGAGTTCGTCGTTAAATAAAACATTTCTTCTTTTCTTTGTGGGGAGATCAAACCTTTTTAAAGACATCAGATTGGCTGTTACATAATGATGATCCAGATGTCAAAGCTAAACCGTCCACTGAATTAACACTTCCACTGAAATTAACACTAACAAAATCGATTTTTACCTATGATGTTTTAATTTACTATAGTATATAAGCGCAAACTGCCGTTAAAATAAGTTTTTGTTGAAACAATTTTTGTGTCTGTCTGTCTGTCTGTCTGTCTCCCCTCTCTTCCTCGCTCCCTTCCTCTCCATCAGTGCCTGTCAATTTAAAAATAACAAAAACAAAACAAAAACAAAACAAACCAAACAAATAAACAGATCAAAACAAAAAAACACACACACACAAACCACCACCACCTCTCTCTCTCTCTCTCTCTCTCTCTCTCTCTCTCTCTCTCTCTCTCTCTCTCTCTCTCTCTCTCTCTCTCTCTCTCTCTCTCTCTCTCTCTCTCTCTCTCTCTCTCTCTCCGTGTGTCTCATCTCTCCCTGATCGATCGCGATCTCCCTTTCTCTATGTTTCTGTCTGTTTGTCTGTCTGTCTGTCTGTCTTTCTGTTTGTCAATCCACTGTTTTTTGAACCCGCATAGCAAGTCTTCTGCAGATTCTAGCTAGTCCCTATGGAACAATGAAATACTTCTATTCTATATACCGGCCTCGGTGACATCGTGGTTAGGCCATCGGTCTACAGGCTGGTAGGTACTGGGTTCGGATCCCAGTCGAGGCATGCCATTTTTAATCCATATACCGACTCCAAACCCTGGTTCAACAAAGGCCATGTTTTGTGCTATCCTGCCTGTGGGAAGCGCAAATAAAAGATCCCTCGGAAAGAGTAGTGGCGACAGAGGGTTTCCTCTCAAAATCTGTGTGGTCCTTAACCATATATCTGACGCCATATAACCGTAAATAAAATGCGTTGAGTGCGTCGTTAAATATAACATTTCTTTCTATTCTATATCGCGTTTGATACAAATGTCGTGGCAAGTAACTTTTATTCTCTCTATTTTTTGCTCTCCATCATCATCTTCATCTTCTTCTTCATCATCATCATCCTCTCCTGCTTCTTCTTCTTTCTTCTTTTCCTCCTTGTTTCTTCTTTTCCTCCTTCTTCTGCTTCTTTATTTTAGCTGATTTTGCTCTTCTTTTTCTGTTTCTTCTTCTGCTGCTTATTTTTTCCCTCTCTTTTTCTTCTTCTTCTTCTTCTTCTTCTTCATCTTCTTCTTCACCACAACCATCATAAACCAAAAATAAAAAGGCAACAACAACAAAACAACATGGAATTTTTTTAATAACCATTATATCCAAGTGTAATTAAGACTAAAACTATTTTACTATCCATTAAAAAATGAAGACGAACATGTGTTGATGTGCGTATCGATAATCGGTACCTTTATGGCCAACCTTCGCGTTGTCATGGTTTGTTTGTGCTTTCTCCCCTAGCTTTTTAATCCTTCCTCTATTGATTAACGAAAACAAAATGGACCATTTTAATGGCAGCCGTGACATTGATGTAGCTGTAAAAATTGTTGTTATTGAAAAATTCTGAAAGCTTTAAGTAATTAAAAAACAATAATTAAGGAAGTTGTAAAATCATTAATGTGTTTAATTTATGGAGAATTTAAAAAAAGAAAAAATAGTTGTTTTTTGTAAAAAAAGTTAAAAAAAGAAGAAAAGCCGAGAATGAATGTACCTTAGCACTTACTAAAATATGGATCTATAGTATCCCTCTCTATCTGTACTATGTCTGTCCTGTCTGGTCTGTCCGGTCTGTTTCTACTCCTCTAGTCTGTCTAGGATATGTCTATGTCTGGTTGTGTCCTATATAGATCCTCTATATATCTCTTATAATATATATATTGGTGTTATCTATATCTCTCGCTCTCTCCTAATCTCGTCTATTCTCTCCTGGTCTGTCTGTCATATATTTCTCTTTGTTTATTTCTCTCTCTCTCTCTAATATATACTCTACATACTATCTCTCTATGATATTACTCCTCCGAGCATATATCTATCTCGTTGTGTATGTATTGTAAAAATTTTTTATGTCTGTTTGTATATCTATATATATGGGTTTATATATTCTATTCTATACGATATATCTCTCTATATATATTATATAGGGCCTATATCTATCTATATGTCTGTATGTATATGGTATGTTTTGCTCTCCTCTCCTCTCTATCTCTATATATTATCTCTCCTTCTATAATCAGCTATATATAGATTATCTCTCTCGGCCTCTATCTCTCTCGAAATTGTGATTTATATCCTAAATAAAACCTTTGCGTTTTATTCTTCTTGGGTGGTCTCTATCTCTATATACTCTCTCTGTGTTTCATCTCTATGTCTATGTTCTGTCTCTGTCGGCTATGTCTCTATCTCTGTCTATCTCTCTCTTCTTGTCTCTCTACATATGTCTGTCTGCGCTCTCTCTCTCTATCTCTCTCTCTCCTCTCTCTCCTCTCTATCTAATCTCTCTATCTCTCTCTCTCTCTCTCTCTCTACTCTCTTCCTTCTCTCCCCCTCCCTCAATATTTTAATTATATATTTTAAAGTTTATTAATAGCGCTGGCTCCCATTTTTGTAGAGGTGGGCGTTGGGAACACTGATTTTTAACTCAATTTAAAACGGAAATGCCCGAATCTGGATAACAACGTTTGCATTACTGCTTTACCGGGTGTTCCCAAATAATTGGAAACCCAATTATCATAGCCGTAGGTTAAACGATGGGTGCTTTGTCAAACACTCGGTCCCGAAAACTAAAGGAACAGGGTTATTAACATTTACTCCAAAACAAGGTGTGTGTGAGTGTGTGTGTGCGTGTGTGTGTGTGGGCGTGCGTGTGTGTGTGTATTTGTGTGCGTGCGTGTGTGGTATATATTTGTGTTGTGTGTGCGGTGTTGGGGGTGGGGTGGGTGGTACGTGTTTTGGCTCGTATATGAGGAAACAAAAGAAAAGAAGATATATACCAATGTTTGGTGTGGTGTGTGTTTGTGTATATTTGTGTGTGTGGTTGGGATGGGGGTGGTACCGTTTATGGCGTCGTATATGATTGTAAAACAGAAGGAAAAAAATAAGATTATTTATACCAATGTATGTGTGTGTATCTGTGTGTGTGTGTGTGTGGTGGTATGTGTGTGTGTGTGTATTTGTGTGTGATGTGTATGTGTATATGTGGTGTGTGTTGGGGCTTGGGGTGGGGGTGGTACCGTTCTGGCGCGTATATGATGTTAAAAACAAAAAGAAAAGAAGCTATATGCCAAGGTGTGGTGTGTATGTGTGTATCTGTGTGTGGTGTGTGTATGTGTTTGTCCGCTGTGCTGGGTGTGTATGGTGTGTAGCTGTGTGGTTGGGTGTGTGTGTATGTGTGTATAGGTTGTGTGTGTGTGGGTTGTGTGTGCGGGTGTGGTGGTGTGTGTGTGTGTGCATGTGGTTTGGGTGGGGTTGGTACCGTTATGGCGCGTTTAAGATATGATGTAAAAACAAAAAAGAAGCTATAATCCAATGAAACGGTTAGTTTTTGTCAAATTTGTGTTTAGCGATAAAAAAAAAAAAAAAAAAAAAAAAAAAAACACTACACGCACATTGATTTATTTAATCATCGGGCCTATTGGATTGTCTAACAATTTTTGTAATTCTTAGAGAGGAAACCCGCTAAATTTTTGCTGTTAGTAGCAAGGGATCTTTTATATGCACCATTCCAGAAGACGGCACCGTATTTGATCATACCAGTCCTGTGGTGGTCCTGGCTGGAACGAGAAATAAGCCCAATGGGCACACCGACGGGATCGATTCTAAACACCGATCGCGCATCCGGCAAGGTTTTCTCTCTAAAGACTTATGGTTTTATGGCCCGAGCGGACATTTATAGGGGCTTGAGACATTCTCCCGCGGTTGGTGGCGGGGGGGGGTGGTGGATCTCCGAACAACCCACCCCCTGCACACGCGCCTGAAGAGGTGTGGCAGTGGAATAAAAGAATCATGGGACTAGAACAGAAAAGAAGTATTTTTTCTAAAAAAAACAAATTGGGGGGGGGGGGTTGCATTTCCCCCAACCTTCACTCCCACCCGCTACGTAGCCTACGACCCTGAATTGTAGATCAAGGGAGGGCCACTAGCCCATTGGTTAAAGCGTTCGCTTGATGCGCGGTCGGCCTAGGGATCGATCCCCGTCGCTGGACCCATTGGGCTATTTCTCCGTTCGAGCCAGGCTCCCACGGCTGGTACATCAAACGGATGTGAAATATGTTGCATGTCCTGGCAAATGAGATGGTGTCACTAGAACAGGATCTCTTGCTGCTACTCGACAAAAGAGTAGGGCCCATGAAGTTGGTTGACAGCGGGTTTCCTCCCTCCAGGTCAAAAACTTAATGTGTGGTACTTAACCATATGTCCGACGCCATTACAACCGTAAATAAAAATGTGATGAGTGCGTCGTTAAAATAAAAACATTTCCTGTCCTTGTACATCAAAAATACAAAAGGACTACACAATTCTTGTCTTGTTTTCTTTTTGTTCTTTTTCTTTCTTTTTCTTTTGCTTTTTTTTTAAAATGAACCCTTGCGAAGGGTGAAGGCGAGAAATAGGGATTTAGGGGGTTGGAAAAAGTTCTAGAAAGGGGGGGGGGACGCTTGGGAGGGAGGGGAAGGGGGGAGTGGAAAAAAAAAGGGAAAAAAAAGGGAAAGGGAGGAAGGGGAAAAACGGAAAAGACCCTTGGTGTCACGAGAAGAAAGAGAAAACCAACAGTGAGAAGAGGAGAGGGGAGAAGGAGGGGGAGGAGGGGGGGGGAAAAATGAAAAGAAGATTAAGAGTTGGATAGGGGGCGGGGGAGGACTGGAGGAGGAGTTTGGGTGGGGAAGGGAGGAAATGAAAATGAAGAGGAAGAGGTGGAGGAAGAGGATGCGAGGAGGAGTGGAGGAATTGAGGAAAATGTAGAGATGATATATGAGAGAGGGGGTATCGGTAATAAATTGGGGAGCGGGAAGAAGGGGAGGGAAAGGGGGAGAAGAGATAAAGAGGGTAAATGGACGGAGAGAAAGAAAGAAAAGCAAGGAAAGGGAGAGAGAAAAAAGGTAAAAGAGAGAAGAGAAGAAAAAAAAAAACGATGAAGGAGGGGAGAAAGGAGTTGAGGGGCGGGGATGGAAGGAAGGGAATGGGAAGGAAGGAGAGGGGGGGGAAGAGAAGGGAAAGGGGACCAGAGGGGGGGGGACAGATCAGCACAGGGCAAGAGAAAGAGGAGCAAAAAAAATAAAAAAAAAGAAAGGGAGGAAGGGATACGAAGGAGAAGGGGAGGGGAAAGGGGGGGGGGGAGAGGGGGGGGAGGAAGGGAACAAAAGAGAAGAATGAAAGGAAAGGGGACGAAAGCTGAGAAATGAAAAGAGGAGAGGGGGGGAAAAGAGAGAGGGGGGAAAAGGAGAGAAAAAGCGTAACAGAGAAAGAAAGAAAAGACAGAGTAGGGGAGAGAGGGGGAAAGAGAAAGAGAGGGGGAGAAAAAGGGGAAAGGAGGAAGGGAAAGAAAAAAGGGGGGAAGGGGAGGTCCAAACGGGAAAAAAAGAAAAAAGAGAATGAAAAAGGGAGGGAAAAAAAAGGGGGGGGGGGGGGAGAGAAAAGAGAATAAGAGTTTAAGGGAGAAAAATTCAGAGAGCAAGCTGTTATACACGACTGTCCTGAGCACAGGTGGCCGAACCTCGGTGCAAATGTGGGAACACCAGTAGTAGTCCGACCGAGGCTAAACCTAAACAAAATAACCCAACAACAACAAACCTACATTTTAGTCCTCAAGGGATCTTTTATATGCACTATACTAGTCGTGGTGTACTGATTGGAACGAGAAATAGCCCAACGGGTATCGATCCTAGACCGACCGCGCATCAGGCGTGCGCTTTACCACTGGGCTACGTCAGGCACCGTTTTGTTTAACGTTAAAGTTTGTGTTGCATACCAGTCGTGGTGCACTGGCTGCAACGAGAAATAGCTAGCCCAATAGGCCCACCGACGGGGATCGATCCTAAACCGACCGATAATCAGGTGAGCTCTTCACCACTGGGCTACGTCCCGTCCCCTTGTTTTGTTTAACGTTTCGTTTAACGTCACGTCACCACGCACCGATTAATTAACTACAACGCATTGGTTAATTAATTATCCGCTACTGGGTGTCAAACGTCTTGCATTGGTAATTATAACCAATATTCTTAGAAGACAAAAACAAGCCGCCTTTTTTCATTAACAGCAAGGAATCTCATATATATGGCGTAGCCAGCATGAGGCAGACGAGGCGCTTGCCTCATTTGGAATTTCACCAGATTTATTTTATTTTTCCCTTGACATTGATATTCATTTTACAGGTCTGGGTTTTCCTCGACGTTTTTTCTCTCTGGCTACGCCCCAGATATGCACTTGCCCACAGACAGGACAGCACATACCACGATCTTTGATATATACCAATCGTGGGGCACTGGAGACAAATGTAATCGATTAATGGGTCCACCAAGGGGGATCGTTCCTGTCCCCAAAGCACCTCAGGACAGCGCTCTACCAACTGGGCTAGACTAATATATCAATTGCGTCTGAGTCTTAATCTCAGGCAGTGCTAAGACGCGAACCCGTCTCATATCAGTCTGAAAACGCGATAGCGTAATACCGACTTGGCACGGCACTAGTCTACTATCTATTTATTAATAAACATAATGACCCCTGTAGGGAAATATAATAAACATTCAGTCTCCAATCAAAACTTGCGACAACTCATGCCACAAAATGTTTGTAAAATGAACTGCCATTGGCCGACACACATTCCGCACATTCTTTCGCGTCTGTAAGGAAATTTACGATTGGTCGACTGCTCCTGTTCTCACAGTGTAGTACACGGTGTTACAGTGTATCGATGGATGTGTAATGCAATGGTGGAAACGGAAGCTTTCGGCTGATGGAAATGGACGCTTTTTGACCGAAACCGTACGAGTAAGAGCGAGAAAATGTCGTGCGGAAGAGCAGGCGAGATGGGCTCGTGCTCGGGCCACGGACAGACGGCGGCGATGGACGTTCTGCCCAGCGGAAACATCTTTCGAGAATTACAAGTCGTGCATGAAACCGGCTACTTTTCGGCCCAGCCGTCGTTAGAAGATCGCTGGCAACAGGTACGAACTAGCGATCTCTTTTGCTACAACTACTTTTTAAACTCTCTCAGTCTCTGGTTGATATTCTAGTCCCATTTTCTATTATTATTACTATTACTATATTTAAAAATAGAAGCAGTAACTTTAAGCGCCGGTGGGGTTTTCGGTATGAACATCGGCGGTTGACAGGACGTCAGAAACAGAATAGCCGTAGCGCTAACTACTTGTGATCTCTTTCAATACATCTACCCTTTAAACTTCCTCGTTGGTACTCTCAGCAACTCTGACATCTTTTTTAAATTATTAATAATATATTTTAAAATAACAGCAGTAACTTTTAGCGCCGGTGGGGTTTTCGGTACGCCGTCGAAGCCTGACGCAGGGTGACAGGATGTCAGGAAGAGAATGGCCGTAGCGCTAATAGTTCTAGTTAGGCTGAAGGATTTTTCTTTTTTCAGGATGTTAAAACTGTCGTCTGCTGAGTAACGCGGAGCTGTCACTCGCGCGCTGTCAGAACTGTCAAAAGTTGGGAGAATAATTCTGTGACATTAAACAGCAGACTCAGTAGTTGTATGACTATGAGTGTTAAAAAAATATTACTTCTTTAGACTTTACCAAGATCATGTTCTGATGTAGGCCTATTAGGATGTCCCATTGGCGTAGCCAGATAAAGGTGGGGTGAGGGAGGGTAGCGTGAGAATCAAAGCCTCCATCACATCTCTGTCATTAAACAGCAGACCCAGTAATTGTTGTACGAGTGTTTAAAAATATTACTTCTTTAAACTTTACCCAGATCATGTTCTGATGTAGGCCTATTAGGATGTCCCACTGGCATAGCCAGATAAAGGTGGGGTAGGGTGGGGTGAGAACCAAAGCTCCCCTTCACACCTCTGTCATTAAACAGCAGACGACCCAGTAATAGCTGTATGAGTGTTTAAAAATATTACTTCTTTAAACTTTACCCAGATCATGTTCTGATGTAGGCATATTAGGATGTCCCACTGGCGTAGCCAGATGAAGGTGGAGTGGGGTGGGGGTGGGTGTGTGTGTGGGGTGAGAACCAAAGCTCCCCTTCATTCTTCTGTCCTTAAACAGCAGACCCAGTAATAGCTGTATGAGTGTCTAAAAATATTACTTCTTTACACTTTACCCAGATCATGTTCTGGTGTATGCCTATTAGGATGCCCCACTGGTGAGAACCAAAGCTCCCCTTCACACCTCTGTCATTAAATAGCAGACCCAGTAATAGCTGTACGAGTGTCTAAAAATAATGCTTCTTTAAACTTTACTCAGATCATGTTCTGTAGTCCTATTAGATTGTCCTACTGGTGTACCCAGATGAAGGTGTGGGGGGGGGGGGGGGGAGGAGCCAAAACAAGGGTGTGAAAAGTGACTGTCATCAACCTTAGTAACAGTGTGGTTTACCCTACCCTTTTGTGGGTGCCCCCATATAACATTGTTTATACTCAATTTGTGCATGCTTATTTCAGGTACGATGTTTATCACCTTGACTTTGGTGTAATCAAAAAGCCCCATCTATATAAACTTGTATATATCTGAATCTTGACCAAAAATAAATGGATCTTGACCAAAAATAATTGAATGCCTTAAAAAAGTATCCACAATGTGGTTAGATATATATGTATTACTATGGAGTGTTTTGCTGTAAGATCCAGCATTGAAACACAGATGTATGCACACCCACACACACACAGTCAAAACAATCTGCACACTACAATATTTTTTTATTTATGTATTTTTACAACTTTAGCATCCATGTGATGTCTAGATTAGGTGTAGCTTATGTTTGAGACATAACATAACAACCACTGAATATACAGTTTACTGGGGTGTTGTTAAAAAATATTCTTTCCAGATAATGTATTCAGACTCCTGGAAAAATGTAAAAAAAAAGTCCTGGAAAATGAGCCAAAATGGAGCTTAAAAGTCCTGAAAAATTGAAATGTTTAAAGTGTATGAACCCTGCCCAATATAGAATCGTGGCTATGCCAGTGGCTTGACCTGAGTGGGCTGCCATTGGACATGTTTCTGACTAATAGACCCTTTGATTTAATGATGTCACTGGAGCACATTGATTAATTAATTATTAATCATCGGCTGTTGGGTGTCAAACATTTGGTCATGGTCTTCAGAGGACCGGCAACATTTTTCCATTAGCAAGAGATATTTAAAACAACATGCATTATTTCCTGGTGAGCATGGGCAGGACGTAGCCCAGTGGTAAAGCATTCACTTGATGTGTGATCGATCTAGGATCGATTCCCGACGGTGGACCCGTTGGGCTATTTCTCGTTCAAGCCAGTGCTCCACAACTGGTGTAACAAAGGCCGTTGTATGTACTCTCCAGTCTGTGGGATGGTGCATATAAAAGATCCCTTGCTGCTAATTGAAAATAAAACATTTCCTTCCTTCCTCTCAGCGATATCACTAGAGCACATTGATTAATTAATCGTTGGGTGTCAAACATTTGGTCATCCTGGCACTATGTCTTCAGAGGACCAGCAACATTTTTCCATTAGCAAGAGATGTTTAAAACAACATGCATTATTTCCTGGTGAACATGACAATATGTGCATATAGTCCTAATAAGTAGATTCAAATCTTTTCTTAAATTTATGTAATTCTGATTATATAGCTGAACAGGGATGCAGAAATGAAAAATATATAACTAGTCCACCAGACCAGAAACAACTAAATTTTACTAGCCTGCTAGAATTGCTACTAGTCCACCAGTCTATAGAACAATTGTGCTAAATATGAAAGCTGGAAATGCCTCATTTGAAAACCTGAATTTCAAAATTTTCTCCATTTGAACCTACAAATTTCCATTCCCCAGGCCATCACACGGACGGTGCCTTCCACCCCTTTTCAGATTCACTTCATTGGACCTGATATGAGCCAAGATACAGTAATTTGCAGTGGTCAAGAAAAGCTAACATACCCCTTTAGGTGTGTGTACAGAAAATTACACAAGGGAGTTATAGAATCTGGCAACAAAATTTCTAGGCTGGGAGATGCTAGATCATACTCTACCAGAAAATATATTTTTTTAAAAAGAAGAAAATTTGCTTTGAGCAGTGGGGAGGTTCCGATTCTTGAAACCTCCTCTGTACCACACACACACATACACCTGTCCTTGCACCTTTAATAACTGTAATCTGAGTTATTCATTAGCACCGAATTGGAGCTGTGTCCACGGCGAAGGTATATATGTTTGTGTTCATAACACCTGGATATCCATTAGCAGAGTTAATGAATTAAATCACAGGAAATGTCACGACCAACAGGTCTTTATTGTGCATCGCTGTCACAGTGGTATACACACCGAGACTGCACGGGGCTCAAAATTATCAGTGTCCGATGCAGTAATAATGAATCAGGACATTCAACAGGTAGACAGGTCTCAGCCAGGTAGAATGCAATTTTACCTGTGATCTTTCAAGGTAACAGTAATCTTTTGGTTACTGTGGAGTTTGATTTACAGGCATTGGTCCATTCTGACACACGACACTTCCATACAATTTTTCATGTCGCTCTGTGTGTAAGAGGGCAATAGTTTTGTATGCGACGTATTGGTTTGCATTTAGCATGTTGTGATGGGCAGGTGTGTAAAATGATTTTTGTTTACGACCTGTCATAACATCTACTGAGACGCAGATACCTTGAAAAACTGCATATATCAGCTTTCAATTACCGGTAGTAATAGTACTAGTGTTCTTATTACACGAACGATATATCATGTATGTTTTTTGACACCCCAGCACATTGTTTAAATTGAAGATGTGCAAAGGTCTGTGGGTAGAATTTAGTGGTGTGTGAGTGGAGGTGTATACAGGTGTGTAAAATGCTTTTTGTTTATAATCTGTCATAACATCTATTGAGGCACAGATACCTTGAAAAACTGCATATATCTGCTTTCAATTAGCACAGTTTTATCACATGAAAGGTATATATATATATATATATATATATATATATATATATATATATATATATATATAAATATAATATAATATAATATAATATAATATATATATATATAAATATAATATAATATAATATAATATAATATAATATAATATAATATAATATAATATAATATAATATAATATATGTGTGTGTGTGTTATGTTGACAGCCCAGTACATTGACTAATTTTAAGACATTCAAAGGTATGTGGGTAGAATGTACAGGTGCGAGGGTGTGGCATATATAGGTATCTCCATTTCAGTCTTCTGGATTCCACGGAAATGGTTATCTCCAGTCGTGAGTTGGCAAAAAAAGAGTTCCATTGCCCATTAACATCTGCCGTGATTATATACCACCTAGAGTGAGTTTAATGATGCAATACTGACCTCGGTGGTGTCATGGTTGTGCCATCGGATATGAGGTACAGGGTTCGCAGCCCGGTACCGGCCCCCACCCAGAGCAAGTTTTAATGACTCAATGGGTAGGTGTAAGGCCACTACACCCTCTTCTTTCTCACTAACCACTAACAATTAACAACTAATTCACTGTCCTGGACAGACAGCTCAGATAGCTGAGGTGTGTGCCCATGACAGCGTGCTTGAACCTTAATTGGATATAAGCACAAAAATAAGTTGACGTGAAATGAATGAATGAAGCAATGGGTAGGTGTAACAACTAACAACTAACCCACTGTCCTGGACAGACAACCCAGATACATGTACACATAGGTGAGGGGTGTACCCAGGACAGCATGCTTGAACCTTAATTGAATATATATATATATATATAAAAAAGCACAAATATGAATTAAAATGAACAAAGTGAATAAGCTGTTATTTTGAGTCTTGACAAACACATTATTTACGTATCAGAAATGTAAGACGACTCATTGTGACATATATGGAGAAACAAATAGCCACGGGGTGTGGGTTATTACACACATATTTACTACACTGTGTTCGGTGATGCGTGAACGGTGACTGGGATGTATGATCATACCAACTGACCACCGTGTGCTCGGTGGAGCGTGACTGATGTAGTAATAACCAGACTGTGGATCAAATACACATGCTGTCTTCGCCGCGATAGTTGAATTAAGAATAACTGACGGATAGTGACAAACAGTAATACAAGGGTGAAGGGCAGGATGTAGCCCAGTGGTAAAGCACTCGCTTGATGTGCGATCGGTCTAGGATCAATCCCTGTCAGTGGGCCCATTAGGTTATTTCTTGTTCCAGCCAGTGCACCATGACTGGTATATCAAATGCTGTGGTATGTGCCATCCATGAGTACCTTAGTTGTGTCTCACCACTGATCCAATATATGTAGTTGAACCGTATGTGAGTACTCTTCCACTAAACTACGCAAGGCTTAATGGGTAAGTGTAAACCACTTGCACCGACCAGTGATCCATAACTGGTTCAACAAAGGCCATGGTTTGTGCTATCCTGCCTGTGGGAAGCGCAAATAAAAGATCCCTTGCTGCTAATTGGAAAGAGTAGCCCATGTATAGTGGCGACAGTGGGTTTCCTCTCAAAATCTGTGTGGTCCTTAACCACATATCTGATGCCATAAAATGTGTTGAGTGCATCGTTAAATAAAACATTTCTTTCTTTTTCCAATAAACTATATCTCTTGATATACTCGAATGAGTTATACAGAAACTGTTAAATAATTTCATATTTCCTGCTGGTACACAATTATGCCATTACCATAGTTAGGGACCATATATCGCTACTGATCCAATATATTTAGGTGAACCTTACGCAAGTACTCTACCACTAAGCTACACCTCTTGATATACCCCATTGAGTTATGTAGAAAGTGCTACATATCTTCATATTTCCTGCTGGTACACAATTATGCCATTTCCATAGTTAGGGACCATATATCGCCACTGATCCAATATATGTAGGTGAACCTTACGCAAGTACTCTACCACTAAGCTACATCTCTTGATATACCCCATTGAGTTATGGAGAAAGTGGTACATATCTTCATATTTCCTGTTGGTACACAATTATGCCATTAACGTAGTTGGGGACCCTATTCATGGATCTGTGTATCGCCACTGCTGAAGCAATCAATACGGCAATGTCTGGTGTCTGGACTCATTAACTGCAGTTGCTTCTCCACCAAGCTAGGTTATGAATACGCAATGAACAAACTTGATTAAAGTGTTAGGGAGTCCACAACTTTGCTTGTACATTTGTATATATAAACAGCGGGTTTCTCCAGTGGCGTAGCGCCGCGGGTTGCCAGCGCCCGGGGGAAAGGCAAGTATTGCGCCCCCTAACCAGTGGACCGTTAGCATTCCCCCCCCCCCCCCGAGTCCCTACCACCAGTTCAGAATGTTGCGCCTGTGGCAACCACCCCGGTGGCCCCACTCCTGGGTTTCTCATCTGTTGTACTTGTATGTACTTGTTGGGTGGTGGTGGGCTGGACGTAGGCCCTGTGGTAAAGCGCTAGCTTGATGCGAAGTTGGTTTGGGATCAATCCCTACCAGTCGATGAACTGGGCTATTTCTTGTTCCAGCCAGTGCACCACGACTGCTATAACAAAGCCCATAGTATGTGCTATTCTGTCTATGGGATGGAGTATATAAAAGATCCCTTGCTGCATTGGGAAAGATGTAGCGGGTTTCCTCTGATTGACTATGTGTTAGAATTACCAAATGTTTAACATCCAATAGCCGATGTTTTATTGATCAATGTGCTCTATTGGTGTCATTAACCAAACAATCAAACAGTTTCTAAGTTTAAAAATTTGTTTTTACTTGTTACACTGTTTCGTTTTCATTTCTCGCTCTAGCCAGTGCACTACGACTGGTACATCAAAGGCCGTGGTATGTGCTAGCCTGTCTATGGGATGGCACATATAAAAGATCCTTTGCTGCTAATTGAAAAGAATAGCCCATGAAGTGGCGACAGTGGGTTTCATACCTCAATATCTATGTGGCCCGTAACCATATGTCTGATGTCATATAACCGTAAATAAAAATGTGTTGAGTGCATCGTTAAATGAAACATTTCCTTTCTTCCTTCCTTCCTATGGCGTATTTGCATTACCATAGTTTGACACCCAATAGCCTATGTATTTTTTGTGCTGGGGTGTCGTTAAACATTCATTCCTTCCTATGGCGTATTTGCATTACCATAGTTTGACACCCAATAGCCTATGTATTTTTTGTGCTGGGGTGTCGTTAAACATTCATTCCTTCCTATGGCGTATTTGCATTACCATAGTTTGACACCCAATAGCCTATGTATTTTTTGTGCTGGGGTGTCGTTAAACATTCATTCCTTCCTATGGCGTATTTGCATTACCATAGTTTGACACCCAATAGCCTATGTATTTTTCGTGCTGGGGTGTCGTTAAACATTCATTCCTTCCTATGGCGTATTTGCATTACCATAGTTTGACACCCAATAGCCTATGTATTTTTCGTGCTGGGGTGTCGTTAAACATTCATTCCTTCCTATGGCGTATTTGCATTACCATAGTTTGACACCCAATAGCCTATGTATTTTTTGTGCTGGGGTGTCGTTAAACATTCATTCCTTCCTATGGCGTATTTGCATTACCATAGTTTGACACCCAATAGCCTATGTATTTTTTGTGCTGGGGTGTCGTTAAACATTCATTCCTTCCTATGGCGTATTTGCATTACCATAGTTTGACACCCAATAGCCTATGTATTTTTTGTGCTGGGGTGTCGTTAAACATTCATTCCTTCCTATGGCGTATTTGCATTACCATAGTTTGACACCCAATAGCCTATGTATTTTTTGTGCTGGGGTGTCGTTAAACATTCATTCCTTCCTATGGCGTATTTGCATTACCATAGTTTGACACCCAATAGCCTATGTATTTTTTGTGCTGGGGTGTCATTAAACATTCATTCCTTCCTATGGCGTATTTGCATTACCATAGTTTGACACCCAATAGCCTATGTATTTTTCGTGCTGGGGTGTCGTTAAACATTCATTCCTTCCTATGGCGTATTTGCATTACCATAGTTTGACACCCAATAGCCTATGTATTTTTCGTGCTGGGGTGTCGTTAAACATTCATTCCTTCCTATGGCGTATTTGCATTACCATAGTTTGACACCCAATAGCCTATGTATTTTTTGTGCTGGGGTGTCGTTAAACATTCATTCCTTCCTATGGCGTATTTGCATTACCATAGTTTGACACCCAATAGCCTATGTATTTTTTGTGCTGGGGTGTCGTTAAACATTCATTCCTTCCTATGGCGTATTTGCATTACCATAGTTTGACACCCAATAGCCTATGTATTTTTTGTGCTGGGGTGTCGTTAAACATTCATTCCTTCCTATGGCGTATTTGCATTACCATAGTTTGACACCCAATAGCCTATGTATTTTTTGTGCTGGGGTGTCATTAAACATTCATTCCTTCCTATGGCGTATTTGCATTACCATAGTTTGACACCCAATAGCCTATGTATTTTTCGTGCTGGGGTGTCGTTAAACATTCATTCCTTCCTATGGCGTATTTGCATTACCATAGTTTGACACCCAATAGCCTATGTATTTTTCGTGCTGGGGTGTCGTTAAACATTCATTCCTTCCTATGGCGTATTTGCATTACCATAGTTTGACACCCAATAGCCTATGTATTTTTCGTGCTGGGGTGTCGTTAAACATTCATTCCTTCCTATGGCGTATTTGCATTACCATAGTTTGACACCCAATAGCCTATGTATTTTTTGTGCTGGGGTGTCGTTAAACATTCATTCCTTCCTATGGCGTATTTGCATTACCATAGTTTGACACCCAATAGCCTATGTATTTTTTGTGCTGGGGTGTCATTAAACATTCATTCCTTCCTATGGCGTATTTGCATTACCATAGTTTGACACCCAATAGCCTATGTATTTTTTGTGCTGGGGTGTCGTTAAACATTCATTCCTTCCTATGGCGTATTTGCATTACCATAGTTTGACACCCAATAGCCTATGTATTTTTCGTGCTGGGGTGTCGTTAAACATTCATTCCTTCCTATGGCGTATTTGCATTACCATAGTTTGACACCCAATAGCCTATGTATTTTTCGTGCTGGGGTGTCGTTAAACATTCATTCCTTCCTATGGCGTATTTGCATTACCATAGTTTGACACCCAATAGCCTATGTATTTTTCGTGCTGGGGTGTCGTTAAACATTCATTCCTTCCTATGGCGTATTTGCATTACCATAGTTTGACACCCAATAGCCTATGTATTTTTTGTGCTGGGGTGTCATTAAACATTCATTCCTTCCTATGGCGTATTTGCATTACCATAGTTTGACACCCAATAGCCTATGTATTTTTCGTGCTGGGGTGTCGTTAAACATTCATTCCTTCCTATGGCGTATTTGCATTACCATAGTTTGACACCCAATAGCCTATGTATTTTTCGTGCTGGGGTGTCGTTAAACATTCATTCCTTCCTATGGCGTATTTGCATTACCATAGTTTGACACCCAATAGCCTATGTATTTTTCGTGCTGGGGTGTCGTTAAACATTCATTCCTTCCTATGGCGTATTTGCATTACCATAGTTTGACACCCAATAGCCTATGTATTTTTCGTGCTGGGGTGTCGTTAAACATTCATTCCTTCCTATGGCGTATTTGCATTACCATAGTTTGACACCCAATAGCCTATGTATTTTTTGTGCTGGGGTGTCATTAAACATTCATTCCTTCCTATGGCGTATTTGCATTACCATAGTTTGACACCCAATAGCCTATGTATTTTTCGTGCTGGGGTGTCGTTAAACATTCATTCCTTCCTATGGCGTATTTGCATTACCATAGTTTGACACCCAATAGCCTATGTATTTTTCGTGCTGGGGTGTCGTTAAACATTCATTCCTTCCTATGGCGTATTTGCATTACCATAGTTTGACACCCAATAGCCTATGTATTTTTCGTGCTGGGGTGTCGTTAAACATTCATTCCTTCCTATGGCGTATTTGCATTACCATAGTTTGACACCCAATAGCCTATGTATTTTTCGTGCTGGGGTGTCGTTAAACATTCATTCCTTCCTATGGCGTATTTGCATTACCATAGTTTGACACCCAATAGCCTATGTATTTTTCGTGCTGGGGTGTCGTTAAACATTCATTCCTTCCTATGGCGTATTTGCATTACCATAGTTTGACACCCAATAGCCTATGTATTTTTCGTGCTGGGGTGTCGTTAAACATTCATTCCTTCCTATGGCGTATTTGCATTACCATAGTTTGACACCCAATAGCCTATGTATTTTTTGTGCTGGGGTGTCGTTAAACATTCATTCCTTCCTATGGCGTATTTGCATTACCATAGTTTGACACCCAATAGCCTATGTATTTTTTGTGCTGGGGTGTCATTAAACATTCATTCCTTCCTATGGCGTATTTGCATTACCATAGTTTGACACCCAATAGCCTATGTATTTTTCGTGCTGGGGTGTCGTTAAACATTCATTCCTTCCTATGGCGTATTTGCATTACCATAGTTTGACACCCAATAGCCTATGTATTTTTCGTGCTGGGGTGTCGTTAAACATTCATTCCTTCCTATGGCGTATTTGCATTACCATAGTTTGACACCCAATAGCCTATGTATTTTTCGTGCTGGGGTGTCGTTAAACAATCATTCATTCCTATGAC
Organism: Gigantopelta aegis; assembly: GCF_016097555.1. NCBI lineage: Eukaryota > Metazoa > Mollusca > Gastropoda > Neomphalida > Peltospiridae > Gigantopelta > Gigantopelta aegis. Next base: position 11,199,117 of record NC_054711.1, on the reverse strand, counting down.
GTGTGCTGTAGTGATGTCACAACCTACGATTGTTTTTATGATTTGGTAGCACGCACTAAGGTGACTTCGAAAGTATGGTCCCAGATGGAAATGTTAACACAGATGGCTGTAAGAAACTAATAATCATAGTAATATTTCATACTGATCACCTAATGTGTGGTTACGTACTGCACTAATTAGTATAAACAAATCAAATCTGGTATAGTTGTAAATAATTACGGTTATTGTAACAAAAGATCTTTTCAGGAGACAAGCTTGAGGGAATAGCTGAGTAATTAGTGTATCTGGTTACCACTGTCGCTTGTAATTACGTTTCTATACAAACGACATCACAAAGATCCATTTGTGGACATGTCAGTGTTCCGTTGACTTTGAATACCTCATTATTAAGATTGGAAAGAAAAAACATATTTCGCAAATTGTGATGTTTATTGATTCTTTCCCACATTAATTGGCAATCTGAGATTCACATTTCCTCTTCAAAAACAAATAATAAGCTTTGATGCTGACATTTTAATATATATATGAGCATATTTTGAAGAATATATTCAACTTTAAGGTGTGTGTGTGTGTGTAAGTGTGTGTCTAAGTGTGTGTGTGTGTAAGTGTGTGTGTGTGTAAGTGTGTGTGTGTAAGTGTGTAAATGTGTGTGTAAGTGTGTAAATGTGTGTGTGTAAAAGTGTGTAAATGTGTAAGTGTGTAAATGTGTGTGTGTGTGCGTGTGTAAATGTGTTGGTGTTTGTGTAAGTCTGTGTGTGTGTAAGTGTGTGTGTATTTAAGTGTGTGTGTAAGTGTGTGTGTGTTTAAGTGTGTGTGTAAGTGTTTGTGTGTGTGTGTGTTTGTGTTTGTGTAAGTGTGTGTGTGTTTAAGTGTGTGTGTAAGTGTTTGTGTGTGTGTGTGTTTGTGTTTGTGTAAGTGTGTGTGTGTTTAAGTGTGTGTGTAAGTGTTTGTGTGTGTGTGTTTAAGTGTGTGTGTGTAAGTGTGTGTGTGTTTAAGTGTGTGTGTAAGTGTTTGTGTGTGTGTGTTTAAGTGTGTATGTGTTTAAGTGTGTGTGTAAGTGTTTGTGTGTGTGTAAGTGTGTGTGTTTAAGTATGTGTGTGTAAGTGTTTGTGTGTGTGTAAGTGTGTGTGTGTGTGTAAGTGTGTGTGTGTGTGTTTAAGTATGTGTGTTTAAGTGTTTGTGTGTGTGTAAGTGTGTGTGTGTGTTTAAGTATATGTGTTTAAGTGTTTGTGTGTGTGTAAGTGTGTGTGTGTGTTTAAGTATGTGTGTGTAAGTGTGTGTGTGTGTTTAAGTGTTTGTGTGTATCCCGACCCCACCCCAAATCCCAATGTTAGTGTGTTTAAGCTCTATCTCCCTCTTTAGATGACGTATCTGATTATTACTATTATTTAGTAAAATTGTATAAACTTAAAGTAAAGTAGGGCTAGTGAATTTTTAATCGTGGCTAGTAAATTTAAAAAATCACTGATCCTATGGCTAATAATCAGATATGTTACCTAAAGAGGGAGATAGAGATTAAAAACACAAACATCAGGGATTGGGGTGGGATCAGCATATTTATATTTACAAAAAAGACTTGAATGCAACATTTGACTTTAAAAAATTTCACTAGCCATCGGGCATGGCAATAGAAGTTATTTAATAGCCCAACATTGAATATCACTAGCCATGGGAGTGGGGCTACCATAATCATAAATGGATGACATTATTTTAGTATGTCATTTATGTCTTTAATGTCTCTTAACTTATACACTTTCAACTTAATGTCGAGGCTTTTTGCTTAGTGTTTTCCCATTAAACTATATAATAAAATTTACTTTCTAAGGTGTGTAATAAATTTAATAATATACTCATGCCCACTGGAGATGAAGATGAAGTTGTGCTTTCCAAAAGAATCTAACTCACTTTTGTTTGTTAGATACATTTCGCAAACACTTGTTATAAGATACAAGGCTTCTAGATTATGCTAGCCCCACTCCCATGGCTAGTGATATCAGTGTTGGGCTAGTAAATAACTACTCTTGCCATACCTGATGACTAGTGAAAATAACGTCAAATGTTGCAGTTAAGTCTGTTTGTAAATAAGAATATCCTGCTCCCACCCCACCCCCACCCCACCCCCCAATCTTAGTAGGGCTAATGAATTTTTAATCGTGGCTAGCAACTGTTTTAAATCACTGATCCCATGGCTAGCAACTGTTTTAAATCATTGATCCCATGGCTAGCAACTGTTTTAAATCACTGATCCCATGGCTAGTGGATTTTATGAAAATTCTAGAAGCCCTGAGATAAATTGTCTACAATGGCTACTTTTGTATTATTCTTTCAATATATATTTTTTAAATATTTTTTTCTATGCACATGTACATGTATGTGTGTTACATATTAAATTTATGCGTAATTGTGATTTTCGAAAAAGAAGAATAGACTTAATGCTGAAATGCCGAGTAAGCGCATTTTCAGCACATAGTACACACAACTTTTTGAGTCCCAACTTATCTGACATTAATATATTTTTTCTTAATTATACTTTTCTTTAAATCTGTTTTTTCTAAATATTGCAGTTTTGAAGAAAGGAAAGAAAATAATGAATACATGTACATGTAGGTTTAATTTATTGAAATGTTTAATAAGTATATTTTCAGTGTAGGTGTAGCTTTAATCCCAGTATATGATTGTAGCATTAATGTTTTTTTCTTTCAAATATGTATTTTTAAGATGGGCATTTCAATGTGTTAATCAGAGATGAACGTTTTCAGAATTATTCAGAAGTCTTGATTTAATTTTTTTTTTAGATATAATGAAAAAATGCAGGAAGTTTCTTCTAAGTCTATGAATCAGAATTACCAAATGTTTGACATCCAATAGCCGCCAATGATTAATTACTCAATGTGCTCTGGTGGTGTTCCTGACCAAGCATGTACATATGTAGTAGGTCAAAGTTCAATGCCAGTGCACCACCAGTGGCGGATCCAGAAAATCCATTTAGGGGGAGGGGGGGCCCAGTGACATGAGGTGGAATGCCAAAGGAACTTTGGGGGAGGTTTGGAGGGGGATCGTAAAAAAAAAATGAAAATTAATATATAATAAAATTATAACTAACACAAAATAGACAGGGGGCCCGGGCTCCTGGCTCCCCTAGATCTGCCCCTGACCATAACTTGTGTATCAAAGGCCATGGGATCATACATATAACAGATCCCTTGCTACTATGTTTGACATTCAGTATTTAAACATTAATTAATCAATGTGCTCTAGTGGTGTCTTTAAATAAAACACTTTAAACAGACATTCCTGTTCTTAACCCTGCCTGTTTTAGGCATCTGTGCATGTAGGTCAAAGGTCAATCACATTTATTATGCCACAGTTTCAGCTTATGATCATAAAAACTTAGAGGCTTATCTCCAGCCCTATTATTATTTGCATTTCTTTGAGATAAAGAAACAGCCTCGAGCTATCTTAACAACTGACCATTATTTATCACCATTGAGCAAACTGTTTACTCAAACTGTTTACTCAACCTGTTTACAATTTTCAATATTTCTTTTATGGTCATCAACCATTTTTACGCAAAAGTTTACCTCATGGACAATTTTTGCAGAAAAGTAATCGCATGACTAAATGTTTTTACAGTTTGTGTATTCAGTGGCTGAAATTAATAGATTCTTGTTCTCATATGTTTCTGTACATGTTCAAACCGGGAGAGATTTAGCTGTATTGAATTCAGAAAGGCTGAGAACATGTTTTCCCAAGCCATGATCAGTGGGCTGTTCATTCATGTTATTTTCCTCAGTCGAATGGTCCCGCACAGTAAGCACTTTCTGAACTGGCCGTTAATTGGCCGGTGTAACAAGGAAAATTGTTTAGCAGAATGTAGACCGGTTATCTCATCTTGCTAAACCTCTTAGTGCTCAGTCATCTGTTCAGGCATAATGGCCAACTACCAGTCTATTTTCTGTGTATGTTCTTAAGATGTGCAGATAGCGTGCAAGATTTGATTTTCACAGACCCATGTGGCTCATTTGCATTGATGGAGTAGATCGGCATAGATGGTGTAGTATTTCCCATTCCGGCCAGTGCACCATGACTGGTATATCAAAGGCTGTGGTATGTGTTGTCCTGACTATGGGATGGTGCATATAAAAGATCCCTTGCTACTAATGGAAAAAAGTAGTGGGTTTCCTCTCTAAGATTATTTATCGAAATTACCAAGTGGTTGACATCCAGTAGCCGATGAGTATAAAAGATCCCTTGCTGCTAATCGAAAAGCTCTTGAAGTGGTGACAGCAGGTTTCCTCCCTCAATTTCTGTGTGTGGTCATTAACCATATGTCCGACGCCATATAACCATAAATAAAATGTGTTGAGTGCGTCGTTAAATAAAACACTTCCTTCCTTCCTTGTAATCCCTCACCTCTAGTGTCCATATTGTTGAGTCTATATTTTTCTTACACGTGGGTTATTCTTATTATTTATTACATGTATTATCTTTTTAATTAAACATAAAATACAGTTTGGTGTACAGTGTTTCAGTAATCACAAGATAAAATTATTAATAAAAAAACTTACAGTAATGTATATCGCATTCTTCTCCAAAATGTCGTAACAATTTTCCAGATGTTTTTTTTTTTACATTTGTGTCTAGACTAAACATAAAGATGTCATTAAAACAGACAAACCTTTCTTTTTATTTGTATACAGCTAATATGTAGCAATCTATAGGTCTCCATTTAATGCGCGGTCGGTTTGGGATCGATCCCCGTCAGTGGGCCGTATGTTAGAGACCAAATAGCCATATGGGGGGCAGGATGTAGCCCAGTGGTAAAGCGTTCCCTTAATGTGTGGTTGATCTAGGATCGATCCCCGTCGGTGGACCCATTGGGCTATTTCTCGTTCCAGCCAGTGTTCCACAACTGGTGTAACAAATGCCGTGGTATGTACTATCCTGTCTGTGGGATGGCACATATAAAAGATCCCTTGCTGCTAATCGAAAAAGAGTAGCCCATGAAGTGGCGACAATGGGTTTGCTATTTCAATATCTGTGTGGTCCTTAACCATATGTCCGACGCCATATAATCGTAAATAAAATGTGTTGAGTGTGTCGTTAAATAAAACATTTCCTTCCTTCCAAATAGCCATATGGTTTAAAATGTGCTGAGGTGTAGTTATTATTAAACAAACTCTCGACCAAGTGAACAATATGATTATATTGAGGCAGCACATAGCCCAGTGGTAAAGCTCTCGCCTGAGGCACGGTCGGTCTAGGATCAGTCACCTGCATCCTTGGACCCAATGGGCTATTCCTCGTTCCAGCCAGTGCACCATGACCGGTATATCAAAGGCCGTGGTATGTGCTGTCCTGTCTCTTGCTACTAATGGAAAATTATAGCGGGTTTCTTCTCTAAGACTACATCAAAATGACCAAATGTTTGACACCCAGTAGCCGATGATTAATAAATCAATGTCCTCTAGTGGTGGCGTTAAACAAAACAAACTGTAACTTTCAACCTTGAGTATTGTTGAGTACATCGGCCCTTGGCAGTCATTTTGTTTTGTTTTTTGTTGTTGTTGTTTGTTTTGGTTTTTTAAAGTTTGCTTAAATATACATGTAGGTTATTTTATTGTATTTTTGTTTTTGTTTTTGATTAAACACCAAATACAGTTTGGTGTACCGTGTTTCAGTAATCACTAGAACACATTATTAATAAAAATATTACTGTAGTGTATATTGCATTCTTCTCCAAAATGTGGCAACAATTTTCCAGATGGTTTTTTGAGATTTTTGTCTAGACTCAACATAAAGATGTCTTTAAAACAAACAAACAAACCTTTCTTTTTATTTGTTTACAGCTAATATGTAACAATCTGTAGATCATAATTTAATGTCTTGGGAGAAAAAAAACCTAATGATGTTGAGGGTAAATAAATCTGTGGTTTTTAATCAGGTACATTTTATCTACGAAAGTGTATAACTGTTTAAAACATTGTATGACAGTGTTATATAGACTTACACTGTATTGTATGAGACAACTATTACCTTTATAATATGTTATACATTTTTGTACAGTGTTCAACAGTGTAACTCTGTTTAACAAGAACAGTGTATTATTATTGTTATCATCATGACTACCATGGCAGCCACACCCAAATATTTTCAGCATGAAAACCAATAATGCACTAATGATTTTTATCTTGTCAAAAGAGTTTTTTTTTTTATATATCTCAATATATACTAATGCTTGGCACACACCTACCAATTAACACCAACTCGACTGTTGTGTTGGCAGTAGTCTGAAATGTGTACCTGCACACACACACACACACACACACACACACACACACACACCAACCAACACGACAGACAGTCTAATCTAATCGGGTAAAACTGGAGATTTAAAGTTTGTTTTGTTTAACTACACCACTAGAGCACATTGATTTAATAATCATCGGCTATTGGATGTCAAAAAGCTGGAGATTAGATGTGACTGTCACATCTTTGCCCTACCAATTTATGCCGACGTGACTGTCAAGTCGGTAAGGGTGTAGGAAGGTGCCAAAAGGTCTGTTTGGGTGGGGTGGGGTGGGAAGTGGGGTAACTGCTGTCCTTTAGTTGCAGCCCAGGGGTGGAGTATGCTTTAGGTAAGGGGGGGGGGGTGTGGTTCCAAAACAAAATGTAAATGTGGTTTTTTTAGACGGTGGGGGCATTTCCATGCAACTGGGAAACCCCCCCATAATCCACCCCTGCAGCCATACAGTTCAAAGGGGTAGGGGGTATTGGACATATCGGGTGGGGTAACTGCCACCCTGTAGTTAAGCCATACATTTCAGGTGAGGTAGCAGCATTGTAACATGTCTTTGTTCATTATTTCACATTATTAATTTTTATACATGTAAATATAGAATATCAAGTTACTATGTGCTGATATCGTGGTTATTTGGCGAGGTTTAGATAATGGTGTAACAGGTGAGCTTCACCGTTATCGAACCGAGCCAAATAACCCTGTTACACCGTTATCGAACTGAGCCAAATAACCATGATATCAAAACATAGTAACCTGATTTTTTTTTATTATCATGCAACCATGCCTCTTATTGGCTTGATAACCCCTACCTGATAATTCAGAGAGTTATTATGTCATTAGGAAATGAGCATGACAGGTGTTTGCTAAATTTTCAGGTAGATCGTTTTCTCATTTTTTTAACATCTATTAATTTACAGCAATCATTGTTGAACTGCATAAATAAATATAACATTTACACTTCCTGTATCATAAAATTACCTCTTATTTTTCAATTCTCCATTATTCGCTCCCATTTTCACTTCCATGATAAAACAAATATCAGGTTACTACCTTTTGATATCATGGTTATTTGTCTCGGTTCAGTAACAGGCTTGCTGAAGGTCACATTCTACACCGTTATCTAAACCTCGCCAATAACCATGATATCAAAACGTAGTAACCTGATATTCTATATATCATGCAATCCCTTTCAAGTTATATGTTTGTAATATATTTCAGTCAAAAGCGGTATAGAAACTATTAGTTTTATCGTGTAGAAACTACTTCCGGAAGTCGGACAATAGCAGGTGCCCAAAAGCATCTTGGGAATGACATAGCCAGCCTAAAAGTTATGTGTTTCCAAATTTTAAATAAAATACTTTGATTATATTTCAGAGTCTGTTGTGTCACATCACAATTTTTGTACCTTTTTCTGTGAAAATAAACTCAAGTTTATGTGTGACCTGAAGAAGATCTACATCACTGGCTGCTAGTTACTGTGACGTTAGATGCTGTTCCAATATAAACATTCTTTGCAGGAAGCTACTTGCGTTTATGTTTCAAAATGTTTAATTAAAAACCCTGGCTAGTTCCAAAAGGGAATGAATAATGGAAAATTGATGAGGTAATTTGATGTTACAGGAAGTGTAAATGTTATATTTATTTATGCAGTTCACCATTATTGCTGTAAATAGATGTTTGAAAAATAAGAAAACGATCTACCTAAATTTTTTAGCAAACATTCGTCATGCGCACAACTCATTTCCTAGTGACATGATAACTCTTCAAATTATCAGGTAGGGATTATCAGGTACCCGGTAAATAGAAAGCATGGTTGCATGATAAATGCCATTATACTTTTATGTGCAAATGACTTTTGCTTGAATAAACATTATTTAGAAGTTTAAATGTCATGCAAGTCTCCATTTTCATGGAGCAATATTAAATTGCAATATGCCAACCTCTATTCATACATTCAGATTCAATAGGTTGAAAAGCTGTTTATGTCAGTTTTATTAGAAAATGTTAATTATATAAGCTGATTTAGTGTACGACAAAGCTGCCAGTGAGTGGAGGCCATGTTTTTAAATTATTAAATATTCAGTATGGAAGCCTTTTAAAAAACAAAAACAAAAAAACCAACAGCTTGAATAATTGATCCTGCTGTAAAAAAGAAATAATTATATGGATATAAATTATGTATCAAAACATTTTCATTGCCGTTAAGTTTATTTAATGACGTACTCAACACATTTCATTTATGGCTATATACATGTAGCATCGGGTATGTGGTTAAGGACCACACAGATATTTTTTTTTTTTTTTTTTTTTTTTTTAGGATTCCACCAGAATCATAAACAAGATTTAATATACTGTAAATATTTTGGGAAGGAAGGAAATGTTTTATTTAATGACGTACTCAACACATTTTATTTACAGTTATATAGCATTGGATATATGGTTAAGGACTACACAAATATTGAGGGAGGAAATTCGCTGTTGCCACTTCATGGGCTACGCTTTTCAATTAACAGCAAGGGATCTTTTATATGCACTATCCCATAGACACGATAGTACATACTACAGCCTATGATGTACCAGTCGTGGTGCACTAGCTGGAGCGAGAAATAGCCCAATGGACCCACTGACAGGGATCGATCCCAAACCGACCGCGCTACAGTGGAAAGTGTTGTCTTTGTCACATAAAATAGAAGTAGCTATATACATGGCTAATACGGACTGGCTAATAAATGGTGGTCATCACCGGCCTTGGTGGTTAAGTCATTGGACATGAGGCTGGTAGGTACTGGGTTCACAGCCCGGTACCGGCTCCTACCCAGAGCGAGTTTTAACCACTCAGTGGGTAGGTGTAAGACCACGACACCCTCTTCTCTCTCACTCACCACTAACAACTAACCCACTGTGCTGGACAGACAGCCCAGATAGCTGAGGTGTGTACCCAGGACAGTGTGCTTGAACCTTAATTAGATATGAACACCAAAGGTGGGAATTCTACTCGGATCCACCGTTTTCCTCTCATGGAACATTGCGTTTCCTCGCATTTTAATCATCCTTTCCTCCAAAATGTGTCAGATGGCACAGATTTTAACCTAGGATTTCAAGAATTTCTGGGACCACTCTAGATTTCCTTTTTCTTACAGTTCACCAATTTGCACCCGCGAAGCACAAAAATAAGTTGAAATGAAAATACAGGGTGATCATGTGGGTTTTTTTCGGGGGTGGGGGGGTGGGGTAGGGGTGTGTGAAAAACCATTGTCAGGTCATCACACCCCACCTAAACTTTCCATTATACTTAGTATGGGTTACATTTAATTTTTATATAACATAACATGCCAAGCTACAGCTTTACCTGAATTCACACACACACACACACACACACACACACACACACACACACACTCCCCTCTGCCATCTTAGGACCTTTTCACTGCAATATGTGTAATTTCTGGAGGTTGTTTTTTCAATTATGAACAGAAACCTTTGATTTAAATTATAATATTACCAACACAAAGACGCGGATTATGGCGAGTTTGACATATCACATTTAATCAATATACTTTTGTGTACATTTGATTTCGGGTCGTTATTAGTTTATCAGTCTGTACATGGTTTTAAAGGTCAAGGGAAGAAAAATCTCCATTAGTGCTTGTTATTTAGACCTGATGGTATTTATTTATGTTAAAGAAACAAACAGGGATGAAAAGCATTAAATTTGTAATATGTTACCTTCACATTCTGTGTCATTTGCTACTTAGGTTGACGACAGACAATTTCCACATCATTGTTTTGGCTTTGAACAAAATAAATTTACCATATATCTTATTTTTGATAAATGGTACAATGTTTTTAAAACATAAGATGGGCCTATATTTTTTTTTATAGACACAGTTAAATGCATTAGTATGGTGATCTTTAAAAAAACAAACTTGTATATCTCCCCATGTCTTCCTCTTCCTCTCTCTCTATTCTGTTCCTTTCCTATTACTAGCTATTGGGTGCAGCTATTAATGTAATATTTTCGGTGGTTTTAAGCAGGTGAATTAGAAAAATTCACCAGCTTGGGTCTAAAATAATTAACTTTTTTTTTCTTTTTTTCTAAGGCCGCTATTTTGATCCCTGTAATTGTGCCAGTGGGGGATAATATGATAACAAGTACCAGCTGACCAGCTGTAGTCAATAGCGGTGACCTTGTAGTGACCAAACTTAATACTTTTCTCACGATCACCCAGGCATGAAGTCAGCCAACCGAGGATCATTCAAATGTGGACCATTATGATTTGCGTCAATTTGGCAGTAACATAAATCGGCCATGCAGTTATTTATGTGTCCAAAGTAAGGGGTGTTTATCCAAGTCGGTGGCCAATTTGCAGACCACCGATACAGTGTAATTAATGTGTATTTAATGAATGGAAGTATTTTTAGTATAGGTAGGGCAGAGAACGTTTTGTTCAGGGTATCGCATCACGATTCGCTACACAATTCTAAAATGTTAAGTAGCAAAAACGTTAAAGTTTATTTTGTTTAACAACATCACTAGAGCACATTACTGTCAGACATGTTGAGGAAACCTGCTACATTTTTTGTCATTAGTAGCAAGGGATCTTTTATATGCACCATCCCACAGACAGGATAGCACATACCATGGCCTTTGATATACCAATCATGGTGCACTAGCTGGTATGTAAAATAGTCCAGTGGGCCCACCGACCGCGCATCAAGCGAGCGCTTTACCACTAGGCTACATCCCGCTCCTGCATGCCCTACAACAGCTTGTTCTGAATGTACACATTAAACCCTATGACCTGACCTGACCTGACCTGACCTGACCTCATGTTTGAGAACATCACCAGCCCTCACAGAAGCTTTGACTAGTCCCCTGTGTATTGTAGTTGGTAATTTCCACTAAGCCAAGATAACAAAATTCACAATTCGAAATCAAAGGCTGGTTGATTGATCAAAGCCCGCTTAACGATATGTCCGATGCCGTCTATAACCGTGGTTAAAATGTGTCAAGTGTGTCGTTAAATGAAACGTTCCTTCCTTCCTTATGGGAAATGATGACGACAAATCAAAACTGAAATACATAAAAACAGTACCAATAATCTCAGTTTATTTTACTTAGTTTTATGAGTGTGTACGTATTCAGAGGCGATTATGGAGTGGTAAAAAATATGCCTACCATCTCTCATATGTTATGGGACCACCCTAGATTATGAAAAGAAATGAAATGGTTTATTTAATGATGCACTCAACACATTTTATTTACGATTATATGGCGTCGGACATATGGTAAAGGACCACAAACATATTGAGGGAGGAAACCCGCTGTCGCCACTTCATGGGCTACTCTTTTCGATTAGCAGCAAGGGATCTTTTATATGCAACATCCCATAGACAGGATAGCACATACCATGACCTTTGGTGTACTGGTGCACTGGTTGGAGCGAGAAATAGCCCAATGGGCCCACTGATGGGGATCGATCCTAAACCAACTGTGCATCAAATGAGCACTTTACCACTTGGTTACATCTCGCTCCCCACCCTAGATTAGGATTATAAAAATAAATAAATCAGTTAATCTATCTTGACCCCAGTAGATTAAATCATGTAGGTTTTTGTACTTTATGGGTGTCAACATAGTGATAAAAAATATGCCTCCCATTCCTCATATGTTATGGAACCACCCTTAATAAGGATTATTAAAAGAAAAAAAAAGAAAAAATCTGAATCTATCTAGATCCAGTGGATTAGATCATGTCAGTTTTTGTGGTCTTTGAAGTGACGTTTCCTCTTGTGGTGTGTAACACGTTAATCCCAGTGTTAACAGGTGACGTTGCATAAACAATGTGATAGGGGCACACTGATATTGCAATATGACAGCCAGAATAACCATGTCAGTATATACCGCTGGAGCTATAAGCCAAGCAGCAATACTGTAAGTATGGAAAAGTTTAACGACACCACTAGAGCACCTTGATTTTTTTAATCATCGGCTATTGGATGTCAAACATTTGGTAATTCTGACATAGTGTTCGAGAGGGAACCAGCTACATTTTTCCATTAGGGGCAAGGGATCTTTTAAGACAGGATAGCTCATACCACAGCCTTTCAGATATACCTTTCAGTTTGTTTTTCTTTCACAGTGGATCAGGTATAATATAATTACTATATATCAGACACCTACACAATGTGCTGGAGTGTCAGTAAGCAAACATTCCTTTCCTTTCCTAATATCCACTGATTAAACAATGTGCTGGGGTGTCATTAAACAAACATTCCTTTCCTAATAGCCACTGATTAAACAATGTGCTGAGATGTCATTATACAAACATTCCTTTCCTTTCTTAATATTGACCGATTAAACAATGTGCTGAGGTATCAGTAAGCAAACATTGCTCTCCTTTCCTAATATCCACTGATTAAACAATGTGCTGGGGTGTCAATAAGCAAACTTTCCTTTCCTAATATCCACCAATTAAACAATGATCTGAGGTGTCAGCAAGCAAACATTCCTTTCCTTTCCTAATATCCACTGATTAAACAATGTGCTGGGGTGTCGGTAAGCAAACATTCATTTCCTTTCCTAATATCCACTGATTAAACAATGTGCTGGGGTGTTATTAAACTAACATTCCTTTCCTTTCTTGATATCCACTGATTAAACAATATGCTGGGGTGTCAGTAAGCAAACATTCATTTCCATTGCTAATATCCACTGATTAAACAGTGTGCTGGAGTGTTAGTAAGCAAACATTCCTTTCCTAATATCCACCGATTAAACAATGTGCTGGGGTGTCGGTAAGCAAACATTCAAGTCTTCTTCAATCACCCTGGGTGTGGTCTGTGTACACTCATCAAGTTGTAGTGAAAACTGATTGGTCATAACAGGTTTTTTATTATTTACTCCCCACGCCTAGTGTATTACGCCATATTATTAAACACAGGGTATATGTGACCTGTATATCCCTGGGCAAGATATCAATCAATAGTAGACCACACGGAAAGTCTGTGTGGTGTGATATACAGCTTGTATGTTATGTTAACCAGTGAATTAAATGACATTTACTTGTTTGTAAAGGAAAGGAATGTTTAACAGCACCCCAGCACATTGTTTAAAAGTTAACTTTATGGTAAAGTAAAATTGAAATATGACAGACAAAAAATTGTTTTTTTTTTTTTTATGAAATATTAGAAGATGGCATTACATACATGTATGTTTTTATTTTCAAAAAGGCGATTTCAGTTTTATAAAAACTCCCAGTTGCAAAGCCAAAGAAGGGGCAGGGAGGGTCTTACAAGTCTCAAGACCTATAAGCCCCTTCCCATCTGTGCTAAAAATTATAAATAAAGAAAATGTGAATATAATTGAATTATTCAACTTTAATTCCATTTTCTTTTGTCTATAAAAAGAATTGATTAGTATTATGTGAAAATTTTAGTCACAATTTTATTTGACAGTTGGTTTACTGAATTTGTTTGATCAACAAACTAAAAAAGAATTTTTTTTTTTACATTTCCCTTTGTTCAATGTATTGTGGAAGACTTAAAAGAGCATAGAAAAGAAGAAAGAAAATGTTTTATTTATCGACGCATTCAACACATTTTATTTATGGTTATATGGAGTCGGACATATGGTTAAGGATCACACACAGATATTGAGAGAGGAAATCTGCTGTTGCCACTTCATGGATTATTCTTTTTCAATTAGCAGCAGCAAGGGATCTTTTATATGCACTTTCCTACAGACAGGATAGCACATACCACAGCCTTTGTTACTCCAGTTGTGGAGCACTGGCAGGAATGAGAAATAGCCCAATGGGGCCCACTGGTGGGAATCGATTGTAGATCAAGTGCATAAAATTTATTGACAATTAAAGGTAGGAAAATAACTGATCATAGTTGTTAACATTGTGGTTCAGATTTAGTACATACATGGTCAGAAGTCTAAACCCTATACATTGTACTATAATAACTGGCATCATTCTACAAAGAGAGAGTTTGCAATGTTGTATTGTGTTTGTCTCTCAGATACTCATTTACTTTCGCTCAGGTGAAAAGCGTGATGATAATTGGTTCTGATCAATACTGGGATGAAAGGAATATAGTGTCTGCCATCGAGCTTATTGGCAATATCTGCCGAGACTTCATAAAGCACCACTAAATGAGCTACTCTTGTTACTTAATTTCATAATGCTGCCGCTAAAGGTGTTAATTGTGCTAACTGATTGGCCACGATGATGGAATGGTTAAAGTTTGTTTTGTCTAAGTTCTTGCACTGATAGACCACATACATGTATTAATCAGTGCATTAATTTGTAAATCTGGTTGGAGGAAATAAAACCCACAGTCAACGGAAGGCATTTGATCTTGTGACCCTCTGCTCTTCAGGCGTGTGGTCAACCAGATTTAAAAGAAGGAAGGAAATGTTTTATTTAAAGATGCGATGCACCCAACACATTTTATTTACAGTTATATTGTGCCAGACATATGGTTAAGGACCACACAGATATTAAGAGAGGAAACACATTGTCAGCACTTCATGGGCTATTCTTTTTCGATTAGCATCAAGGGATCTTTTATATGCACCATCCCACAGACAGGATAACACATACCACGGCCTTTGATATACCAGTCACGGTGCACTGGCTGGAACGAGAAATAGCCCAGTGGGTCAACCGACGGGGATTGATCCCAAACTGACTGTGCTGTGCATCAGGCAAATGCTTTACCACTGGGCTAGGTCCCGCCTACCAGATTTAGAAATGCACTGGTTAAGTAATACATTTTGATATCGTTAAACAAATGGGGTTGAGATGTAGCTACATACCACCTGATAGAATGAGCACTAGCCAGGTTGTGGGTAGAATGGGATATATAAAAAAGGAAAGGAATGTTTGTTTAATGACACATGCTTCGCCACATTTTAAAATGATTATTTATTATTTGTCCAACAATGTTATTTCAACACTTTGTCTAGATTTTGAGAGAAAGGAAAGAAATGTTTGTTTAATGACACCTCAGCACATTTTAAATTATGAGAGAGAGAGAGAAACAGACAGAGAGAGAGAGAGAGAGAAAGAGAGAGAGAGAGAGAGAGAGAGAGAGAGAGAGAGAGAGAGAGAGAGAGAGAGAGAGAAACAGACAGATACTGACTGCTGCCAGCACATAGACAGGGCAGCACATATCAGTTGTGGGGCACTGGTTAGACTGGGGGTGGGGGTGGAAACTGAGTCCATCAAAGGCAATTGGTCATATGACCCATCAAACACAAGCACTTTAACACTTGAGCTATATAGATCCACCAATATGCTGTATATAAGTGCAAGGTTATATCTCACCTCTACTATACCTCTATATCTATTCAGTGATAACCGGTCTGTATGTGTGGGAACTGTTTTATAAGTAAACACCTCTTGGCCACATAGGTATGGGAAAATGTAAACACCAAACACTGGCCTGCACTTTTTTTTTTCCATTCAAAATACTGTGGAGCTGGGACAGACACTGGCAATGAAATTCCTTTTCCTCACAGTCAAGCCATTGTACTGGTGTGTTTTATGGGAGAGGTTTACAGCTCTGGGCACATTGACAAGTGAATTGGAAACCTTTCTGATTTATCTGTCGCCCTGCCTTCTTTTTATCAGTACATAGTATTTTTACTGGTGAATTATTTACCATAGCTCAAATTCTTAAGATGTGTTAATTCACGATAGTATACAGTGGGAAGATAGTGTACAGTGGACTCCAGTCCAAACCATATGGGATGTACATAGCCCAGTGGTAAAGCGTTCGTTTGATGTGTGATTGGTTTGGGATCGATCACCACCGGTGGGCCCATTGGGCTATATCTCGTTCCAGCCAATGCTCCACAACTGGTGTATTAAAGGCCGCAGTATGTACTATCCTGTCTGTGGGATGGTGCATATGAAAGATCCTTTGCTGTTAATCAAAAAGAGTAGCCCATGAAGTGGCGACAGTGGGTTTTCTCTCTCAATATGTGTTTGGTCCTTAACCATATGTCCGACACCATATAACTGTAAATAAAATGTGTTGAGTGCGTCGTTAAATAAAACATTTCCTTCCTGTCCAAACCATGTAGGATGTAGCCCAGTAGTAAAGCACTCGCTTGATGTGTGGCTGGTCTAGGATCGATCCCCATTGATGGGCACATTGGACTATTTTTCATTATATCCAGTGCAAGATGACTGCTATATCAAAGGCCATAGTTTGTGTTTTACTGTCAGAAGTAAAATATGTTTGACATCCAATAGCCAATGATTAGTAAATCAACAAGCTGTACTGTACAGTTTGCAGCCCAGAGCTCAATAGGTAGGTGTGAGACCACTACACCCTCTTTCTCACTAACCACTAATAACTAACCATCTGTTCTGGACAGGCAGCCCAGATAGCTGAGGTGTGTGCCCAGGACAGCATGCTTGAACCGTAATTGGATTATAAGCACAAAAATAAGTTGAAATGTCTAATCCAGCAGGGACAGGATGTAGCCCAGTGTTAAAGCGCTCGCTTGATCCTCGTCAGTGGGCCCATTGGGTTAGTTCTCACTCCAAACTGTACACCACGACTGGTATATCAAAAGCTGTGGTATGTGCTATCCTGGTTGTGGGATGGTGCAAATAAAAGATTGCTTGCTACTAATGAAAACAAACATAGCAGGTTTCCTCTCTAAGACTATAAGTAAAAATTACCAAGTGTTTGACATCCAAAAGCCGATGATTAATAATATATCAATGTGCTCTAGTGGTGTCGTTAAACAAAACAAAATGTATATGCTTAGTATATCAATGTGCTCGAGTGGTGTTGTTAAACAAAACAAACTTCTCTTTTGTATTATTATTTGTTTTTATGTTATATACCTGGTAGTAGTATTCACCTGTGTAAGAACCTATTTATCGCTTCCTGTAGACATTTTAATCCAGATACAGACTCCAAACCCTGAGTGAGTGCTCCGCAAGCCTCAATGGGTAGGGGTAAACCACTTGCACTGACCAGTGATCCATAACTGGTTCAACAAAAGCCATGGTGTGTGCTATCCTGCCTGTGGGAAGCGAAAATAAAAGATCCCCTGCTGCCTGTTGTAAAAGAGTAGCCTATGTGGCGACAGCGGGTTTCCTCTAAAAACCAGTGTCAGAATGACCATATGTTTGACGTCCAATAGCGGATGAGAAGATTAAAAATCAATGTGCTCTAGTGGCATCGTTAAATAAAACAAACTTTACTTTAACTTTTATCGCGTCCTGTCGACATTGACACATCATTAATAGTGTATGCCATAGTCCGAACAGCACTCAGACGTCAAACTCCTGTAACTGATGAGACTAATAAATGTCAGGTTTCACTTTGCATTGGAAAAATGATAAACTGATTGACTGGGAGAGATGAAGAAAGGATGAAAAAAACAAGAAAAAGAGATGTGAAAGAAATGTTTTATTTTATGATGCACTCAACACATTTTATTTATGGTTGTATGATTTTAGGTGAGTTACAACCACAGATTAAACAATGTGCTGGGGTGTAGTTTTCAACAGACAAGGAAGGAAATGTTTTATTTAACGACACACTCAACACATTTTATTTACGGTTATATGGCGTCAGACATATGGTTAAGGACCACACAGATATAGAGAGAGGAAACCCGCTGTCGCCACTTCATGGGCTACTCTTTTTGATTATTAGCAAGGGATCTTTTATATGCACTATCCCACTGACAAGGCAGTACATACCACGGCCTTTGATGTACCAGTCGTAGTGCACTGGCTGGAACAAAAAATAGCCCAATGAGTCGCATCGAGCGAACGCTTTACCACTGGGCTACGTTCCGCCCTTCAAAGAAAGGATGAAGTTGGGTACGTTTGTCTGTTGTATCGGGTTTCCTCTCTAAGACTATATGTCAGAAGAAAGGATGAAGTTGGGTACGTTTGTCTGTTGTAGCGGGTTTCCTCTCTAAGACTATATGTCAGAAGAAAGGATGAAGTTGGGTACGTTTGTCTGTTGTAGCGGGTTTCCTCTCTAAGACTATATGTCAGAAGAAAGGATGAAGTTGGGTACGTTTGTCTGTTGTAGCGGGTTTCCTCTCTAAGACTATATGTCAGAAGAAAGGATGAAGTTGGGTACGTTTGTGTGTTGTAGCGGGTTTCCTCTCTAAGACTATATGTCAGAAGAAAGGATGAAGTTGGGTACGTTTGTCTGTTGTAGCGGGTTTCCTCTCTAAGACTATATGTCAGAAGAAAGGATGAAGTTGGGTACGTTTGTCTGTTGTATCGGGTTTCCTCTCTAAGACTATATGTCAGAAGAAAGGATGAAGTTGGGTACGTTTGTCTGTTGTAGCGGGTTTCCTCTCTAAGACTATATGTCAGAAGAAAGGATGAAGTTGGGTACGTTTGTCTGTTGTAGCAGGTTTCCTCTCTAAGACTATATGTCAGAAGAAAGGATGAAGTTGGGTACGTTTGTCTGTTGTAGTGGGTTTCCTCTCTAAGACTATATGTCAGAAGAAAGGATGAAGTTGGGTACGTTTGTCTGTTGTAGTGGGTTTCCTCTCTAAGACTATATGTCAGAAGAAAGGATGAAGTTGGGTACGTTTGTCTGTTGTAGCGGGTTTCCTCTCTAAGACTATATGTCAGAAGAAAGGATGAAGTTGGGTACGTTTGTCTGTTGTAGCGGGTTTCCTCTCTAAGACTATATGTTAAAAGAACCAAATGTTTGGATCCGATGATTAATAAATCAATGTGCTTTATTATGGATGTTCATCACAACGCACAGAAAGCGTTTGTTGATGGATGGATGGGTTGGTGGGTGATTGGTTGGAGGGGTGGGTGATTGGTTGGTGGGGTGGGTGATTGGTTGGTGGGGTGGGTGATTGGGTTTGATGGGTGAATTGATGGATGGATTAATGGATAGATGAATGGATGCATGGATGGATGGATGAATGGGATTTGGGTGGATGGATAGATGGATGGATTTACACAATAAGCATGAATCAGTGGTTAGGTGAGTCGATCAGTCAGAGTATATATTCAACCCAATACTAAATCGAACTGTAACCTAAATATAACTCGTCTTTACTTTCTCTCAATTATGTAAATAAATGTGAAATAAATATTTTCACTTATCCAATAATTGATATCTTCACCATGAAATGTGATTAGCCTTGCTCTGGTGTGGTCCCACGATCAAAGTACCTGTTTGTAATCAATACATATACAGGTGTGAAAGGCAATACCAATTATCTCAGGTGTTCTGCGTTTGATACGGGTGGTCAAACAAACATTGTTGAGTGGCTAACACTGTATTACATGACCACTGTAAAGTGTGTATTGACTCCCAAGAGGTTTACTATGTAAGAATTAGATCCAGGTCGAAAATCAGGCTATCAGCACAGTGGTTAGAATGGAATGGAAAGGAAAGGAAAGGAATGTTTGTTTAACGACACCTCAGCACATTTTAAACTATGGCTATTTGGTGTCTAACATAGGGTTATTTCATTGAGAGTGAGGGAGGAAATAAAAGGATTAGATGTTTAACGACACCCCAGCACCAAAAAATACATCGGCTATTGGGTATCAAACTATGGTATTTAGTAGCAATGATTAATAAATCGATGTAATCTAGCGATGTTGTTAAACAAAATAAACTTTTAACTTTAAATATTAAAAAGTATACAGAGAGGTTCTATGCTGACAGCCTGTATAATACAGTACCTGTATGTACAGGTAACACACCCTGAATAATACAATACCACGGCTTCTAGATTATGGTAGCCCCACTCCCATGGCTAGTGATATTCAGTGTTGGGCTAGTAAATAATTACTGTTGCCATGCCAGACAGGGCTTCTAGATTATGGTAGCCCCACTCCCATGGCTAGTGATATTCAGTGTTGGGCTAGTAAATAACTACTGTTGCCATGCCAGACAGGGCTTCTAGATTATGGTAGCCCCACTCCCATGGCTAGTGATATTCAGTGTTGGGCTAGTAAATAACTACTGTTGCCATGCCAGACAGGGCTTCTAGATTATGGTAGCCCCACTCCCATGGCTAGTGATATTCAATGTTGGGCTAGTAAATAACTACTGTTGCCATGCCAGACAGGGCTTCTAGATTATGGTAGCCCCACTCCCATGGCTAGTGATATTCAATGTTGGGTTAGTAAATAACTACTATCACCATGCCAGACAGAGCTTCTAGATTATGGTAGCCCCACTCCCATGGCTAGTGATATTCAATGTTGGGCTAGTAAATAACTACTGTTGCCATGCCTGATGGCTAGTGGGGAAAAAAAAGAAAAAAAAGAGTCAAATGTTGCAGTTAAGTCTATTTTGTAAATATGAATATCCTGCCCCCACCCTCTTTAGGTGACATATCTGATTATTACTATTATTTAGTAAAATTGTATTAACAAAGTAAAGTAGGGCTAGTGAATATTTAATTGTGGCTAGTAAATTTAATAATCACTTATTCCATGGCTAGTTGATTTTATAAAACTAGAAACTCTGCAGCGTGTACAGGTATCACACCCTGAATAATACAATATGTACAGGTATCACACCTTGAATAATACAATATGTACAGGTATCACACCCTGAATAATACAATATGTACAGGTATCACACCCTGAATAATACAATATGTACAGGTATCACACCCTGAATAATACAATATGTACAGGTATCACACCCTGAATAATACAATATGTACAGGTATCACACCCTGAATAATACAATATGTACAGGTATCACACCTTGAATAATACAATATGTACAGGTATCACACCCTGAATAATACAATATGTACATGTACATGTATCGCATGGATAGCTATATGACCTCTACGTAAGGTATACCAAAGCCAGCAAGTATGTGTGCACCATGGTGTACTGGCTGTTCTTAATACCCGTCCATGATGTATATTGTGTAAGACTACGTTTACTCAGACGTAAACGTCATGAAAGGCTGTGCTGATGGGGTTTCCATATCTGTCCAGAAGATAAAAGCATACACGGGTGTATATAAACACATATTATTTTATATGTCTTTGTAGTAATAGACCTGTTGAGTACATGTGTATATACGGATCTAGAAGTCTTTTGAAATGGGAACACGACTTTCTTTGTAATGTTCTGTTTTTATCATATGACACAAAGGTATGCGGAACATACCTTTTAAGTTGAAGCATGACTCATTTAGTGTATACGGGGGCTGTTCACTGGTTATGCAATACTCTAGAAGGGGTGTGTGTGTGGGGGGGGGGATGGGAATGGGGGGTGTTAGATGTGTCACAAAATGTTTCTGGGAACAAGAGATGGTGTTTGTCTAGAGTTGCTTGATGCGCTGTCAGTTTAGGATCGATCCCCATCTGTGGCCCCATTGGGCTGTTTCTCGTTCCAGCCAGTGCACCATACCTGGTGTAACAACGGCTGTGGTATGTACTATCCTGTCTGTGGGATGGCATATGTAAAAGAATCCCTTGCTGCTAATTGAAAAGAGTGGGTTTCCTCTCAATATCTCTGTTATCTGTAACAATATGTCCGACGCCATATAACCGTAAATAAAATGTGTTCAGTGCATCATTAAATAAAACATTTTCTTCCTTCCTTCCTTTCTTTTTTTTCTGATTTAAATGAGCAGCTTAACTCCCGATTTGTTTTCTGCTTTACGTCAAGGTTAAGAGTTGGGAGTATTTACCTGTATACATGATGTAGCTTTGTTTTCTGCTTTACGTCAAGGTTAAGAGTTGGGAGTATTTACCTGTATACATGATGTAGATTTGTTTTCTGCTTTACGTCAAGGTTAAGAGTTGGGAGTATTTACGTGTATACATGATGTAGATTTGTTTTCTGCTTTACGTCAAGGTTAAGAGTTGGGAGTATTTACGTGTATCTATGATGTAGATTTGTTTTCTGCTTTACGTCAAGGTTAAGAGTTGGGAGTATTTACGTGTATCTATGATGTAGATTTGTTTTCTGCTTTACGTCAAGGTTAAGAGTTGGGAGTATTTACGTGTATACATGA
The DNA here is from genome assembly GCF_016097555.1 of Gigantopelta aegis. Classification (NCBI taxonomy): domain Eukaryota; kingdom Metazoa; phylum Mollusca; class Gastropoda; order Neomphalida; family Peltospiridae; genus Gigantopelta; species Gigantopelta aegis. Next base: position 11,176,793 of record NC_054711.1, on the reverse strand, counting down.
TGTAGATTTGTTTTCTGCTTTACGTCAAGGTTAAGAGTTGGGAGTATTTACGTGTATCTATGATGTAGATTTGTTTTCTGCTTTACGTCAAGGTTAAGAGTTGGGAGTATTTACGTGTATCTATGATGTAGATTTGTTTTCTGCTTTACGTCAAGGTTAAGAGTTGGGAGTATTTACGTGTATCTATGATGTAGATTTGTTTTCTGCTTTACGTCAAGGTTAAGAGTTGGGAGTATTTACGTGTATCTATGGTGTAGATTTGTTTTCTGCTTTACGTCAAGGTTAAGAGTTGGGAGTATTTACGTGTATCTATGATGTAGATTTTGATTGAAACGCTGCTGTCATTTTTCTGATTTGTTTTGCTCATATACACCCTGTACTAATGGTTTTATCACTTCTCAGAAACTTTACATGTAGATGTCAAGTATATATATGGGCAGAAATACCATGTAATACCTTGTTAGATGACACAAAATTCCTATCTTTATTCGTAAGGATGTCAAATCTGGTAGGTGTCAAGTATATATATATATATATATGGGCAGAAATACCATGTAATGTTTTTAGATGACAACAAATTCCTCACTTTATTTGTAAGGATGTCAAGACTTGATATTAAAAAATCTGTCTCCACTTGGTACAGGTACATGTACGTCACCTGTCTTAGTCCACATGAGGACATTCATCATAATTAAGGATGGCCACACCCACCTTTGTGTATATCGGCACCACCCTGATGTCTCACCACAGGGTGTGGAAGGATTCCAAATTAAAATTCAGGTGCAGAGCCATCATTTTTAGCAGGGGTGGGTGTCTGCATGTTGCTAGGTAAATGGAAGTTGTATATATTGGCGATGAATGCATTTAAAAATAATTGGAGTAAAATTGCAATGTATTTTCGTGGTAAGCAGGGGGTCGAGACCCACTTAACCCCATCCCCCAGATTTGTGCCTGCAATTTCTATACTTACACACACATGCGCACACACACACAAACACATACACACACACACACAGACACACACACACAAACACACACATAGATATATATATCAGGGTTGAAAATAGGAAGTAAAATATGGCCTGCTTTTTTCTTCTTTTTTAAATGGACAACAGAAGAAACCTTGCATATATAGAACACTCCAATACAAATACAAGTACATGTGTATATCTAACATTACTTAGGGTAATGTGTAGTTAAAAATATAAAAATAGTCTGGGCCAAAACCGGTTTATTACGCAGATGAATTCAAGTCACGTCTGTGCATGTGTTGATGTTGAACATGTAACGCATGGATAACAAAATTGTTTGTCCTTTTTTAAATGTGTATATGACTGATGTCATGTTTATTTAGTATACACATACAGGTATAGTCCACACACATAAACCTGCTGTTGCCACTACATGGGCTACTCTTTTCGATTAGCAGCAAAGAATCTTTTATATACACCATCCCACAGACAGGATAGTACATACCACGTCCTTTGTTACACCAGTTGTGGAGCACTGGTTGGAATGAGAAATAGCCCAATGGCCCCAACGACAGGGATCGAGTGCTGTACCACTCACCTACGGGATTTAGCTCAGTCGGTTGAGTGCTGGCTTGAGGTGCTTGTGTCGCAGGATCAAACGACCTTGGTGGATCCATTTAACTGATTAGGTTTTTTCTCATTCCAACCAGTGCACCACAACTGGACAAAAGGCCATGGTATTTGTTTTTCTGTCTGTGGGGAAGTGCCTATAAAAGATCCCTTGCTGTATTAGGAAAAATGTAGCGAGTTTCCTCTGATGACTATGAGTCTGATTGACCAAATGTAGCGAGTTTCCTCTGATGACTATGAGTCTGAATGACCAAATGTAGCGGGTTTCCTCTGATGACTATGAGTCTGAATGACCAAATGTAGCGGGTTTCCTCTGATGACTATGAGTCTGAATGACCAAATGTAGCGAGTTTCCTCTGATGACTATGAGTCTGATTGACCAAATGTAGCGGGTTTCCTCTGATGACTATGAGTCTGAATGACCAAATGTAGCGAGTTTCCTCTGATGACTATGAGTCTGAATGACCAAATGTAGCGAGTTTCCTCTGATGACTATGAGTCTGAATGACCTATGAATGTAGCGAGTTTCCTCTGATGAGTCTATGTAGCGAGTTTCCTCTGAATGACTATGAGTCTGAATGACCAAATGTAGCGAGTTTCCTCTGATGACTATGAGTCTGAATGACCAAATGTAGCGAGTTTCCTCTGATGACTATGAGTCTGAATGACCAAATGTAGCGAGTTTCCTCTGATGACTATGAGTCTGAATGACCAAATGTAGCGAGTTTCCTCTGATGACTATGAGTCTGAATGACCAAATGTAGCGAGTTTCCTCTGATGACTATGAGTCTGAATGACCAAATGTAGCGAGTTTCCTCTGATGACTATGAGTCTGTGACCAAATGTAGCGAGTTTCCTCTGATGAATGACTGAATGACCAAATGTAGCGAGTTTCCTCTGATGACTATGAGTCTGAATGACCAAATGTAGCGAGTTTCCTCTGATGACTATGAGTCTGAATGACCAAATGTAGCGAGTTTCCTCTGATGACTATGAGTCTGAATGACCAAATGTTTGACATACAATAGCCGATGATTAATTAACCAATGTGCTCCAGTGTTAAATAAAACCAACTTTGACTTAGAGCAAGAACAGATATCAAGTGCATTAAAAAATATATATTATCTTGATCAAGCATATAAATTGCTTAATTGTTTTAGGTGAGTATACATACACAAACTTGTAAAACAAATACCCAAGGGTATATACATGTATATCTCTTCATGGCAAGTATGGTAGATGTTCAGTACAGATTGACAGACAGGTGCTATGTCAAAGTTGAAATAATGGCGGTTTCCACCAATAATATTTATTAATTTTTTACTTTAAAACATAAAGTTTATACCTTCTGATATATATATATAATTATATATGAAGAGTTTAGGCGCAAAATGCGATATATTCATTTTTCATTTTTAGTAAAAGTGATTTTTTTTAATTGGCGTATATCGCGTTTTGCGCCTGAACTCTTCATATATATATATGGCTATAAAAATTACAACTAAATAATTCCATTTACTAGTAAAAATGTTTTCTATTTTAATGGGGAATCTTGAGAATGTGTCACACTCATTAACTAGTGACATTACTGTTTTATGCATACACATTCGACACAACAATTTTATACCCAGAATTCTTTGTGATTAACTGACAAAAGAAACAAAGATGGAAAGAAAAAAGAAAGAAATGTTTTATTTAACAACACACTCAGCACTTTGTATTTACGGTTATATGGCGTGAGACATATGGTTAAGGACCCCACATATACTGAGAGAAGAAATCCACTGTCACCACTTCATGGGTTACTCTTTTCGATTAGCAGCAAGGGATCTTTTATATGCACCATCCCACAGACAGGATAGCACAAACCACAGCCTTTGATATACCAGTCATGGTGCACTGGCTGGAACAAGAAATAGCCCAATGGGTCCACCGACAGGGATTGATCCCAGACTGACCGTGCATCGAGCAAGCGCTTTACCACTGGGCTCTTGAGAATGTGTCACACGCATTAAAGGGACATTCCTGAGTTTGCTGCAATTTTTAACATGTCATCGACTAACATAGACTTTTTAACGATTGTAATTACATATCAAATGTATTTTTCTGCATATAATATTAGTGGGTGTATATTAAATGTGTTTTTGATCGTTCTAATTTTTGTACTAGGTTAAATTTAATTTTATTTCCTAAAACAGATTTTTTCGTACGTACGAAATTATTTGAATACAAAATCCAGTTTGGGCTTCTTACAAATATTAAGACGACCAGAAACACACTGAATATACAGACACTGATATTCTAAACAAGAAAATATATTTATTATGTAAGTATAATCGTAGAAATATTTTATGAGTCGGAAACATCTCACAATGCAGCAAACTTGGGAATGTCCCTTTAACTAGTGACATTACTGTTTTATGCATACACATTCGACACAACAATACCCAGAATTCTTTGTGGTCAACTGACAAAAGAAACAAAGATGGTGGCCATTTGTAAAACCCCTCATGTCGTCCAGCGCAATACTTTAAAAAATATATTATTCTAGAGTTAATTATGGAAAGATAATGTGTGTGATTGATAAATTTGTAGTTATTTATTACAAATAAATGTGAAAAAAACTACCCAAAATATTCTAGTTTCAACTTTGAATTTGTCAAAGTGTTTTGGAAGAAACAAAAAAACCCTACTATTTTTGTGTGCAATTTAGAAAACAATCGGCACAAAAATAAAAAATAGTAAATTACATAGTATGAAAAATGAATGAACGAATGTTTAACGACACCCCAGCACGAAAAATACATCGGCTATTGGGTATCAAACTATGGTAATGCAAACAAATAAAGTGATGATCAACATCAATATAAAAATTCAAGATTTAAATAAAAAACAGTGTAAAGAACTGTGCAAAAATACAAATATCACAGATAGATACTGACTTTTACTCAAAATTTCAATTGTATCTCGAAGAAAACAAGGGGATTTGTGCTGTATTGGCCATTCTCAAAGAGAATGTTACACCCTTGCACCACGGTGAGGTTACAACACGTGCAGGGGAAGTATGAAAAAAGGAAGGCGTTCCCTGTGGGAAAATACTATGGGTTTCCTTTAAAGATTATATGTCAGAAATATGTTTATATAAACCCATTAACCACAATAATATTATGCATCCCCCCCAACACACACCCCCCCCCCTCCATCACCTACGTGATAAATTTTCGCACAGCATCTGGTGTATTTTTCATTTATTTTACATGCGTGTAATATATAGCTTATTGATTGGTAAGTCATATTAAATTGGTTAAACTTTATTTGGTTCAGGTGGTAAGCAAGACTTAACAAAGGTAACATCATTATTCCCTGAATATACAGATTTCTAGAAAACCTGTTGCCAATAGCAACGGTCATTTACATTCTTTCCCTGCCACCTGTCCACCATGTCACATGTTGATCTGCCCAGTGAGGTTTTTCACTACACTGGACGACAAAAGAAATACAAATCTTAATTAAGATCTTTAATTTTATTTAAGATTATTCCATTTGAAACCCGTGAGTTTTTGTGTCTGTTAAAGGTCTCACTACACAGATGTCATCTGCCATTGAAACCCATGTTAAACTGCCCAACTTCAAATGAAGATTGCCAATAGAACGAGTTCTTGTTGGCACTAACAACATACACCATTGCGAACATACATTATACATACATGTATAAGCATTTATTTTTACTTCAATATTGAGAACATTTCCGTCTAATATTTTTGCTATATGACCACATCTGGCTGTAATACCGGTCCAAACAGGTGGTTCATTAACCAATTCACTCAGTCTGTCTCTTATGCTATACACTCATGTCCCAAAAGGTCAATGCACAATATTACAAAATAGCATGGGCAAAATACAGCCACAAGGCTTACCATTACACATACATATTGTTTTAATTCTTCACCATTTCCTGGAAGTGAACCATAACTTGTGTCGCAATTAGGAACTATAGTGGACCATGATCAATGACCTCTCACCTGGAAGTGATCTGTGTAGTGAGACCAAAGTTAAAGTTTGTTCTGTTTAATGACACCATTAGAGCACATTGATTTATTAATCATTTGCTATTGGATGTCAAACATTTGGTTATTTTGATGTACAGTCTTAAAGAGGAAACCTACCACATTTTTGCTATTAGCAGCAAGGGATCTTTTATATGCACCATCCCACAGACAGGATAGCATATACCTTGGCAGTTGGTATACCAGTTGTGGTGCACTGGCTGTGACGATGGGGATGGTGGAGAAATAATGAAATAAATACCTTAAGCTATAGATACATGTACATGAAATTTTATTTTATCTCATTTCTTACGAAGAATTAACATGAGTTATTGAAGTTAAAGTTTGTTCTGTTTAACGACACCACTAGAGCACATTGATTTATTGATCATTAGCTATTGGATGTCAAACATTTGGTTATTTTGACATGTAGTCTTAAAGAGGAAATCTGCCACACTTTTCTATTAGTAGCAAGGGATCTTTTATATGCACTGTCCCACAGACAGGATAACACATACCATGGCCTTTGATAGACCAGTTGTGATGTACTGGCTGGAGCAAGAAATAGATCAATGGGCCGACCAATGGAGATTGATCTCAGACTGACCACACATTAGGCAAGTTCTTTGCCCCCACAAGACATTTAAAATGAAACCACAAAAAGTGCATGTCTGAAATGAGAAATAGCCCATTGGGTCCATTAGGTGAATTCTTCACCACTGGGCTACGTCTCGTCCACAGAGAACTACTGATCCTATATATATAGTTGCACCATAGACGAATGCTCTACCACTAAGCCACATCGCTCAATATACCCCATTGAGTGACATAGAAAACTGGTACATAATTTCATATTTCCTGTTGGTACACAATTATGCCATTACCGTAGTTGGGGACCCTATTCATGGATCTGTGTATCGATGCTGATCCTATATATGTAGTTGAACCTTAAGCGAATGCTCTACCACTAAGCTACATCACTCGCTATACCCCATGGCGTTATATAGAAACTGGTACATATCTTCAAATTTCCTGCTGGTACACAATTATGCTATTACCATAGTTGGGGATCCTATATTGCCACTGACCCATTGAAGTTGAACCTTACACGAATACTCTACCACTAAGCTACATCTCTTGATATACCCCATTGAGTTACATAGAAAACTGGTACATATCTTCATATTTCCTACTGGTACACATTTATGCCATTACCATAGTTAGGGACCCTATTCATGGATCTGTGTATCGACGCTGATCCTGTATATGTAGTTGAACTGTAAGCGAATGCTCTACCACTAAGCTACATCGCTGGCTATACCCCATGGCGTTATATAGAAACTGGTACATACATGTGTGTATCTTCATACTTCCTTTGATACACATGTACTAGTCATCATGCATTGGCTAGACAAACAAATATGGAAATACTGGGTTAACCCATACTGTTCATTAAGCAAATATAAAGGGCTAAATTTACAAAGCCAGGTGTTGCCTGTACAATTTATCTCCTGAATTTTTACATTGATATTGATCACTAATTCATTTGTGTACTAACCTTTGTTTGACACCCAGTGGGTATGTATTTTTCATGCTGGAGTGTCCTTAAACATGCTAGGACTAATTTGAGAGCAACAGGTTTTTTGTTAATTTTGAGCACATCCACGTTTTTTGTTTTTTTGTTGTTTTTTGGAGGGGTTTTTTTTGGGGGGAGGGGGTTGTGGGGTTTTTTTTTACTGTAGTAATGTTATTAATAGCTGCTGACAAGCTGTGGATGTTCAGAAATTGCATTTCAAGTTATTTTAATCTAATTAAAGTTTAATATTTCACAGATTTTGAGGAGAAATGTTTTGAGGTCAACATGTTTGTACTTAATTTGGGCGTAATTATCTTGAGCATATATGCATTTTGCGCACAGTGTTTATCGCCTTGACTTTGGTACAATCTAAAGCCAAACATTCATTCATTCATGCGTTCATTCATTCATTCAGTTCTTCATTCATTTGGTCGTTCATTCATTCATTCTTTCTTTTTTTTTTCATTCATTCATTCTTTCTTTCTTTCTTTTTTCATTCAATTATTCCTTTTTCATTCATTCATTCAATTATTCATTCTCTCCATGTATTTATTCATTCATTCATTCATTCAATTATTCATTCTATTTTCATTCATTCATTTATTAATTAATTAATTCATTCATTTATTCATTCTCTCCCTTTATTTATTCATTTATTTATTCATTTATTCATTCATTCGTTGGAAAGCCAGTTTATGTCTTACATATGACAAACTACATGTATTTACAATGCTTAAATACTTGCCTTTAAAACAAAAGACTTCATAAATTTGGACCGAAAAACTTTCAGATTTTTTTTACAGAATTCCAAATTTTAATTCTACCCAAAAAGTGTTCCTGTTCTGCCTGTATATCTATGATAAAAAAATAAAAATAATTATACAAGCTATCTAGTCCTCAAGATCTAGCGTAAAAACATTTGGTTTAAAAGCTTGGGGATACAATATAATGAAGACTTAGATGCCATAAGGAAGTACATGTGAAAACGTAAAAAATGTCAGGTGTCACTGAATAAACGTTAATGATGTTCATTAATGAGCTGGCACTTTTTAGTAAAATTACACTCTTTAATTAATCCGTGGAAAATAATTATTCTAATTACTTTTTCTTCACCTGAAGTACAAATTAATTGCACATGTCTGTGTAATTTGTATGTGAGTTTGTGATGTTAATTTTCTCCAGTGATTGTAATCATTAGTCTGGTAGACTGGGGTTATACTTATCCCAGTGGTAAAGTGTTTGCTTTGGTGCATGATCAGTTTGGGATCGATCCTCATTGGTGGGCCCATTAGACAATTTCTCGTTCCAGCCAGTGCACCACGACTGGTATATCAAAAACCGTGGTATGTGCTATCCTGTCTGTGGGATGGTGCATATAAACGATTCCTTGCTACTAATGAAAAAAAAAGTAGCCTGTTTTCTCTCTAAGACTATATGTCAAAATTAACAAATGTTTGACATTCAATAGCCGATGATTAATAAATAAATGTGCTCTAGTGGTGTCGTTAAGCAAAATAAACTTTTTAGTCTGGTAGACAGATGTCAGATGGACAGACACCCAGATGCATCACTACAAACATGGGATAAGGGGATGGATGGATGGATGGAAGAAAGAAAAAATGGATAGATGGTTGGGTGTGTGTGTGGATGGAGAGAAGGATGGATGGATGAATAGATTAATGGGTGGGTGAATGAATGAATGGATGGATGGTTGGATAGAATTGGATGGATGGATGAGTACATGAATGGATGGATTGAAGGATGGGTAGGTTTGGATGGATGGATGAATGAACAAAAGGATGGATGGATAAATGAATACATGATTGGATGGATAAACAAACAGATGGATAAATGGACGGTTGGGGTTTGGATGAATGAGTGGATGGGTGGTGTTTGGATGGATGGGTGGTGTTTGGATGGATGAATGGATGGGTGGTGTTTGGATGGATGAATGGACGGGTGGGGTTTGGATGGATGGGTAGAACAATGGATGATGGATGGAAGGATGGATTGATGGATGGAAGGATGGATGGATGGATGGAAGGATGGACCTGGTAGGTAACATGTTTTACTTTAGAAGTACTCTCAGAATTCTCGTTTTAAATTATATGTGCAGAAGTCAAATATTGCACCATTGAAGATGAGAGGCAGGATGTAGCCCAGTGGTAAAGCGTTCGCCTGATGTGTGGTCGGTCTGGGATCGATCCCCGTCAGTGGGCCCATTGGGCTATTTCTCGTTCCAGCAAGTGAACCATGTCTGGTATATCAAAGGCCATGGTATGTATTATCCTGTCTGTGGAATGGTGCATATAAAAGATCCCTTGCTGCTAAATCGAAAGGAGTAGCCCATGAAGTGGCGACAGCAGGTTTCCTCTCTCAATATCTGTATAGACCTTAACCACATGTCTGATGCCATATAACCATAAATAAAATGTGTTGAGTGCGTCGTTAAATAAAACATTTCCTTCATTTCCATTGAAGACAAGTTACCCAAATGGATGGCTGAATTGTCGCCAAGTTTCTACTGCAGTAAACTTGTGTGTGCTTTCTCCTGCATATTTCACACTGGTGCGTGGCCTACGTCAGTTTACTGACAGAATCACATGCATACCAGAATATATTTAACACCCCCATTGCTGAAAAAATGAAAAAACAAATGTATGTTATTAGGCCATCTCAACTGTCTGCTGCTGTTAGTTTAAGTAGCATATCTACAACATGGTGTCAAGGTTTTTGTTTTGTTTTTAAGTTTATTCCATGAAAAATAATTGCCACATCAACATTTGCTTTATACTCCATCACGTAGTTTGAGTATAAATGATAACATTGTTAATACAGATTATTTTCTACAAATGTTTATGCAGTTACAATGTAGCAACTAAAAATCATAGAGGATACACACTTTTGTCAGAAGTAAGTAGTCAGTTATAACAAAAAAGGAAGGGTTTTTAGGGTCCAAGTTAAAGTTGGTGGATGGAGAAGGGGGGGGGGGGGAGGTTACCTGTCGGACATCCATCATATCTGTGAAATCAACTTTAATTTTCAACAAGGGAAGCCCAGTGCTGCTTACAGGCACACACACACACACACACACAGACACACAGACACACACGCACACATAGGCAGACACACAGACACACAGACACACACAGACACACACACACACACACACAGACACACATAGGCAGACACACACACACACACACGGACACACACATACACACACAGACACACACACACACACACAGACACAGACACACATGCACACACACACAGACACACACGCACAGACACACACACACACACACACACAGACACACACACACACACACACACACACACACACACACACACACACACACACACACACACACACACACACACACACACGCACAGACACACACACACACGCACAGACACACACACACACACAGACACACACACAGACACACATGCACAGGCACACACACACATACACACGCACACACACAGACACATACACACACACACACGCACACACACATACACACACGCACAGACACACACACACACACAGACACACACGCACACACACACACATGCACACACACAGACACACACGCACACATAGGCAGACACAGACAGACAGACGGCGGACAGAGACAGAAGGGGGAAGAGAAAGGGGGATAGGAGGAGGGAGAGATAAAGGAGGGATGAGGGTGAATACTGAGAAGAAAGAGAGGGAGAGAGAAGAAAGGGGGGGGGAGAGAATGGGAAGAGAGAGATGGAGGAGGTGGAGAGAGACAGACAGGAACAGACAGACAGACCAACAGACAGATTACAACAAAAATGTAGCAAGGGATCTTTGTTATATACATTTCCCCATAGACAGAACAGTACATTCCACTACCTTTGATGTACCAGTGATGGACCATTGGTTAGGGTAGGATGATCCCCCCACACCCCACCCCTCCCCCCAATTCTGCTACTGATGATCTATCTTATGACTCATCGAACCTCAAATTCCACCCCTCGGTTATGTTCAAGGGATCTCATCGCATTTCTATTTTTGACAGTTATTCCTCACTTCGTGAACATTAATAAAGAACTCGGGGACTTCACGCTGAGAGGGATATGAGGAAGGTTTGCAGCTTTTGGCGGCTCCCTGCTGCGATAAATACATTTTGTGTTCGCCGCTGCGGTAATAAATAATTGAATGTGTGCATGATGAATTGTGTGGCGATCGTCCGATACAACATGAATAATTCACCTTGATGAGATAATATACAGCTAGATTTTTTACTGCCCTCCTCCCCCCCCTCCCCATTCAAACAAAAAAAGATTGTTGTAACTGAAAATAATATCCCACAATGCACAGCTATCAACATTTTTATGCATGTACAAACTGTACCCTTTTTTTTCTTTTTTTTTTCTTTTTTTTTAACCTCCCTCCCCCTTTTTAAGAGCATGCAGGTAGTACTAAACCCAATATCTTCCGGCTGGGTCAAAGTTGGAGGTGCACCCAACTTTTGATAAAGAAGTGAACACCACAAGTCCTGTGATTGGTGATAAATGTGAGTGTGTTGGTTGTAAAAAAAAAATTGTTTCTTCTGGGCAAAAAATGTATGCAATTTTATTTCATCTAGTACCACTGTGTCAAGTAGCCTTGTGTTTGAAACATGTGTCAGGTACCTGTAAAAAAAAAAAAAAAAGTACTCGAATTTTGTGCGGAACTAGAGTAGTCATAGACGCTACGCGTTATCTCAGAAATGAGCAGCTTGACCCCCAATTTCTTCTGATTCACTTTAAGGGTGAGGGGTGGTAATATTTATACCCGTGGCATTTATGTCGATTGATACGCTGCAGGTAGGAGTTTTAGCCACATGTTACTATTGTCGTCTATGGGATATGATTTGGTGGTATATGTTAAAAATTAAAATATTCTACTTTTGTCTTGACAACATACATGTAACTAGAGCCCATTGATTTATTAATCATCGGCTATTGGATGTCAACTATATGGTAATTTTGACATATAGTCTTAAAGAGGAAACTTACCACATTTTTCCTTTAGAAACAAGGGATCTTTTATATTCAGACAGGATAGCACATACCACAGCCTTTGATATACCAGTCATAGTGCACTGGCTGGCATGAGAAATTGCCCAATGGGTCCACCGACGGGGATTGATCCGATACTGACCGTGCATCAAGCGAGCGTTTTACCACTGGGCTACATCATGCTTCGTGGACCTTATAATAAAGTCACATCAAAGGCTGTGGTATGTACTATCCTGTCTGTGGGATGGTGCATAAAAAGATCCCTTGCTGCTAATCGAAAAGAGTAGCCATTTAAGTGGTGACAGCGGGTTTCCTCTGTCAATATCTGTGTTGTCCTTAACCATATGTCTGACACCATATAACCATAAATAAAATGTGTTGAGTACGTCGTTAAATAAAAGATTTCCTGCTCCTTGGACCAAAATAAAGTCAATATGAAAACACACCCATTTAATCATTTATTTCATTGTAGAAAATTAGGCATTTTGTCAAAGAAATCCCAATCCAACCAAAATACAAATACACTTCAAGGTCTTAAAATTTTAAAGACAGTTTGTGCATGTGGTTTAATGTCTGTTGATGCCATAAAAGTGATCTATAAAAATAGAAATGAAAAACAGATTGTATGTAAAGTTGGCTGCATTCGTATTATAGTCGCACTAAATTAAAGAGTGGGGTGGTTGTGGGGGTGGTGGGTGCGAGACATAGCCTTGTTCCAACCAGTGCACCACAACTGGTATATGCTATGCTGTTTGTGGGATGGTGCATATAAAAGATCTCTTGCTACTAATGGAACAATGTCACAGGTTTTTCTCTCTAAGACTGCATGTCAAACTTACCAGTAGCTGATGATTAATGAATCGATATGCTCTGTGGTGTTTTTAAACATAACACTCTTTTTAAAATTAAAGAAATATGTTATTAAACACTCTAGTGGTGTCCTTAAATAACACAAATTTAATATCTTTTATTACCTCAGTGGGCACTTAAAAACAGGAAAATAAAAATAACAATTTTTCATTGAGAAATTTATCATGCATTGGTATGTACAACATACAATATTATTGGACGATGTGGTATTTACAAACCATTAACCTTGTTGGTACTACTCGCTTAATGCGCGGTCAGTCTGGGATCGATCCCTGTCGGTGGGCCCATTGGGCTATTTCTCGTTCCAGCCAGTGCACCACAACTGGTATATCAAAGGCCGTGGTATGTACTACCCTGTCTGTGGGATGGTGCATATAAAAGATCCCTTGCTGCTAATCGAAAAGAGTAGCCCATGAAGTGGCGACAGCAGGTTTCTTCTCTCAATATCTGTGTGCATGGTCCTTTACCATATGTCTGATGCCTTATAACCGTAAATAAAATATGTTGAGTGTGTCGTTAAATAAAACATTTCTTTCGTTGTTGGTACTAAGTATGACATCATCATGATCTGGCAAATGCACAAAATGATGGCTTTTCCATATAGTTTAAAGACTTTGCATTTATGACCCCCTGTTTTCATTGTAATATTTTGTAATAAAAAAATTAAATGTTATTTTAATACAATTCTATTATTCATTATAGATTTTTTTTAAATATAAAAAAAGCCATTTGGTTTAAAAAATTGTTTATCTGTGAACGTGAATAAAGTACAAAGTTACAGCAATACTCAAACCGTATGTAAAGTGGTTTTCATCATTTCTGTATACACCTGAACATGTATGGATATCAAAAATAAAAGGCTTTTAACTTTAAGAGAAAATATATTTGTAGTAAACAGAATAACAAACTCGGTACCAGTTATTATCAAATTTATCTCCCATGTGCAACAGTTTTCATTATTTTACCCTGGATATAAATTTGTTTATTATTCTCTACATATAATTCATATTCTTCACCGATATATATATATATATATACTGGGCTTAATGTACACACATGTACACATCCAATAACAAAAGCTTTTTTCGCGTCATATGTCACCAATATCATATTCGGAATTTTCTCATCCTTTCTGTTTTTTCCCTTCTGGCTTGCATACAAAAATTCTTTTTATCCGTGTGAAAGAGGTAAAGAAAAGGCGAAGTGAATAGGAGATAGGAGAGTGTGATCGCAACAAAAGCCGGTTTGTTGGCGAGGGCAGGGAGGGCACATACAAGTACTCTTAAATTGAATGAGTGACTGAACACAACTTGTGATTCACACTCTTAAAGGGGAAGTCTTGAGTTTGCGGCATTGTTAAAAAGAGTCCTGTTTGTGGGAAATTTGCATATAAAAGATCCCTTGCTACATTAGGAAAAATGTAGCAGGTTTCCTCTGATGACTACTACAGGCACTCTTAAATTGAATGACTTTTGACTGAACACAATTTGTGATTCACACTCTTAAAGGGGTGGTTTTGAGTTTGTGGCATTGTTAAAAAGAGTCCTGTTTGTGGGAAAGTGCATATAAAAGATCGCTTTCTGCATTTGAAAACTGTAGCAGGTTTCCTCTGGTGACTACATCATAGTACATATACATATATGTGTCAGAATTACCAAATGTTTGACATCCAATAGCCGATAATTAATTTGTAATATTCAATGTGCATTAGTGGTGTTGTTAAACAAAACAAACTTTAACTTTTTTTTTATTGTTAAAACTTGTTTTATAGTTGCACCTGTAGATGTTCATCACAATGCATGTGAATAATTAAAAAAAAAAAATTGAATTGAATTTTTAAAATTTATTATTTTCATTATTTTCATTATTTTTGTTTAAATGTATTGAGATGAACTACTATGGGTGAAAGCAACGTTTTTGATAGGCAAGACTGTGGGCTTGAACCTCATTTGGGTTATAAGCACAAAAATAAATATATAAAATCAGGGCTTCTACAATTTTAATAAAAATCCACTAGCCATGGGATCATGATTTTAAAAATTTACTAGCCATGATTAAAATTTCACTAGCCCTACTTTATTTTACTACTACTAATAATTGAATATGTCACCTAAAGAGGGAGATGGAGCTTAAAATGCCTTAGATTGGGAATGAGGAGAGTGGGGACAGGATATTAAATTACAAAATAACATTTGACAAGGTTTTGTTTTCATTAGCCATCGGGCTAGTTATAGTAGTTATTTACTAGCCCAACATTGACTATCACTAGCCGTAGGAGTAGTGCTACCATAATCTAGAAGCCCTGTCTGGCATGGCAATAGTAGTTATTTACTAGCCCAACATTGAATATCACTAGCCGTGGGAGTGGGGCTACCATAATCTAGAAGCCCTGTGTGGCATGGCAATAGTAGTTATTTACTAGCCCAACATTGAATATCACTAGCCGTGGGAGTGGTGCTACCATAATCTAGAAGCCCTGTGTGGCATGGCAATAGTAGTTATTTACTAGCCCAACATTGAATATCACTTGCCGTGGGAGTGGGGCTACCATAATCTAGAAGCCCTGTGTGGCATGGCAATAGTAGTTATTTACTAGCCCAACATTGAATATCACTTGCCGTGGGAGTGGGGCTACCATAATCTAGAAGCCCTGTGTGGCATGGCAATAGTAGTTATTTACTAGCCCAACATTGAATATCACTTGCCGTGGGAGTGGGGCTACCATAATCTAGAAGCCCTGTCTGGCATGGTGATAGTAGTTATTTACTAGCCCAACAGTGAATATCACTAGCCGTGGGAGTGGTGCTACCATAATCTAGAATCCCTGAAAATATACACAGTATATAAATGACTATATATTTGTTTCTGTTGGCCTAAAAGATGACAGTTCTATTCTTACAAGATTCTTTTTGTTGAGGGACGGGGTGTAGCCCAGTGGTACAGCGTTCGCTCGATGCGTATTCGGTGTGAGATCGATCCCTGTCAGTGTGTCCATTGGGCTATTTCTCGTTCCAGCCAGTGCACCACAACTGGTATATCAAAGGCCGTGGTATGTATTATCCTGTCTGTGGGATGGTGCATATAAAAGATCCCTTGCTGCTAATTGGAAAGAGTAGCCCATGAAGTGGCAGCAGCGGGTTTCCTCTCTCAATATCTGTGTGGTCCTTAACCATATGTCTGACGCCATATAACCGTAAATAAAATGTGTTGAGTGTGTCCTTAAATAAAACATGTCTTTCTTTCTTTGTATATATTTTTTTACTGTTGGCCTAAAAGATGAGTTCTATTCTTACAAGATTCTGTTTGTTGAGGGAACGAAGGTCACCACGATCACGACCCTGTACAAATAATATTGAACTGACTCATACTCCAGCAATTTCATTAACATTTCTCTCGCTTCTGTCACACATGAACGACCCCAAGTTTTCTTTTAGTGTTTTCTACATAGCTACAATTAAAAGATGTATGTGAGGTGGTCTCTTCATACAGACCTATATTCCAGGGTTTGGGGTGGAGGTGGGCGTGATAAATGCGGATAAATAATATTGGACTGACTCATACTCTAGTGATTTCAGTAACATTTCTCTCGCTTTTATCATGCATGAATGACCCCAAGTTTTCTTTTAAGGTTTTCTTTAAAGCTATAGTTAAAACGTACACATGTACTGATGTAGTTGAACTTGTATAAAAATCTAAAAAACATTGTACCTTTTGCAATTACTTTAACATCAAATTAAATTAAATCAAACTTGGTTTGTTACAACATTTATATATTTATTAAATTATAATCATGATAGTCTTATTGAACTTACTGTGCTAGCACTAGGTAAGTATGAATAATAATAATGAAAATTAGAAGAAAAAAAATCTAATAGTCTTTTTCAACTAATTGTGCTAGTACAACAATTTAATTTGTTTAATTAGGTTTTTTTTAAATTTATTTGTTTTTACCCTTTATGCAGCATAAAACTGAGTGTACCGTCTGTTTAATTACTCTGTGGATGTGTTGGTATGCTGAGTGTTGCTGTTACATGTAGTTTGAAGGAGGGAAATGTTTTATTTAACGACACACTCAACACATTTTATTTATGCTTATATGGTGTCAGACATATGGTTAAGGACCACACAGATATTGAGAGAGGAAACCCGCTGTCGCCACTTCATGAGCTACTCTTTTAGATTAGCAGCAAGGGATTTTTTATATGCAGCATCCCACAGACAAGGTAGTACATACCACAGCCTTTGATATACCAGTCATGGTGCACTGGCTGGAATGAGAAATAGTCCAGTGGGCCCACCGACGGGGATCGATCCCAGACCAACTGCGCATTGAGCGGGCGCTTTACCCATGTGCTACATCCCGTCCCTGATATTAGTTTGAGGTCACGATTGTGTTTTCAAAATCTTAATTAGCGATATTTTTAGTCCACTGAAAATTAATTAGCAACTACTGTTTAATGACACTGATGACCTTATTACATTTATTTTTTTTAAATTTAATTTTAAGTTTTTAAAGGGTTTTTTATTTAACTTTTTAATTTGTAATTATTATTTAAGATGCATTGAGATGAACATCTATGGGAAGGAAATGTTTTATTTAATGATGTACTCGACACATTTTATATACGGTTATATGGCGTCAGACATATGGTTAATGACCACACAGATATTGAGAGAGGAAACCCACTGTCGCCACTTCATGGACTACTCTTTTCGATTAGCAGCAAGGGATCTTTTATATGCACAATCTCACAGACAGGGTAGTACATACCACAGCCTTTGATATGCCAGTTGTGGTGCACTGGCTGGAGCGAGAAATTTGTTGGTAAGAGATGTTAGTGTTATGGGCTTACATCTCCCCATTGAAGGCATATTGTCCCAGACCACTGACCTATTAAATAGCCTAACAAAGTATTACCTAAAAATAGATAAATTTGATTTGTCCCTAAATGTACTTTATTCAACCATCTACACAGACACCATACTCCTCTTATTAATGATATTTTGTCAAATCAATTGAATTATGGCAATGGTCTATAATTCAAAAAACTAATATTGTCAACAGGGTTGACATGAATTTCACTCCATCGTGGTTGAGTTAAGGTGATGCGATAGCTAGATTTGGTTTCCAAATATTAATGTAATGTTAATTTATTATCCATTTTTAGAGAAATAAGGTTCTTAAATCTGTGACAGTATGCCTTTGAGCCGTTAAACCGTGCTCACGGGCGAAGCTGGATGCATACGTTTTGATACACAAAACATTTAATTCTTCAAAATTATCATTTCAGATAATTTTATTTCTTCTTTTTTAATTCTGACTATTTATCATTACCTTTCAGAACTGTTTGGAAATGGAGCGATACTTGAAAAGTGAACCTAAACTGACATCTTTCAAACGCATCAAGGAGCACTCCTGTGATATCTCTGGTGGTGGTGGTGGAGGCAACGTTGGTGGCGATGGTGGAGTTGGCGACGATGTCACCACATCATGCCCCTGCAAGCGCGGCTCTGACTGCTGCGAAGCCGTCGAGGCTGACAGCGATGCCAACATCGACTTCCCCGACCTCGCAGACATTCCAGAAGACGATGATGATGACTGCGTGAGCGACGATGACGAAGATGATGATGAAATAGAATGCGTCAGCCGACTCAACGAGTTCATCCACCTGAACATCAGCGACCACAACAGCAGCACCGTGGATCGCGTCAGCCTCAGCAGCTTCAGTTCATCGTCCAGTGGCGTGTCGTGGGACAGCAACATCAGCGACCCGCCGTTGTCGCCCACACAACCCAAGTGCAGTGATCTGTTCGCTCTTAAATTAGTTGCTCAAAGAGGGAGGACTGAAACGGTGGCCATTCGGCCGATGTCTGCCGACTTAATACATCATCAGCATCAGCGGCATCAGAGACTGATTCTGGCGGCCGGTTCGTCATCTTCGTCCCTGTCTCCGCTGCTGCGCCCGGTTTCCGCGGTAACGGGACAGCGGCCCGTGTTGCCGCACGCCGGGTGTAACGGCAGCCGGGTGGATCTCAGTGCAGACTGCAGGAGGCGGATTCATCACTGTCCATACAGCGGGTGTAAGAAGGTCTACACAAAGAGTTCACACTTAAAGGCTCACCTTCGAACACACACAGGTAAAGCAAGGGTGTTGTGGACAAAAAGAATTCAGGGGCTGTGAAACAGAAAAGAGGGGAGGGGGTGTCTGTGTTGCAAAATTTTCTTACATTCATCACTGTCAGTACAACAGGTGTAAGAAGGTCTACACAAAGAGTTCGCACTTAAAGGTAGTAGTAAACCAAATAACTTCTGCCTGGCTCAAAGTTCGAGATGCACCCAACTTTTGATAGAGAAGTGAACACCACAAGTCCTGTGATTGGTGATAAATGAGTGTGTTGGTTGTAAAAAAAAATAGTTTCATCTGGGCAAATAATGTATGCAGTTTTATTTCATCTAGTACCACTGTGTCAAGTAGCCTTATGCTTAAAACATGTATGGGGTACCTGTAAAAAAAAAAAAAGTACTAGAATTTTGTGTGGAATTAGGTTAGTCATAGATGCTACCCGTTATCTCAGAAATGAGCAGCTTGACCCCCAATCTTTTCCAATTCACTTTAAGTGTGAGGGGTGGTAGTATTTATATCCATGGAATAATATGAATGAATAGCAATACTCAGAAAGAAAGAAAGAAATGTTTTATTTAATAACGCACTCAACACATTTTATTTACGGTCATATGGCATCAGACATATGGTTATGGACCACACAGATTTTGAGAGGAAACCCGCTGTCGCCACTACATGAGCTACTCTTTCCGATTAGCGGCAAGGGATCTTTTATTTGCGCTTCCCACAGGCAGGATAGCACAAACCATGGCCTTTGTTGAACCAGTTATGGATCACTGGTTGGTGCAAGTGGTTTACACCTACCCATTGAGCCTTGCGGAGGACTCACTCAGGGTTTGGAGTCAGTATCTGGATTAAAAATCCCATGCCTCAACTGGGATCCGAACCCATTACCTACCAGCCTGTAGACCGATGGCCTAACCATGATGCCACTGAGGCCGGTCTAGCAATACTCAGAATGCTTTTAACTGATTTTCTAAGTTAAGATTAATCCTGACAACTAATCTCCCATTGTTTTACATTTCAGGTGAAAAGCCGTATAAATGTACCTGGGAAGGCTGTGAGTGGAGATTCGCGAGGTCAGATGAACTTACACGACATTACCGCAAACACACGGGAGCAAAACCATTTCAGTGCCGATATTGCGAACGGTGTTTTTCCCGATCCGACCACTTAGCGTTACACATGAAACGGCACTCCACGATGGATCTATGATGGCGGCAGATGTTAATTAATAGGATTATATATATATATATATATATATATATATATATATATATATATATATATATATATATATATACACGAGACTTCATCCGTGTGGTTATATATAGAAGTCATGTGATGTTGATCGGTGCATGAATACGCCTCCCGCCCAAAAACCATTTACGTTGTTTCTGTTAGAGTGTAAATTACTACTATGCCAGTATGTGTGTATATGCATGTATGTGCGTGTATGTGTGTGTGTGTGTGTATTTGTGATGCAGAAGTACTCACATATGTCTTATAGTCCTTAACCTCATCATCCGTGTTTTGAAAACACGAGACTATTTGTGATGCAAAATATCATAGCAGTTATCACGGTTTATGTGGTTTTAAAAACAAATATCCTGCAAAATTACTATGCCGATGTTCTGTTTGAAAACAGATGAAAAATCTCACAAACTATTATGTCAATGTTCTATTGTAAAAAAACACACCAAAATCTCATGAAAATATTATACTAATGTTCTGTTGTAAACACAGAAAAAAAATCTCACAAACTGTTATGCTAGTGTTCTATTGTGAAAACCCTCAAAATGTCATAAAACTATCATACCTATGTTCTGTTGAAAACACAGAAAAAAAATCTCACAAACTGTTATGCCAATGTGTATATGTAATATTACGTGCTGTAGAAATTTCTCATGGATGTGGTATTAGTGTAGTTGTTGGGAAGGAAACACTGTCGTATTTATGGAATCTGGACTCGTATTCACAAAGACTGTACCAGACACTATATTAACTAGTGCTGTTCACTGATCCTAAAATGGGCCTCTCTGTTTGGAAATTACACCAATTTGTGTTGTCCTAATGCAGGCCTCTCCATTGAAAGTAGAAATATCCATATTCTGGCTTCTGACAATTGAAAGAGTGATCATTTTTGTTCCATTCACGTGCAAGGAGGTTGGTTTCAGGGGTCAAATCTATCCTGCTCAAAATTATGCTTCTTTTAATGTATTTTTGGATGGTGAGTACATGATCTGAATCCCCCCCCCCCCCCCCCCCCCCCCCCAGAAATGAGCTCATCACTGTGTAGACCCTTCTGTACACACGTCTATGTTCATATGTCACTCTTGCAAATATAATTTTGCATAACCTATTTTTCGTTTTCGCATTACATTTAGAACATCATACATCGACATAATGGGTTATGCAAAAGAAAAGAAAAAAGGAAATGGGTTACCCAGTACCCGAATAATTGTTTTTCATAATCTGCATATTTTCAATTCTCAAAAGCCTCATTACTCTTCTGATAATAGTTCAAGATGAGAAATTAATTTTTTTTTAAATAAAACTGAGCAGTTAAAAAATCCATTTGCAGCAAAACCAAGAAAGGCAAAGAGTTAAAACACTCACCGCTTTTTGCTATTACCAGGTGAGTAGGAGGTGAGCATGACTCACTGCTCATCTGTCTTGGAGAGGCCTGTTATGCATTTCTGTTTGATGTTGTCCAAGATAATGTGTTTTTATTGTCACAGATGGGCAACGCAAATGAGGCAGCAAAACTAAAAACTAAAAAAGCCAATGTGAAATGTTAAAACATTTGTTCATCCATTAAAATGTGAAACCGAAAGCAGATCTATGCCAAGCTCATGTGATGAACAATTTAAATTGTGTGACCTATTCATAAAGGAATCTATGCCAAATTCATCTGACTGGAAAATGAAGAGCAGGTGTCACATCTCAAGGAGTTCCATACCAAACACAAATCGTCATATAGCAAACTCAAAGAAGATGACAAATTGAAAGTGATTGACGTACAAAAATAAAGATTATGTGAAACTAAAAACTAAAAAGAAAATATGAAATTGTAAACAACTTTTCATCCACAACAACTTTTCATCCATTAATATGTGAAACTCGAAGCAGATCTATGGGAAAATTAAAGATGGAACCACTCTTCAAGACATCTGTACCAAGATCAAAACAGATAGAAAACTAAAAAGATGACACATTCAAAGCAGATGGATAACTAAAAAATGA
Source organism: Gigantopelta aegis (assembly GCF_016097555.1). NCBI lineage: Eukaryota > Metazoa > Mollusca > Gastropoda > Neomphalida > Peltospiridae > Gigantopelta > Gigantopelta aegis. The sequence goes on along the minus strand of NC_054711.1, from coordinate 11,154,289 downwards.
TGACAAACTAAAATGGCTGACACACTCAAAAGCAAATGGCAAATTAAAAATCAGTGTTAAACTCAAAGCATAAGGCAACTTGAATCAGATGCCACACTTTCAACAGATGGCAAACTCAAAGCAGATGCCACACTTTCAACAGATGGCAAACTCAAAGCAGATGCCACACTTTCAATAGATGGCAAACTCAAAGAAGATAAAGCAAACTCAAAAAAGATTGCAGACTCGAAGCTGATAGCAAACTCAAAGAAAATGGCAATTAAAGAAGATGGCAGTTCAAAGTAGATGCCACACTTTCAACAGATGGCAAACCTAAAACAGATGGCAAACCTAAAACAGATGGCAAACCTAAAACAGATGGCAAACCTAAAACAGATGGCAAACTTAAAACAGATGGCAAACCTAAAACAGATGGTAAACTTAAAACAGATCGCCGACTCAAAGAAGATGACAGATTCAAAGCGGATGACAACTCAAAGCTGATACTGAACTCAAAGTAGGTGTCAAACTCATGGGAACCATTGTGATTTTGTAACAGTTAAAAACTATTATCCTTAGGATAAAGATAGAACTAGAAACCACTAGACTAGTATTGATGGTGTTTATGATGATGATGAAATGTTTGACCCTACAGAACTCTGTTGATGCATAAAGTGCAGGTCACATAATATGCATGTACCAATTTAATATAATATTTATAGGATATTAAACGAGCTTCCATTTCGTGTCATGTTTATGTCCGGAGTGAAATAATGTTCAATTGTCACAAGCTTTAGTGAGTGACAAATGAAAATGATTTCACAAAGGACATAAACATGATACGATATTGATAGCGAGTTTAATATGCTATTTATTACCCATAATCGACCTTAGTTGACATTCCTGTAAGGTTGTAGTGCGCCAATCGATGACGTCATTGAGTGACGTCGAAATGTTACGTCCCACTTGGCGTTCTAGTTGGACACATAACGCTCGGATATGTACCAAGATATTTTTAACCATATGGGTAATAAATGCCGATTATATGCCAGTAGAATGATTAGTCTGTGATTATTATTAACATTAATATTGCTTGAAAGAGGGTCCTACTTATGACTGTAATACATTGCATACTTAATTTTAATTATAGTACATTGTAACACTGATATTGATGGAGGTGATGATTGGAAAGGTTGATTTGAGGACTGCAAATGATTAACATGATATTGTTCAATGGTTGATATTAGAGCTGCAATGAATACACCAAGTGGCGAATACGATACATATCATGACTATGGGGTCTCGAATACGAATAAATATTCACGAATACCAATAATTACAGTGAATCTACCAATACTGTACTATTGACTTTCTGAATGAAGCAATCCACCAGTGAACAAAAGTCAGAAATAGCAATTAAATAGTAGGATGTGTTTAACATTAAACTTTGGAATGTCAGACGGTGAAAATTTTAAAATTAAATGCCAGTTATAAAAACAAAATTATAATAAAAAGAAAATTAACAAGACGAAAAAACAAAACAGACTGCTTAAAATACTTCTGTGTGTACACACAGCATGATATTTGGAAGGGTTGACTTAATGATTGGAAAGGTCGACATTGACTATTCACAAGTAAACACTTAACAAAATAAGAAAGTATTTAAAACTTGTATAATAACTAAACAGAATTGAGGCCAAATTCACTAAGCTTTCTTGAGCTCTCTTAAACAATGTGACATCGTCTTTGCAAGCTGAGAGAGTTAAGTGAATTACTCCTCTATTCTTGTTCAGTACTATTTCGTAATGCAAGTAAATGGCTATCAAATAAATGGCATGCAATGGCTTTTACATAAATTACAATAATTATGATCCAAGCAATGGCAATCACATTAATTATAATAAGGGTCCAAGCAATATTCATCAAACAAATAACAATGATCATGATCCAAGTAATGGCTGTAACATAAATTGCAATGATGCAAGAAGCGATATCACAAATTATCCTTAATATATGTTGTTAACAGTTGTATTTTAAATGTGGTGAATGACAGTTGAAAACGATATTGAATTGTCCTGTTAAAGTAGGATTGTTGTTTTAAATTGACACCTTCTTGCTAAAATTGCCAAAATCTAAGTTAGTATTGCTTTCTATTGCATATGTATATCAATTTATTACTGGAGAGATCACTGTCCACTCCCTATTTGTTACTGGAGAGGTCACTGTCCACTCCCTATTTGTTTAATGACACCTCAGCACATTATACCTACAACTAAAGGTACATCTTGCAAACATTGACATATAAAACCCAGAGGGAAGGGATGTAATCCAGTGGCAAAGTGCTCACCTGATGCGTGGTCAGTCTGGGATCAATCCCTGTCAGGGGAGCATTGGGCTATTTCTCACTCCATCCAGTGCAACACAACTGATATATCAAAGGCCACAGTTTGTGCTATTCTGTGCTATTCTGTCCGTGGGATGGTCCATATAAATATTCCCTTTCTACAAAAAAAGAAATGTAGCAGGTTTCCTCTCTAAGACTATTGTCAAAATTACCAAACAATAGTCATGCAATAGGTGATTATTATTAATAAATTAGTGTGCTGTAATGGTGTCATTAAACAAAACAAACTTCTTGACTTTTACAAAACCCAAGAAGGTCGTGGTAAAGAAATCTCGCCAGTTTCCACAGCAACCAATAGCTTGGCTTCCATGGTTACAATTGTTTAGCTATATAACATGACATGACGGTGATGAATCTGTGAAAGTATTCGCCCTGTGTGCCGCATTATCAACTTGTTTTACCTTGTTTTCTTGTTATCACTGATATTATTGTTGCATCGTAAAATGCCTGTGATATATCATCTGTATGACATGCCTACAGATAGGATCATGCTTTTTGTTCCATTTTCATACATTACGACTTTATATGACATAATTTGCCATGGCATTTTTTTTCTTATTTTTTTTTCTTTGTTGTTGTATCGCTTTTATGAAGTAAAAAGGTGATATGTTGGTATTGGCTTTTCTGATGACAGCACTAGTGATGGCACCAATTTTCCCATTTAGCTCAAAGATAAAAGTTTTGTGTTTGGTTCCGTTAACCGTTTGGTTACAAACTGTAAGTCCTACATCAATGAAACTTGGTTTATAGTTTTTCCTATGTATATTCAACACAATGCACATGAATTTTAATTTTTGTTTAATAAACATGCCTCAAGATGAAAATATTAAGAATACAGATGTCAGCGACATCAAATAAATTTATGCTACGGGTATTTGTCTTAGGTGAGTCCCAACAAATACGAGTTAACTTGGTTGATATTTTTAATATTAAAACACACTCATGATAAATCCCAAATGCTAAACTGTTTTTGTCTTAGTACACATTCAGTTATTTTCTGCACTCACAAAAGTGAGTTTTAAAACATAAAATTATTTTTCGTAAAAACTTCATCAATGCCTTTATTCACACGGTTTCATACATTGTCACAACAGGAAGCCAGGTGTGGTCATTCCTGGCTAGACTGTATTCCAGTCTGGGGTTGTTTTTTTACATCAGTAATATACATGTATATATTTTCAAACCAATATGTTGGTTTGTTTCATTGGAAGAAAATGATCTGAAAGCTTACTTGCATCTTTAACATTCACTTTTTAATTTATTTAAACATCACCAGTCAATAAACAGTATTTTAATTGAGATTTACTTTGATACTTTGGGGGGGTATTTTGTTAAATTCCATAGCTCAATTTTTCTTTCTTTAAATTGCATCAATCTCTCTCTCTCTCTCTCTCTCTCTCTCTCTCTCTCTCTCTCTCTCTCTCTCTCTCTCTCTCTCTCTCTCTCTCTCTCTCTCTCTCTCCCCCCCCCAATTGTAACGGCTCATTGTATCTGAATCGGCCTTTAAAAGTAATTTGCAGCAATCATGACCCAGTCTGTTAACTATATTTCTACGAGCATGACTCAGTCTGTTAAAAATTTCTGCACAGTTAATCTGTCGTAAATGCAAATGATGTTCAAATTGTTAAAGATGTTTAAATTACATTTGTATATTTAGAACTAGTCACTGCTGGATTCTTTTTGTATTCTCTTGTAAGGGGGAGGTAGGGGGATCAATGCACCCTGGTTTTGTTAAGAAAACTTACTTTTATGCCATAATGCTCAAGAGTACACCATTTCGCGTACATGTTCTAGCTCAATCAGAAAAACAAATGTCTTGTTTTCCCCTCCCCTCCTTGCTTATGGGTATTTTTAAATACTTTTAATTTTTTTTATAATATTTTTTTTCTAGTCAGTTTTATGTTTCACTTTTTGTTTCTTTTAATTCCACTGAAATGCTTTCAATAATTTATTTCATTTTTATTTAACATTTGTCATTTTACGGTACATGAAACAACAATAAAGTCAACCAACCACCCATAGATGGTTTCTGAAGTTGGTAATCACTGTAAGCCAGACTAAACACACCAATCTAGCTGTAGTGACCTAGAACCCTCAATATTTGGTCTCTAAAATGCACCTACTCGGGACTCATACTGGAATGAATTTTAGTTTAGCCAATTTTTCAGATATGTAAAGTATTTCCTTGAAAACTATTAAAATGTGGTTAAGTTGAGGACTATATAGCCAAAGAATAAATGTTGTAGCCACTATGTATAAAAATTAGTAATTGGCTAAGTTGGCAAAGGACAGGGTGAAATTATGAAATGTTTGACATCCAATAGTCGATGATTAATTAATCAATGTGCTCTAATGGTGTTGTTAAACAAAACAATTTGTTGGGGGGTGGGGGGAGGGGAGGACAGGGTGAGCCCTGCTACTAAATACAAACTGGGTAGGTCTTCATAACCATCATATAATTTTTCTAGGTTAAAAAAGAATTCTTAAAACTAACATTAAACAACTGATCATATGAATGTTTAACGACACCCCAACACAAAAACACACACCGGCTATTGAGTGTCAGAAAAGGTTATATTAAACTAACATTAAACAACTGAACATATGAATGTTTAACGACACCCCAACACAAAAACACACACCGGCTATTGAGTGTCAGAAAAGGTTATATTAATGGGACAGACCCTAGTTTCAACCCGTGAAAATTAACACTAATTTTTGTTAATCTACAAACCTGTAACACATTTGGATAAACTTACAATTGAGTGAAACATGAGTCTGTGACTTTGAAATGATGAAATACCCTCTAAAAATAAACTAAAACTAAACTCCATAACTGTTACTTCTCAGACGCATGTGCATTTTTAAAAAGTACGAGAAATGCATTTTGTGATATGAGAAATTGATTTTGTGATATTAAAAACACCAGCATGACCAAAAACACTTCGAATGTACGGAAATTGATAATCTAAACCATAAAATCTAAGTCAAGTATGATTTCATTTATCAAAAATGGCTATAATAGTTTAAAAAAAATGCATTAGTGTTTAAAAACTAAGGTATATGGTATGTCTCTTTAAACAATGGCAGGACTAGGCGACATTTGATCATCATCTATAGAAATGCCATCTGTGCTTGGTTGACTTTACTGGTGGTTTGTGACCTGTATACTCCATATAATTACATAGAGTATCGATGGAAAAGATGTTGCATTGTAACTTAACATTTTATCCACCCTTCCTTTCACCCACTCATCTATCTCCACGTTTATTGTTTGGATGTCTGTATCATGCGGGTATCCATAATTTATATACTCTGAGAAAGAAATAAGGGAATGCTTGGTATTGTAAACAAAATTTGATATATGGTGAAACCTCTCAAAACTAGACCCTCTGTAAACCGGACCCTCTGTAAACCGGAATTCTCTCAAAACCTGACATTTTACAGTCCCTTTTTAAAAACCAAGACATAACTTAACCTCTCTAAACTGGATCCCTCTTAAAACCAGACATTTGTCTTGGTCCCAAGGGTGTCCGATTTAGAGAGGTTTCACTGTACTAGATGTGTCGTAATTATTATATAAAATACATTGAATGTGCGATTGACTACCATTAAACAGTTAACTTTCTGACACTATTCAGGCTGCTAATTTAGCATGATTCCGTGCTTAAACGAATCCCAGATTTTGGGTCAGAAGAGTAAAATTATGAAATGGAATCCCATCAGTGGGCCCATTGGGCTATTTCTCGCTCCAGCCAGTGCACCATGACTGGTACATCAAAGACTGTGGTATATGCTATTCTGTCTGTGGGATGGTGCATATAAAAGATTCCTTACTGCTAATCGGAAGTGGCGACAGCAGGTTTCCTCCCTTAATATCTGTGTTGTCCGTAACAATATGTCTGATGTCATATAACCGTAAATAAAATGTGTTGAGTGTTCCTTCCCAAAATATTTACAGTATATTAACTATTGTTTATGATACTGGTGGAATCCTAAAAATAAATAAATAAATAAAATTAATGCCTACTTATGGATGAGGATTATGGTTGCAGTCTCACTTTATGCTGTTGGTGTGATCCCTTATTTCTTTTTCCGTCAATATATAATAGTGTGTTGAACGCCAAGCCAGACAATATTCCCTGTATAAAATAGACATGTTTGTATTGCTAGTTTAATGATTATTACAGATTATGTTTAAGTTTCCTCAGGACAATATCATGTACACATGTCTTTTTTTCTTTCTTTTTTTTAATTGTCCCCAGAAACATAAGCAAGGTCAAGGATACATAGTTATGTCTTTAATACAGTTAAACTGAGGTAACAGACAGTTATGTAGACAGTTATGAAATCGGTAATGATTTTGTAATTTTGAGTTAAAAACTTTTTGTGGTATTTATATCATGATGTTGTAAACTGTTATATTTATTAAATAAATACTTTGTTGTCAATGGGAACAATGTTCTATCCTGTCCTAAAACTCTCTTGGAATTTTTTGTTTCTGATGAGAATATATTATCAAGACAATTACTGCAAAGTAAGTGTAATTGCCCTAGGTAGGTAAGTGAAAAAAATAGCAATAACTTATATTTTTGTTTTCAGAAATTCACTGATAATTTATTTTTATTGCAACAACATAGTTGTACTTTTTATTTTATTTTATAGTCTTCAGTACTATTGGGGGAAAAGACATGCACCTTACTTAATTATTCTTACAATGTGTTAGGCTCAGCATAATGTCAAGTTCAAGGTCAGTTGTTAAATGCTACTGGTAATCAGAGCAAGGTCATCACAAGGTCGCCTGTCATGAAAGGCATAATGATATGTTGGTAAATATAGTTAATATATATTTTATTTATGTTGACTTGGATACTTTAATGTGCATGCATGTAACATGATTTTAATGTTAGGTTTTGTTCTGTTGTAGTTTGGTAAAAGTTGTTTTAAAGGTGTACGGATAAAACTGTCTTAATTTTGTTATGTGGTAAATGATAAATATGTTTATGTTGCTGAGTTTATACAGTTTTTTTTCCATGTACAGTATACAACTCAACTATAAAGTCAACTAGCCAACCATGGACTGGAAACCATCTAGCTGACCACCCATGTCTAGTTGACTTTATTGTTGGTTTGTATACTGCATACCTAGTTCAAATTTGTTGGGCACAAGTATGTTTTCTTTTACATAGACTAAATTTTTAAAACTGATTTGTTGGTTAAACTGAATGGTGTTTAACTCACCTTGATGAAATAAGAAAGCAAGCTCTGGGTGTTAATTTTCAGGTAATGACAGTTTGCATTTAGTTCTTCATTACTGATAACATTCTTATTTTTGAAGGTCTGGATTCCTATGACACTCCAAATAGGGTTGGCATCTCTGTGTTAGTGTTTACCATCATTTCTCACGTTAATTATAATACATGGAACAGTAAATTTTGGGTCATAATTGTAGCCAAGAATGTCCATCAAAATGAAGGCTACAAAAAATTATAAATTAATTAAATTAAATGTTTTGTAGGTTTTACAAAATCTTTTTATTTCTTATTTTAATTTTTAAAATAATGAATTTTATATAATGATTTTTTTTTTGTGTGTCAAACATCCTGCTTGTATAGTGTGGAGAAAAAAAAAAATTAATTAAAAATTGAATTCTTGATATAAAATTTATTACTTGTGTAGTTCTATTAAACATAAGAATTAAAAAACGAAAAAAAAGAAGTTAAAATTTAATATAATAATTTATAGAAACCCAAGACATTTAATTCCATAGCATTCTTAATTTATATAAAGCATTCTAACATGACATAGCGAAGACACTGAAATAGATGACTCATACTTTAAACTATTTTCCATATAGCTATTCATCATTTGCATTTGTGAACTGTTTTATATCCTAAAACTTATTCTGCTAGTTTTAATGTTTCCTTTAAAACCTGAAAACCTGTACCTTATAGACCGCCCACTATCATAGTGCCTTGTTTTTTAAAGTATGCAAGTTTGACTGTAGTAGGCACCAGGGTTGGTGCGGTGACTCTGTGTAAAGTGCAATCAGTGGTTTGTTTGCTTTGGTGTGATATTTTTAAAAACTATATTGAATCTGTTCATGTAATGTGAAACAAACTGATATTAATTAATACCTGCTTTTACCGGTATTTGTACGGTAATAGAAATGTAATCGTTGATGGACTTAATTTTCTATGTTAATGTATACTTGTGTGTACAATACATGAATGTACGTGCATATGTTTGATTAATTTCATATCTACAATGCTGTTTAAAATATGGTATACGGTTAATAGTAGAAATTTTTAAACAGAATTAGAAATGTACATTTAGTTAGATGTAGTTTCTGCTGGCAATATATACACATTTTTTTGCATAATTTAAAAATGTCAGTGCTATAAATTTTACATTGCATATTCTGTACTAATATTTATGCTCAAAAGTGGGAAAAAGCTTAAAAAGAAGAAATTTCTTAAACTGTTTTCTTTTTGGATAATTTTAATGAACATTCTTTTTGTACATTGTATGATTTTCAGCACAAATGAGGGTTGCTAATAAAAACATTAATTAAATCTTTTAAATGCCAACAATCATTAAATCTTTTAAATACCAACATTGTCTTGCAGGTAGATTAAATGAGATTTTGTTTTGGGCCATTGTGCTTACTAAAAATCAGTCGCAGATGACTGGTTTATCAATACATACAGTGATACTACACTATGCGACAGTCGAGTTGTGTCGCATCGTATTAATGTGATCTAGGCTTTATGCATATGGACCGTGTCATTTTGTTTATCGGTGTATTCAAAATAAGGATTTTCAGTTAATCAATTCTTTATTGTATGGACTTACATACAAAAAGGAATTGATTGATTGATTAAGGATTGTAAATAAATTGGTCTTAAAAGTAACACAATTGTGAATAAAATATTTTTAATTCAGATTCTTTTGGCTCATTTTGTTTCTGATAGATTATATTTATATTTTTATCTGATATTTTTTTGTGCGAGGTGTATGGATTTGTTTGCTTCAAAAGAAATATGCTGTATATTTATACGTTTTGATTTTGTAAACATTGGCAGATTGTTTGTTTGTTTGTTTGTTTGTTGCTGAATGTTATCGACTTAAGGTGCAAATTTGATATCTCATCATTTTCCTTTTTTCTATCATTGATATTTTTGGTAAATATTATTATTGTTATGTTTACAACAAAGTGGATTTTGTACAGTTATCGTAGATATATATATATATATATTATATTATTATGATTATATTATAAGATTTATATATTGTACCTTGTCACAAGTTTGTACATAAGTGGTGTACAATAATCTCAGACAACAATAAATATATATCAAACTGAGTGGATATGTTTCTTATTATTGTAGGGGCGAGACGTAGCCCAGTGGTAAAGCACTCGCCTGATGCGTGGTCGGTCTAGGATCGATCCCCATCGGTGGGCCCATTGGGCTATTTCTCATACCAGCCAGTGCACCACAACTGGTATATCAAAGGCTGTGGTATGTGTTATCCTGTCTGTGGGATGGTGCATATAAAAGATCGAAAAAGAGTAGCCCATGAAGTGGCAACAGCAGGTTTCCTCTCTCAATATCTGTGTGGTCCTTGACCATATGTCTGATGGCAGACAACTGTAAATAAAATGTGTTGAGTGCGTCGTTAAATAAAACATGTCCTTCCTTCCTTACTTATTATTGTAACTGAAGAAGACGTTTATTTTGTTTAATGAGACTAGAGTATATTGATTTATTAATCATCGGCTATTGGATGTCAGCCATCTGATAATTGTAATATACAAGTCTCAGAAGAAATCCACAACATTGTGTCATTAGCAGCAAGGGATTTTTATATGCACCATCCCATAGAGGGGACAGCACATACCATGGCCTTTGATATACCAGTCATGGTGCACTGGATGAAAAATAGCCTGATGGGCCCACTGATGGGGATCGATCCCAGACCGACTGTGCATCAGGCATGTGCTTACCACTGGGTTACGTCCCGCCCTGTAGTTGAAGAATGCTCAACAACACATCACAGCACATTTTAAACTTCCCAGTATGACTGTTTGGTGTCGGTTTAGTTTTTTTAATTTGATGAAGATGGAGAAGAAACCAGCTGCTACCACATAGGCTCAGGGGCAGATCTAGGATTTTGGACAGGGTGGGTTAGCATCTATGCATGCTTGCATATTCACTTATCTCATTGAGTGGAGTGTATGTGGGGGGAGGGGGGTTTCCAGTGAAAAGAAAGCAAAATATTAAAGGTAGAATTTGTTTTTACTTCGCAGCTAAAAGAGACGGACGTAGCCCAGTGGTAAAGCGCTCGCTTGATGTGCGGTCAGTTTAGGATCGATCCTTGCCTGTGGTCCCATTGTTATATTTCTCGTTCCAGCCAGTGCTCCACAACTGGTATAACAAAGGTTGTGGTATGTACTGTCCTGTGTGGGATGGTGCATATAAAAGATCCCGTGCTGCTAATAAAAAATAGTTGCCCATGAAGTGGCGACAGAGGGATTCCTCTCTCTATATCTGTGTGGTCCTTAACCATATGTCTGACGCCATATAACCATAAATAAAATGTGTTGAGTGCGTCGTTAAATAAAACATTTTCCTTCCTTAAAGGTAGGGTCAACTCAAACAAGAGCCTTATGTGTTGGGAAGATGCATACCCGGACCACCAACACAAACTGACACTTTAAAGGGAGGGTCAACTCCAACAAGAGCCTTATGTGTTGGAAAGATGCATACCCGGACCACCAACACACACTGACACTTTAAAGGGACGGTCAACTCCAACAAGAGCCTTATGTGTTGGAAAGATGCATACCCGGACCACCAACACACACTGACACTTTAACAAATGAAAAACGCGTAATTTTAGAGTTAATAAAAAAACATGATTATTCCTGCTAACTGGGGGCAGCCATTTTGTTTCGTTTTTGTGAAGACCCGTAGTATAGCTTGGGGCGAAGTGACGTCAGCACCGTCCATCTCCAGTGTCCAGCAGAGTGTAAACAAACACTCTAATTTACGACAAGGCGCTTCGCTATCAACAAACTGACTTGTAAAACAACATAAATGACTTGATAGTATAATAAACTATTTAACTAAATATATTTTAATTTGCATCAATAAAACAAAATGGAGTTACAGTATTTTTCTTCTTTTTTTTAAATCCAAAGAAAAAATACATATTATTAGGCCTATTGGTAGGGTACGTTGAGCAAAAACGACCACTCACAATACCCAAGTGATACTTTTCTTTTCTTTGGGACGACGTAATTGGTTAGTTTTGTGATTTTAGATGGGAAAGTCTACTTGATCAAGGGTTTCACAGAATTACTTACAGTAACGCAGGGCGGCTGATAATGCCCATTACGACTGAAGGGGTATCCGTACGGTTACCACACAATACCCTGTGATCTTAATAAAAGAGGCACATCTTTTTAGGGTGTCTAGACATAGTGTCTGGGGACTGTCTAAATATACACCTGCCAATCAGGAACCACAGGTACAGGCTACGGAAAGAAAATACCAATTAACCAAGAAAACACTCCAATTATTATTTCAGTACATGGATTAATTTATGTACCAAACATAATACAGTTATTTCAACACTTTGACAATGGTGGTTTATTTTGTATTGAAACATAATATATAATTAAATTGTTGCTGGCTTATTGGGATGGCTATTATTACAGAAAATTGCGATGCATTCGCAAAAATCAGGTATGTTTTGTTTCTTCAGTTCGAAGACTAATTCCTGACATGACATGTCAGGTATTACGTAACCACCAGCTCGCCAGAGGGCGTATTCACTGGGATGGTACAAAATGGCTGCGCCCGTTATATATAATAGCCGTCACATTTAACCGTTTTATTAATTAACTATACGATTATACTTGTTGATATTAAGCAATAATGTGCGTTATATATCGTTGAATATGCATACCAGGCCAAATGCCTTAATTGTCCCCTCCTTTAAAGTAGTCAGGGAATGGCAGACCTCTGAGTAGTGCAGAAAGGGATTGGCTGTCCTATATTCCTACACTAGATACAGATTTATGAAATCAACCACTATTTTGTCAAATGCCCATTGGACTGCATTGTGCAGAGGTATGGTTTGGCCGTGGATAACGGTTATACTTCAGCATAGATAAAACAAACAAACCAATGCTGGCTACTTAAAACCGAAAACTGGCAGAAACCACTTATGAGTTATGCAAAGAACAAATTTAGGTAACCAAGTGGACCTTTTTCTATTTTGTTTTTGCACCACCAGAAACTCCATATGTATAAACCTGTATGTTTTGGTTCTGAAAGCGGACCATTTGCTTCAGCGTGCGTGTGTGTGTGTGTGTGGGTGGGTGGGTGGGTGGGTGGGGGTTCGTCCGAACCCTCGAACCCTCTAGCCTACGCCCCTGATTTCCCTGCACCCACCTAGCATCCTTGTCCTCTGCCACTAATAGAGCTGGTCTGACCCACGACACTAACTAACGACTGCCAGTAGTAGGAGTGCAGGGCCGTACCCTCGGGGGGGGGAGGCAGTTTCCCCCTGAGAGAGAGAGAGAGAGAGAGAGAGAGAGAGAGAGAGAGAGAGAGAGAGAGAGAGAGAGAGAGAGAGAGAGAGAGAGAGAGAGAGAGAGAGAGAGAGTGGGGAGAATATGCAGCAATATATATATTTTATATGCATTTTTCAGCTATGGGGTACTGATTGCGATTTGGGGGGGGGGTGACCATGGCTGGTGATTAATTAACGGAAACATGCTTGTGGACTTATTTCTTTTTAGAAAATTGATTTCATTTTTGCATGATTCTATTTTTACTATAACTTGTTCGCCCCTCAACCCCACCCATCTAAAAAAAAATCAATACCACCCCCAAAAACCCACTACATATTTGACATCCAATAGCCGATGATACAAAACAAACTTTAACTTTACATAATAGGGAGGAAAATACAAACAAATATAACATGAAAAGCCTACGATTTTACGCTATGATATTTTATTTCATTTAATTTTACAAATTGTATTTGTCAATCAGCAAGAAACTCTGTCAGGGAGCTGAAGCCTGAAGTACTTCTTCCATAAGTGACCATTAATCCGCAAAGTTTATAGGCAACTGTGTGCATGTATGTTATGGAGGAAAACAGATAACAGGTTTACTTCCGTTTATTAGGCGGCAAGTTCAAGTGTTTACCGCCGAGACCATGGATCCGCAGAATGTGATCAAAATGGTCAACATGTTAAAGCATATCAACGAAAAGCAGAGCTCACAGGTATATACTAATGAAGTATGGTTCGAATTCGTCGATGTAAACCGAAATAATGTTTCGAGTGAAATGACAAGTGCGCTAAAGCATTTCGAGGAAGTCTCGAACATCGATATCGCTAAAAATTATCGTCCGGCTTTGGTCGTGTCAAAACGCCGAACCTCCACGTCAAATGACGTCTCGGTGAATTTAGATGCGTCGAACATTTCTTTTCGTAAAAGAGACAAATACAGTTCAAGTGGTGGCAGTTCGGGAGAACCCAGTTTCGCAGGTTCCCCACTCAAAGTTGAAGCATTCGCCGATTTGTCAGCCTTTCCGTCGCCTTTGAACATTTCACCTGTTAGTCATAGGCTTACAGATGCATCTTCAAAAAAACACTTTGTTGGCCTTGACCTACAAGAAGCAAGATGTTTGCTTACCTTATATACAATTTCGTGCAAGGATATTATGGCTAGTGCTGATGACACTTGCGTCAAAAGGATTCCATCCATCTGGATTTTATGTAATCCTCTTAACCGTCTTCCATCGCGGTCTTCGAAATCTCTGCCAGTAGTGATGTTGGGAGCAGAACCAGTTCCGAAAACATCAGATGTACACCACCCTCGTCTAAGACTAACAAAGATTATGTCATCGGTGAAGTCGACCGACAATATTGATCGGTTCTCGTTTCCATTTTCGAAAAATACTTCCGATATTGTTTGCCAGGCTAAGTACGACTTGATGGAAAACCAGAACAGTTTTGATGATGGATACACAGGTGTTTTGAAAGTTTTGCTGGAATGGAAGGGTGCGAACAGATTGCTGGAGAATTTCCCGTCTGAAGCGAATGCCACAGTTTTCGCAAGCATTACATCAGGTGTGTGTACATGTACATGGTCAGGGCTAGCTCTGGGTGAGCAGAAAATTTCGCCAAATTATTTATTTAACTTTAAAAATTGTAAAAACACAGTTATTTCGTAACAAAATCTAAGCATTAATTACATGAAATTATTTCGCCAAATTGAAATAAAATGTGCCAATTATTTTTAAAATTGGCGAATTTGGTTAGTGCCAGAGCTAGCTCTGATGGTGAATTGTCAGCCTCATATCTAGTTATGGTATTGTAACGGAAACTTTCGCCTACATCTCAGTTACTGTTACGGGATATGGATGTAATATCTTCGTAGCAGTGCCCAGGGCTCTAACTTAACGGCGGAAATTGCCGTCGGTGACATATAAACTGCCGCCGGTTGGGGGCGTCACCGATGGCACTTTTGTGCCGTCGGATAAAAATTACGTCCGTCTATAAAGCTCCTGACCGACGGCAAAATGTATAAAAATGTATGAACGTTATCTGTCAATATTTAACAGATGTTTGGATCCTGGTTGGAATTAATGGGCGTTTAGTTAGTACCACGCGATGGAACTATATTTAGTCATGCGCGTACCATGTGTTGTTGTATAATATACGTTCTCACTGCAGTTTGCCTGCTCGCTTTCGTGATATGCCGCCCCATTTGTTGTTTCTGCGCCCCTCTTTATTTTTCGGTATCCTGTTATAATTTACAGCACCCAGCTCTGATGCACATTTTTTTTAACACAGAAAAACATCGATCACTCTGCACACAGGACATCAAAGGAAACGAGCGTTACCATAACGTAATTTAACACTATTTTTAACAGCCTCTGTTGTGTCCCATACCAGTATCCATTTGTATGTTTGATACACAAATAAAAGTTATATTTTATTTTAGCAATGACATTTTTCGTTTTGTTTTTGTTTCGGCAATCTCCGACTGAAAACTTATTTGGCGCCAACTTTGTCACGTGATCAGAACGGTCATTCTGTCTTTTATGTCCACTAACATTCTGTCTTTTATGTCCACTAACTCGTGTCTGATGTTTTAACCTCAGTTGCAGATTTAATTGGTTGTAAGTGATGATTTTTACTTACTGTCATTTGTTTATTCAGCAATTCCTTATAACATAGAAACGTTTATTATTATTATTATATATTTGGGGGGGGGGGGGGGGGGGATATCACCGCTTATAAAAATGGAAATGGTAGTGTTCGTTATTAAAATCATTTCTTTTGGGTGCCAAATAATATATACACTGCCTTTACAAAAACAAAACGTTTTATCAGCTGGCAATATCAATGTGATCGATTCACTCGATGAAGATGGAAATGAAAAACCCCAGAAAAATGTTATCCCAAGGTAGGGGATTGCTTAAAAATATCTCTTTATTATTTTTCAGATATCTTAAAATCTTTATTAAAATAATAATATTAAAACTTTGATCGGTTTAGCAAAATGAATACTCGTGAATGTCAAACCGACACTCCGTTTTAACTGAACTACGTTTTAACTAACAGTGCACAAAAGATAAGGCAGCTTGTACATCGTACCAACTTTTCAGTACCAGATATCAAGGGGCAAAATAAGGGATAGGTATTTCCTCAAAGGTAACCAACACACAACGATATACGGTAATGAAAGGTTCTTTTTTTTCTTTCTTTTTTTTAGCTTTTCAGTTATTTTTTTCTTTTTTTTTAATGGTGGATGGGGTGGGAGCTGCTTTAATTTTCACCAAGCTAGAACAGTGTACACTATGTACATGTAGGTACAATTTAATGTCATCCATAGAACAATTTTCATGTCATATTCACCGAAAACTTGAGCAACTTTGTCTCAGAAACACCAGGTTCCGTTAAATGTTAGCTTATGCTAGTAGTCCATGATTCCATTTATAATAAATTCTTGTTTAATGAAGTATAATGACATACATTGAAGAAATATGACCAAAGTACATACAGAAAAATAACCTTTCAGATAAGTTTATTTGCTGCAAAACTCAGTTTAAAAAAAATTGCCATCGACATACTCAAAATTGCCGTCGGTCGGCCCTTTCACCGACAGCAATTTGGTTTTTTTAATTGCTGTGGGTGCTAAATTCTTAAGTTCGAGCCCTGAGCGCCACCACAGATAACAGCGGCATGTTTCCCCGCCAATATCGCACGTTTCGTTCAAATTAAGTTGTAGTTGTATACATATTTAAGTTTCTTCACGACTGACACGCATCAGGTGCCATAAAGATGTCTTGTGTATTGGTAAGCCCTTAAAATTCGCAATGTACAATATCGTCTGGCTATTCCTATCCCTTGACTACCATGTTGGTTGTAAGTAGTTTCCTCCGCTATCTTCTTCGGAGCACCGCAGAAACTGCGTCGAGTAATATTTTTTTAATAAAGCTATTTATTAACTGTAGGTATTTTAAAACCATATACTGTCCGAGACGAGCTCATGAGGAATATTTGGTGAGCACTAATAGTAATACAGTGTTAATAATAACAATAAATTGATTAATTAAATCCTAAGACTACACTATTAGCACAAAGTTAACATTATTTACAGTTCTTCATCTCAGATATGAGGTAAGCCACTACAATAATGCACAAAATACTCATTAATATTAAAATGAAATTCTACCACTACACTATTAGCACACGGTTAGCACTGTAAGTACTTTAAAAACCACTACGGTCGACGATGGTCACTTTTCCGCACCCTTATTTTGGCTTCGTACACAATAAATATCCTACAGTAATTTCACTTGAAATCCATATTTCGTAAATAGTACAATTTTTTAATCACAAGATTTTCTTCAGAGTGAAGTGCATCAGTAATATTCAAAAAATAAAATAAAAATTACATAACAATTTTGCATTAAAATGTTTCCAGCGTTCTTAAAACGGAAATGTCATGCACCCAGTTTATTGTTCATGTAAATTTAAGAGATGTAAAGTGACGTCATTCAAATAAAAAAAATAGCTATATTAATTATCACAATGCTTCACCACATTAAAATAAAAACTGGTCTACTTACCTTGACCTCTGTCAAAAAAGTTCCGAGAGCAGACAATGCAGTTTAAATTTTAGACAAACTATTAAGTTTTAAGTTTTAAAAGATAAAAGAAATAAAAAAAATACATTTCGTCAAATATATCATAAAACAAAAATTACTGTAGTAGATTCTATATTTTCATGTATGGATATTTCACATTCTTACGAGATTGTTGTATTATCTGTCATGGCTGCCGAAGAACACTTTTAGTCTTGATATTTCTTAATTTGCATTGTATTAATTATATTTGCAACAACAATTAATTTAATATATATATCAACGATATCGAGTAAGTGTTTCCAACAAAGTGTGATTTTTTTTTTTTTTTACACAGAACACTGAAGTTTGTTTTTGCTACACATGGGGTATATACCTCATCTCGTAGTGCTGAACAGAAGACCGTGTCGATGTCAGCGCTACGTTATCGTATCTACCTCATATCCAGACCTCAGGATTCTGAAAATTGCGAGAACGATCTTTTTGTTTGCGCGTCATTCATGCAAATCTAATTTAGTATTTAACATATTTTCCGTTTGCGCATTAAATTTAGGAAGTTATTTACATGGATGGGTTACAAAAAAAAAAAATGGCTTACCTGAATTTATTTTTAAGTAACCGATAAATGGTTTACGCAGATATTAAATTTTTAGAGGCCTGGACCTCACTATGAAAAAAATTCTGGGGAGTTATTAATTGCTCCCCAAGTTGGCAACAGATTACTGGGAGCCATTTAAGATATTAGTACCATATTGATATCACAACAAATTCACATGTATGCCAAGGCGAGATAAAAATTACTTCCCTTGAGCTACATGCAGGGATGTCATTAATAGCCAATAACTTCCAATAACAATGCTTGTCGAATTTTTGTTGATTAATGGCCGCCTATAATTTGATTTTTGTTAAGTGTTAGTCTCAACTAACAAGATGACGAGATTATCATGAGCACATTATCAAGATCGCCATCTTTAATACAACAAAAACCTCTGACGTCACAGTCCTGATGTAAAACACAAACGGTTCATATGATACAAAAACAACACGTAACATCTTCCCCCTTTTGGAATAAAGAATAATTATACTAATCACTTTAAATTCTGTAAAATAATAAACCTAAACTTTTGTTAACGTAATACTTGTGTGTGATAATAAAAAAAATAAAGTTAAAATTAATTTGTTCTCTTCTCTTTCCCTTTACAGTGAAAAGTTTTCAACACTTAAAAACAAAACTGAAGTTTTTAACACTTAAAGAAAATTAATGCAATTGTTTCCAGAAATTTAAACACATTATAGGTCCAATATGTCTCTTGGCTTGATCACTCTGCCAGATCTTGTTGTGTATAGTTCTAGGACCACCTCTTGTTTTTCAGTCACAGTTGATTCGTCCATCACTTTGGGGTTTAGGTCTGGTGTTACATGGGGATCCTGTATCCTGGTGTTACAGTCATCTGGTTGGCAAGAGGAAAATGAATCACTGACGGGTTGGTTGAGATTCGGTCCCATACTAGATCGACGTAAGTGAGTTGGAGTATGTGGCATTGATCGCAGGAATACCCGGTTCCGTTGGTATGTTCTGCCTTTACTGGTTTTCACCTCATACGTTCTACTTTTCAGTCTCTGTGTTACTGTTGCCTCTCTCCATTCATGGTTGTTGTTATCAGTGGGCTGCATTCGTACGACATCTCCGACATGAAGCCCCATTTGCTTGGCTGTGTCCAGGACTGCTCGGTTCATGTGAAAACCCCCATTTCTTTGCAAACAATTTGAAATGTTCCGATGAATATTGGGGTCCTTTGTCACTCACAACTATGTCTGGAATTCCATGTCGAGCAAAGTGGTGTTTTAGCTTATGAACCACTGTTTCTGATGTGGTGTCTGAGAGGTAGTCAACTTTGAAAAATTGACTGAAATAGTCGACTGTTATTAGATAGTTTCTTCCTCTAATTGTGAAAATGTCAGTTCCTACTTTTTCCCATGGTCGATGTAAGGGTTCAGTGGACTCTTTTCTGCTGTGAGAAGCACAGATATCGCAATATTCGATATAATGTCTTATCTCTGAAGACATTCTTGGCCAGAAAATGAGTTCTCTGGCTCTGCGAAGACAGGAGTTGATGCCAAAATGTCCTGCATGAACTTTGTCTTTCAAGTCTTTCCGCATGGAAACGGGTATTATTACTCGTTCTCCTCTTAGAACTATACCATCTTGCACTGTAAGCTCATCTCGGTAGTCAAAATAGGGAGTGATACTGGGGGGAACACCACTTCTTTTATCTGGCCATCCTTTCACTATGGTATCCATGATTTCAGTTAGTGAGTTGTCTGAAGCAGTTGCTTGCTTGATCTCTGCTAGTCGTTGATGGTTGAAAGGTGAGAAAGTGAGAGAATTTACATTCTCAAATTCTGAGTCTGGTGGTTTTTGTATTGGTGCGCGAGATAGAGCATCAGCTACTGGAATCTGAGTACCTGGCTTGTACTGTGGAGTATAGATGTACGTCTGTGCCCTAAGAAGCATCGATTGGAGGCCTTTTGGGGCCTTTGACAGGGGTTTCACAATAATGGAAACCAGAGGTTTATGGTCTGTAATCTCATGGACCCGACGTCCGAATGTGTAATGGTGGAACTTTTCCAAACCATACACAATAGCCAACATCTCTTTTTAGATTTGGGCATAGTTTTTCTCTGTTTTGGATAGTGTACGACTTGCAAAGGCCACTGGTCTGCCTTCCTGTGTTAACACACAGCCCAGTCCATAGTCGCTGGCATCATTAACTAGGATCAGCTCTTTGTTTGGATCATAGAATGCCAGGACAGGACTTTCAATTATCTTCTTTTTCACTTCTAAGAATGCTTGTTCTTGACAATTTGACCAAATCCATGGAACACCCTTCTTCAACAAGTTATGCAATGGATGAATAACTTGTGTGATGTGTGATAGAAATCGTGACAAGTAGTTAACCATACCAAGAAAACGCTGCAGTTCTTCAAGATTCTTGGGCGAAGGATAGTCTTTAATGGCTTCTATCTTTTGTGGATCTGTTCTTAGTCCCTTGTTTCGTGATTTGGTGTCCCATGAATGTTATGTTGTCAGATCTTAGAACCAGTTTTTCTTTGTTTAGTTTTAATGTTCTTCTCTCGGCATCGTCCCTGAAACGAGTCAAGGTGTTTGTTATGATCTTCCATTGTCTTTTCATGTATTATCACATCATCAGCAACACTCACTACTCCTTTAAGACCATCAAATGCTTCGAGCAGTTTCTTCGGAAAGATCT
This sequence comes from Gigantopelta aegis, assembly GCF_016097555.1. Taxonomy (NCBI): domain Eukaryota; kingdom Metazoa; phylum Mollusca; class Gastropoda; order Neomphalida; family Peltospiridae; genus Gigantopelta; species Gigantopelta aegis. The sequence goes on along the minus strand of NC_054711.1, from coordinate 11,133,454 downwards.
CTGATGAGACTGAAACGCCAAATGGAAGTCGTAGCCATTTGTAACGACCAAAGCATGTCTGAAATGTAGTTAGGGTAGATGACTCTTCATCTAGTTGAACATGCCAAAAACCTGATGATAGATCTGCCTTCGAAAAAACAGTGGACTGTCCAAGTTCATGAAGGACATCTTCTAGTATTGGAAGCGTGTAATGTTCACGTTTAAGGGCTTTGTTTAGCTCTGGTGGGTCAATACAGACTCATAATCTGCCATTCGTTTTCTTTGCAACAACAATTTGACTCACCCATGGGGTAGGCTCATTTACAGTTAAGACATTTTTGACAAGTCTATCTAATTCTGCTTTCAATTCTTGGCAGACAGAAATGGGAATCTGTCTATCTGGCATGATAACAGGTTTGATATTGGGGTCAACTTCTAGGTGTTGAAGACCAGGTAGAGTTCCAAGCGAGTCATCAAACACATCAGCATAGTTGTCTTCTACATTTCTGCTAGGCTGAGCTGGGAAACACAATCAAAATTCTCAGTTTGAATGTTTATCAGTTCCATTTGTTCAGATGTTTTCATTCCGAGTAGAGGAGTGAAATTTGCGTTGAACACTACAAACTCTGTATTGTACTTTTTTTTTCCATTTTTAGGATTGCGCAATATTTCTGTGGACTTTCCACATGGCGAGAGTTGGGTGTGGTTCCACATTTTCAATATTTTGTTAGTTGGTTCAATGTTCTTAGCAAGTTTTTCAGGAAGCATATTCACAGTTGAGCCAGTATCTATCTGGAAGGTGACCTCGTTGTCGTTCACAATCATACAGCACTTCAGGTCGTTTCCCATGGAACAAATAGTATTGACCCAGTCTTCTACATCATTTTGCACTTTGTAATCCCAGTTGTCTTTGACCCAGTCTTCTATGTCATTTTGCGATTGTTGATCAGTCAAACAATGCACAGGTTTGCTGTCCTTGTCTGATTTTGGTACAGTGGTATTATGATTGAAAGTACATCGGCTTTGGAAGTGGTTTCACCCATTACAACGTAGGCATGTCTTGCCATAAGCTGGGCATTCTTCTTTTCGAAATATATGTCTCGTTCCACAGAACTTACATTCTTTGAACATGCGCTGTTGTTCAGTTCCTGGGTGTGTACCCAACTTGTACATGGTGTCACTCTCATTATGAATTGCTTTGTTTTGAGATGTTGCATTTTCTGCCGATCGGCACACGTCAACACATTTGTTAAGACTGAGATCTCTAATTTTCAGCAATTCAGTTTGTGTTTTGGGGTCTCTTATGCCTAGTACAATTCTATCTCTTAACATGGAATCAGAGCACTGTATGCAAAATGAGCAAGTTTTACTCAGACTTCTTATAGCAGGATAGAATTTTTCAAATGTTTCATCTTCTCCTTGGTTCCTTTGGCAAAATACGTAACGTTCATAAGTTTCATTCAATTGCCCAACAGCAAAAGCTTCAAATTGTTCCAATATTTGCTTTATTGTTCGACTATTCTCTTCCCCCTCGGACTGAAAACCATTGTACACTTTCAACGCTTCATCAGACAAACAGTAAAGAAGCAGTGCGACATGGTACTGGTTGGGTCGTTTATTGAGTTCTGATAGAACTGTGTACGTCTCCCACCGTTGTTTGAAAAATTTCCAATTTTCAGATGCATTCGATCCAAATGTCAAAAGACTGGGAGGTTTTATACCGGGAACTGGGGGCATATTCATTTCAGTTTCAGAATCGGAAGAGTTGTAGCCCATATCTCAAATCATGGTCAGCGATACTTTTTCATGGTCAAAGCTGGACTGAACAAGATTGTCAAACGTTTTTAACAAAGAGCATTTTTCTTAGTAGATAGCAGACTGAAAACAAACATCAACAATACCACTAGTTTCATGTTATATACAGTCAACCACCGCTGCCACCATGTTAAGTGTTAGTCTCAACTAACAAGACGACGAGATTATCATGAGCACATTATCAAGATCGCCATCTTTAATACAACAAAAACCTCTGATGTCACAGTCCTGACGTAAAACACTAAAGGTTCAGATGATACAAAAACAACACGTAACAATTTTCACATGCTATTTTTATTTTCAATGACATCACTGACATGTATGTATAGTTTGGGGGGGGGGGGGGGCATAGTGAGAGTGATGCAGTGTAGCTCTCCTTAAAGGAGAGGACAATTAAGGCATTTGGCCTGGTATGCATATTCAACGATATATAATGCACATTATTGCTTAATATCAACACGTATAATCGTATAGTTAATTAATAAAACGGTTAAATGTGACGGCTATTATGTATAACGGGCGCAGCCATTTTGTACCATCTCAGCGAGTACGCCCTCTGGCGAGCTGGTGGTTATGTAATACTTAACGCGTAACGTCAGGAATTAGCCTTAGAACTAGAGAAACACAATCTACCTGGTTTTTGCAGGATGATAAATAGTCATACATTGCAATGTTCTGTAATAATACACATCCCAGTAAGCCAGCAATAAGTATATCCAGCACTATATATATTATTTTTCAATATAAAATAAAATACCATTGTCAAAGTGGCTACACAACAAGTCGAAACAATTAACAATGTTTTGCCCATGCATTAACCTACGTACTGAAATGATACACGGAGTGTTTTCTTAGTTAATTGGTCTATGCTGTTAGTTGCTTCTCCTGTGATTCCTAATTGGCAGGTGTGTATTTGATTGGTAACCAGACGAGCCAATTAATTGACGCTGTCTAGACACAGAAATACATACCGGTATTGTGAAATATTACCCGTTTCCCCTAAAATTGTAATGGACATGGTTTATTACTGTAAATAGCTCTGTAAAACTATTGATTTCAGTAGACTTTTCCATCTAAAACCACAGAACTGACCAATTACGTAGTCCCAAAGAAAAGAAAATTATCACTTGGGTATCGTGGGTTGTCGTTTTTGCTCCAACGTAGCATATCAATATGCCTAATAGTGTACATTTTTCCTTTGGATTATTTAACAGAGAAAAAATACTATAACCTCATTTTTTTCCGTTAATGCAACTTGAAATATATTTAGTTAAATACTAGTAGTTTATTATATTATTACGTCATTTATGTTGTTTTACAAGTCAGGTTGATGAAAGAGAAGCGCCTTGTCGAAAATTACTGCTTTTGTTTACCCTGTACATACAAGAGATGGTCAGGAGCTGATGTCACTTCGCCCCAAGCTATCCCACCGGACATCACAAAAACGAAACAAAATGGCTGCCCCCAGTTAGCAGGAATAGTCCTGTTTTTTTATTAACTATAAAATTACGCGTTTTTCATTTGCTAAAGTGTCAGTATTTGTTGGTGGTGCGGGTATGCATTTTTCCAACACGTAAGGCTTTTGTTTGAGTTGACCCTACCTTTAAAAGGCGAGGTCTGTATATAATACTATATTGAGGACTGATGACTAGAGCTGGGCGGTATTGAAATTTCAGGTTCGGTATTGGTATTTTTAGGGTAATTTAGCTTTGTATCGATACGGTATTCAGTTTTGATACAAGCAGTATTTTCGGTACACACTAGTGTTTTCCCTAGCTTGTTTTAGCATGGTGCAGCACCATGCCTCAATAGTCTAGCACCATCTTGCCTTAATCAGCACCATGCTGCCCTGAGATTAAACACACCTTTTTCATTAATTAATTCTAAAATATGCATTTTATATCTGTTGCCATTCATTTATTAAAGCAAGCACATAAATTACATAAATGTTTATTTCAAGTGCCCCAAAAATTGTGAAAATGCTCCAAAAGTGTTTGGTCTACCATGCCTTGCCTAATTTCTGGGGAAATCACTACATACTCAACTTTAAATGCATATATGTACCCGAGGTAAATCTCACCCGCTAATTTCATCTAGATAAAATTAAATTCACAATGCCCTCATTTCTCTCTTCTTTTCAGCTATTTTGCATTCATGAGATATACTGTTAGTGCTTTACTAAATGGCTGATAACATTTTACAATACCGAAATTTCTGTATCTTAAAATTTGCTTGGTATGGTAAATTGATATTGACATGATACCGTTACCAAACGGTATATACAGTGTACCGCCCAGCTATACTGACGACCCAAATTGGTTATAATTGTCCTCTTGTGAAAAGTTCTGAGACTATAATTCCACCATTATCAATTGACATATATATGCCGTTTTTTTTTTTTTTTTTTAGTGTAGTGTTTTTCTAACGAGACACATTTTAAGAGGTGGTGAAAAGCTATTAAAATTTAATTGATTTAATTTCCTTGTTTTCAGAATTTTTAATTGCTTAAAAGTTGTTTTTCTGAAAGAAAAACTGACAGTCCTTATCGTTTGTTACAAGCAATTGCTCTCATTTGTGCACATACTGCAGGCATCGAAATAAGCATTGTGTCAGGTAACCCATATACAGGTTACCACAAAATATAGCCAGGTAACCTACAGGTTACCACAACTATTTGAAAGTTAGAATTGAATTCCTGTTACTACTACTTTTAACGCTGACGTTCTGAAATTGTATCGTTGCATGCGAACATCGGTACGAGAAACGAAATCCGGAAGTAAATTTATGTAGTGGGCGCTGCTTAAATGTGGATTGCCAAAATTGCTTGCAATTGCACAAGTGCGCATGAACATCGGTGCAGTTTCGTACGAGAAAATGAAACGCAGAAGTAAATTCATCTAGTGAAGTCTGATTAAATGTAGAATGACTATAATTGCTTGCAACTGCACATGTGTGTGCGAACATCGGTGCAATTTCGTACGAGAAAATGAAATGCGGAAGTAAATTTATCTAGTGGATGCTGTTTAAACGTGGAATGACTATAATTGCTTGCAATTGCACAAGTGCGTGCGAACATCGATGCAATTCCTTATGAGAAAATGAAACGTGGAAGTCCGGAATGCATTGCCTGGTTTACGTTTGGTAACGAAACTACTGTTCGTTGAAATCTTTGTCGAGAGTGACACCGTTTTTGACTTTTCTACATGTGGTGACCTCCTGGTAACCTGAACGACCGTTCTCGACGTATTTCGATGCCTGATACTTGTGCAAAACTATTTTCAAGTACAGTAAAAAAAAATGCTCACCTAGTTGCATGCCAATATTACGGTACTATTTGATTTACCAGTACTCAGAATTAAGTGAATTGCTCTGGGCCCATATTTTCGAAGCCATCTTAGTGCCACGGAATCGTAAAACCGTCGTAGGTTGTGATGTCACTACAGCATGCCATAGTGATGTCATAGCTTAAGATGGTTTTACGATTTCGTAGGCTAAGATTGCTTTGAAAATATGGGCTCTGGGCCCCACTCCACAAAGCGATCTTAGTGCTAAGATCACCTTAAGTGCATATGTCAGCTGTGCAGTTACAGTGATCTTAGGGTTAAGATCGCTTCGTGGAACGTGGCCCTGGTACATAATTACAGGAGAGCATTTATTGCTCACCATTGATTTTTAAAATGGGGCAATTCCTTGGTCAGGCAAACTAACAGGTCATTTTTAGAAACTTATCATTTAAAATGAGACAATTTTGGTATCATTTGTTAAAAACTTTATTATCTCTAGTGTCAAATATTACATTATTTAATCCTTTTTTAGTAGATTTTGTCACTTATAGTGCAACTAATTCATCAACCTTGAATGCAGTAATATTTTACGAAAAAGTTCATTAACACATTTTTCAACATATTTGTTTTATATTTATATATATGTGAGTAGAATTTTTTTTTTTTTTTTTCGATATGTACTTTGACAATTGACATAATATATAAAAGAAATATTTTTTTTTCGCAGTAATTTTTATTGTTTTTTACTTAAGGCCGGTGTACGTCCAACACCAAAATATTTAAAAAATTTAAATCTCGTCTTCTGCTGTTACTAACTGGGATGGAATGTTAATTTTATATGGTAGATTATAAAATGTAAAAACAATTACATTGTACTGTCTGAATATATAGCATTTACCGTGCTATACTGTGGTGCTGTTACATCTGACACCATAAAGCATGTTTAATCATTCCATTTATAAAGCATAGTAGGCCGATACTTCACGTTGTGACATCAACTTGCTGAAAAACTCTCACAGGAAAAATTGCTCATCAGTCAACTTTTTTTTAGCCTACTGGATGCCCTCACATGGAATTCAGGGCTCAAACTTAAGAATTTGTCTCTGACGGCAATTTTTAAAAGAATTGCCATGGGTGAAACAGTCCACCAGTGGCAGTTTTGAGCCTGCCTATGGCAATTGCAGCAAATAAACCTGACAGAAAGTTTATCTTGTTTTATGTAGACATCTTTTAAATTATGTGCAAATGTTAAATATTGGCAGATAATGTACACCAGGTGTATACATTTTGCCATTGTTGAGGAGCTTTATTGACAGCACAAAAGTGCCATTGGTGATGGTCTCTACCTACGGCGATTTATATTTCAACAACAACAATTGCCGTTAAGTTCGAGCCCTGGGAATTGTGTATACCCATGTATCAAGACTACTACTATATGTGCATCAGGGCTCGAAACAGCCCGTGGCCAGGTCGCCAAATGCGACCGTATGTCCCGTTTGGGTGACTTAAATAAAAAGAAAATAATGGTGTTACTGTTAGTTGTCCAAAAAATATTTGGTCAATCTTCTTTAGAGCTAAAACAATGTTATTAACATATGAGCCACTAGTTATATTTGTATTGCATATATTTATTCCACATTAAAATGTTGCTCATAGTTCGTTTTTCTCTTACTGTAATTTACCAACATCCATTATTATTTTTTGGGCCACCATATTTTTTGGCGAGTTTCAAGCCCTGGTATATATATGCAGACCCTTCGTTTTTGCTTAATCATGTTCATGGGTGCAATTCCTCTCGATCTCTTGCCTCTAATTCTGATTATTTTTAGGGGTGCAATTTTTCCCTCTTGTGCAGTTTGTGGAGTGTGATTTCCAACCCCATCATAAGCATTTTGAGGAGTGCGATTTTTACTAAATATTTTAGCACTCCTGGGTTTTTCAAAAACGAAGGTCTGTATATGCACTGTATTGATGAACTCACACACGAAATGGCATTAATTATAAGCAGGCCTAATTAGTCTTGTTACAATTCTTACAAGTAAAGCATGTAGAATGTACCACAATGCATTAACTTAATTATTAATACCATGTTAAAATAATATTTTTTTTGTAGGATACGCACAAAGTTCAGCACACAGCCTCCATGTTGAACTGACAGTGTTGAAAAATGTTTTCAATGCCGTGAGCTCTGGTGACATTGTCTGGCTTGGCAGTGATCAAAAAGAACCGCTGATTGAATCAGTCCGCAATTTAGTCAGGCACATAAATGAAACTGATGTACTAGACGCAGATGATGATACTGATGCTGATGGCGCTGACAAGCCAAGTACGACAAACATCAGTCTGGACAGCCGACTTGACACAGACTTCACCGATGAACTCTGGAAGGTCCTCATCAGATGCAGTTCCATGTCCGACTTGGTACAAAGTCTGCAGTACGTCTTCACCTGTCTGAAAAACGGCGAAATCCAGCCCGGCCTTCACGAACGGAACCAGACCACGATGGCCAATCTGGTGCGAGACTCCTACCGCAACAAGATGATCGTTCCGACCCTCAAAGGTGTCACACCGTTGACCATCATGGCGGAGATGGGGATCGAGAAGCTGCTGTGGGACTATGCAACCTTCTTCGTCTCATCCGGTCTCGTCCCGCTCAGCAGTCTGACGTCTTACATGAAGCAGAGTCTGGACCAAGAGTCGAAGATTGAGATCCTCGAGAAGCTCCACAACGTCCTGGAGATGGTGATGATGTTCAAGGTCTTCCTGCCTCTCCCCCTGCACGTGATGAGTCTGATCATGAAGAGGATGATGCATCACTTTGAGGATAGTCCAGTCCTCGAGGACCACACCTTCGAGTTCCCTGTGCCGGCCGTGGCTGTCCAGTCGATTCTGGGCAGCAATAAGCCGTGTGTCTGGAAGGCGGAGCTTGTGAACGCTGCGTCAACAGAGTCCAAGAGGTGTTTCTTGTCCACCTCTAGACCCTTCCATCACCTGCAGGGAGTAGCTGATGAAGAGGAGGAGGTTGAGGATAGTGTGGATGGTGAGAATGAAACGAAGAGGCCGTCGTACTTCATGGTTATCAAGCAGGAGAGTATTGTGTGAGAGACTGGCCTCGTCATGGTGTCCGGCCTCGGTGGCGTCGTGGCAGGCCATCGGTCTAAAGGCTGGTAGGTACTGGGTTCGGATCCCAGTCGAGGCATGGGATTTTTAATTCAGATACCGACTCCAAACCCTGAGTGAGTGCTCCGCAAGGCTCAATGGGTAGGTGTAAACCACTTGCACCGACCAGTGATCCATAACTGGTTCAACAAAGGCCATGGTTTGTGCTATCCTGCCTGTGGGAAGCGCAAATAAAAGATCCCTTGCTGCCTGTCGTAAAAGAGTAGCCTATGTGGCGACAGCGGGTTTCCTCTCCAAATCTGTGTGGTCCTTAACCATATGTCTGACGCCATATAACCGTAAATAAAATGTGTTGAGTGCGTCGTTAAATAAAACATTTCTTTCTTTCTTTCGTCATGGTGTAGTGGTCAAGCCACTGGACTTAAGATTGGTAGATGTTCAAGCATGGCTAACTCTGGAACTCGCCAGTTGCAAATTTTAAAAACAATTGGAGAATTTTATATTAATTTGGCGAAATAATTTATGTATTAATTGATATTTTGTTTTAAAAATAATTGGGTTTGTGCCATTTTTGAAAGTGTAAAAAGATAATTTGCTGGACTTTTCGTCTTACCCAGAGCTAGCCCTGTCCACAGGTATCCCCACCAAGCAATAACACCAAATATGTTATAGTTATGTATATATTTATTTATTACATACCCATTAAATCTTACTATATAAATACAGTCCTGAATACAAAAATAAAATACACTTTTCCGTATTCAACTCAACTGCTGGAACTATGCTGTATTCAACGCTACTATTTATAGCACATGGTTACCGGGAATGCCCTTAGCGATATGCAAACAAAGTTGGTGCTTGGTTTGAATTGCCTAGTAAAGCAGTTAACTGTTATGCATGTTTAAAATGCTATTTTGTGGAACATTTGAAATGAAAACAGACAAAAACCGTGACGAATATTTACAATTTCATGAGCACGATACCAAAATTAAAGACGGGAACACTACTCACCAACGACCTTTTAATGCACGATTAAGGTCGACAACAGTCACTTTTTGGACCCTTGTTTTGGCTTCGTACACAATAAATAAAACATCCAACGGTAATTTTGTAATATGATATATTTGACAAAAGGTACTTTTTATTTATTTCATCTTTTAAAACTTAAAATTAATATTTTGTCCAAAATACAAAAAATACCGACTTGCAAACAGCGTGGTCTGCTTGTAAAAGAAATTTGACAGGGGTCACGGTTAGTAGACTAGTTTTTATTTTAATGTGGGCGAAGCATTGTAATAATATAGCTAATTTTGAATTTAAATGACGTCAGTATTCCAATGATGTCACTTTGCATCTCCTTAAACTGAGTACATGACGTTTCCTATTTAAGAATATTGGAAAAATTGCAATGGAAAATTGCTATTGAATTTTTTTGTTAACATTACTAATGCACCTGAATGTGTTTGAAAAAATGGACCTTTTACGAAATATGGATTTCAAGTGAAATTACGGTAAGATATACTATATTTATTGTGTATGAAGCCAAAACAAGGGTGCTAAAAGTGACTGTCGTCGACTTTAGCAAAAATGACGTCGCATGCACCGTCTCCTCACGTAGAAAACTTGGATGAACTGACAACCGGATTATTTAGTGCAGCGATGATTTATGGAGGCACATTTAATATAAACTTGAACTTTTCAGCAACGAGTAATTCAATGAACATCAATAAAAGAAAACATGACGATGACGACACGGACATTGAGTGTACAGTTCTTGACATTTTTCTTCGTTGATTAAACTGGCACGCTGAAGTTTTTGTGACGTATTATGAGCAAATTAAATATTACATTGTTCGTGAATTACATTGTCTTTAAAAGGCATTTCAAACAATATCATTAATATTATAGGTAACCCTTCACTCATTCTTTCTTATTTCTGTTTATTGTTTAAATAGAACTATATTCCTATGTGTAATAATTAGTGGTTCATCGGTCCGCGTAGTAACACAGCTGACCTAGTTGTGTAAATTGAGAAATACAATTTTTTTTAACTATTATTTAGAAAGAAAATTCCAATTTAGGGTATGTAATAAATACAAAACTACATATATGTGGTTTTCTGATTTCTATATTCCACTCGTATATTTCCTGCAGGAAATACACTCGTGGAATATAGAAATCAAAAACCCACATATATGTAGTTTTGTCTATATATATAACCATAGTATTCGTACTAGGGGTTTCTATTTGGGCGTACCTGTCAGGGTTTCTGCCAGAGGGTAAAATGGGTATGGTGCCATACCCAAATTTGTTTGCAGATTTTAGTTTTTTAAGTTAACCTTTTGGCAAAATTAATGACTCTTTACCATTACTGTATGCCTTCCTGAACCCTAACCTAAATCTAACCCATTTTCTTTCTGGGGGAGGACCGTCAACTGTGGTTGCAATCAGCAAATATTCAATTCCATAGCACCATATCCAAAAATTTCATTCTGGCAAAAACCCTGCCTGTCACCCAGAATGAAAATCGGTTAGGGTTAAGAAAAATCATATGGTAATCAGGGGTGGGAATTCTCCTCAGATCAGCTGTTTTCCTCTCATGGAACATGGCATTTCTTCGCATTTTAATAGTCCTTTACTCCAAAATGTGTCAGATTGCACACATTTTAACCTAGGCTTTCAAGAATTTCCAGAATCCCTCTAGATTTCTTCTTTTTACAGTTCACCAATTCCCACTCCTGAGTAATGATGAGTCATTCATGTTGTCAAAAGGTCAACTTGAAAATAAGTAAATCTGCAAACAAATTTAGGTATGGTGCCATACCCATTTTACCCTTTGGCAGAAACACTGATTACGGGGGGCTATTTTAAATGACTCCCCATAATCTGTTAGGCAAACAATTAATCACTCCCATCAGTGTTTTTTCATAGCGAAGTCCAATTTATGGTTACCTGGATTTCTGCAAGAGGGTAAAACGGGTATGGCGCCACACCCAGATGTTTTGGCAGAATATTTTTTTAAAGTTAACCTTTTGACAAAATTAATTACTCTTATCATTACTGTATGATTATCTTAACCCTAACCCAACACGTAACCCATTTTCTTTCTGGAGGAGGCCCCCCATACCCCTTGTTAAATGTGGTTGCATTCAATTCCATTGCGCCATACCCAAAAATTGCTTTCTGGCAGAAACACTGGTTACCAAAAATAAATTCAGGAAAATTATTTATTATCGAAAATTGATTGGTTTGGCTCTGCTGTTGTGATAATAGATTATAAAAATCGATTGTGTTGGAAATTTGTTTACTAAAGTTTGTTCCTCCAATTTAAATGAAGGAATTAATGTAAATACTAAGTACATGTATCAGGGCTCACCCTGGATCAAAAATACCTGTAGCCAAAATATTAGCCATGTATGTTGGGATTGGTGTTTGTTTTAATGTGTACATAGAAAAAGAAAAAATATACATATATTAATTAAGTAGTTATTAAAGGTAATTAGAACAGTAAATTTTAGTATGGCAACAATTTATTAATAAATTGGACAAATGTGTATGTACACAGGGCTCAAAACGGCCTAGTGTGGCCAGGTTGCCAAATGCGACCAATATTCTGTTTGGACGACTTAAATATGAAAACAATAATGGTGTTAGTCGCCCCAATAATATTATCTTCTTTAGCGCTACAGTGAAACCTCTCAAGACCGGACCCTCTGTAAACTGGAATTCCCTCAAAACTGGACGTTTTACAGAGTCCCTTTTTAAAATAAGTACATAACGTAACCTTTCGAAACCAAATCCCTCTTATTACCGGACAATTGTCTTGGTCCCAAGGGTGTCCGGTTTAGAGGGTTTTCACTGTATAACATAAGAGCCACTATTAATATTTGTATTCCACATTAAAACCTTGCTTGTGGTTCGCTTACCATAATTTGCCAACATGCATTATTATTTTTTGGCAAGTTTCAAACCCCGTGTACATACAGGTACATGTATATAGTAACTATGGTTACAATGTACAATGTATTTTCACAATTTATTCTGAGGTATAATTGTATTCTCATATTCACTTTGTACATATAAATTAAATGAATGACAACATATATGTGTATATTCGGTCCTTTTTTTGTTTAACGACACCACTAGAGTACATTGATTTATTAATCATCAGCTATTGGATGTCAAACATGTGGTCATTTTGACAGTCAGAGAGATGAAACCTACATTTTCCCATTAGCAAGAGATTTTTTATATGTACCATCCCACAGACAGGATAGCACATACCACAGCTGTTGATATACCAGTTGTGCTGCACTGGCTGGAACGAGAAATAGCCCAATGGGCCCACCAACGGGGTCATTCCTATTGTTATTAATTTGAAATGTTCATTGTAATTAAAAAAGTATTTACAGGCCTAGCTGTGACACTTGCCAAATTCACCAACTGCGAATTTCAAAAACAATTGGCAACTTTTATTTTAATTAGGCGAAATAATTTTATGTAATAATTGATATTTTGATACAAAATAACTGGGTTTTTTGCAATTTTTGAAAGTTAAATACATAATTTAGCAAAATGTTCTGTTGACCCCAAGATAGTCCTGATTTACATTGACTTTTGACATCTTGTCCAGGTCAGGTTTTATTTTTGAAAAAGGCACAATATTTGACGTTAACCATATTCTGTTGGTTACTTAACTTTATATCTATGCGAACCATTCTGATTCAGTCAAAATAAAAGATGCACACTTCAGCATCACTGAATCTGTATTCATTTATTCCAAAAACTGACTCGACATTTGAAGCACATACATCGGTTCTCGATGTGATGAAATAGTAAAAATACTTCATCCAATCGGGTAGTCACTGTCCATTAATCATTTGGAAATACAGTCTTTATAATGTACTGTGCTGCCACTTTATACTTTTAAAAAGTATTATACTGTTTTCTTGGAAATACACCTTTTTATACTTTTTAAATACATTTTACACATGAAAATACTTTTTAAAAATTTGACCATTGTAAGATTTGTGCTTTGCTAGTCTGTTTTTAGGAGTGGTTTGTTCTTTGTTGAGTGGAGTGTTTGTAGAGCTCTCTGATCCTGCTGCTCTCAGTGACCAAGTGACAGGGAACTGAAATATGCAGAACAGTGTGTTCAACAATCACAAATCCTCACAACATGGTACACACCATTCCTTGAGGTTGGTCATAAGCAGCGAACATTAGTAGAACAAAGGTAGCAAATGTCATATGGTTACCTATTGGGTTGATGAAAAATTATACTTTTTTAAGACTATTTTGATACGGAAGGATTCCATATTTTTTGTTTTGAAAATGCAGATTAGCAGCACTGAATGTACTGGTAAGACGAGTGCATGTTTGGGGTAACTGAATCAAACATCTATCTACCTAAATACTAGTAAACATCACATGAACAGACTTTTTTGGTTATCTGAAATTTTGAAATATAGTCACCTGATTAAATATTGTATACCCGTACATTTTAATTCTATATTTTTTTAAAATGTATCTTCTCGAGTAGTAAATATTGGTATTGAAATCATACATGGGAGAGAAAAATGGACTTTAAAAAAAGATCAGTTTACAATAGCACTTGACGGCCTTGATGACAACATTTAAGGCACTGCATGGGTCCGTGCTTATTAAACGTTCAGAGTCCAGACTCGATCTCTAATGATGTGACAAACATGCAGTTTGTATGGTGTTGTCTTGGCTATAGTGTCTCGGACTCTATTAAGTGTCTTGGAAGGCTGGTTTAACTGTAGCTCAGTGGTACAGCGCTTGCCTGATGCATGATCGATCTAGCATTGATTCCCGTCGGGCTCATTGGGCTATTTCTCGTTCCAGCCAGTACTCCACAATTGATGCAACAAAGACCATGGTATGTACTATCCTGTCTGTGGGATGGTGCATATAAAAGATCCCTTGCTGCTAATCGAGAAGAGTAGCCTATGAAGTGCTGACAGCGGGTTTCCTCTCAATATCTGAGTGGTTCTTAACCATATGTCCAACACCATATAACTGTAAACAAAATGTCTTGAGTGTGTCGTTAAATAAAAAAATGTCCTTCCTTCTATTAGAGTCTTGAGTTTAGACTCTAAAAAGGTTTATAAGCACCAAGCCTGGTCTTAAACCTCAAAGGTAATGGGTTTACATAAATATCCTTTCAGTTTTCAATGCAACAACAACAAAAAACAACCACCCCAAAAACATTTATGGTATGATGACATAAATGAAGATTGATAAGAATAAAACAATTATAAATTATAGGTTTCAATAGGAGTTTTCTCACCTCAGTTTTCTTATACTATAACTCAACATGAGTCATGTAGAACACAGATCCAACACAGTTTCAGGTGATAAAAATAAGTAGAAAATGTTCACTGGTTCCACTAGACAAATACAAATACATCTAGAAATTTACTTGCAGGGCCGTAGCTAGGATTCTTTGTTTGGGGGGGGCAACTGAGTAGTTAATAGTCTAAAACTCCTTAAACGGTTATGAAGATAATTTTCTTTAAGTTTCTATAATGCTTTCCGAAAAAAAAATTGGGGGTGGGGGGCAATTTCCACCTTGCCCCCATGCTAGCTACGGCCCTGACATGTCCACCAATATTTTCACTTGTCAAAATACAATATATATATTTTGTTTTATTCAAGTACAAGTATGTTTTTGATCGCTCAAAACAAAACGACATTGAAAATTTTTACTTGTCCACTTAACAATCATTGAGGTATATTTTGCTTGTCTGAGAAGATTTTCACTTGTCAGGACAGACGGACAAGTGATTATTTCGAATGCTGAATTTCAAGTTTATTCTGCATCATTTTTAGTTCATGTCACCATTTTTCTTTTTGTAACCCATGGAAGGTTACTCTGGTACTGTTCTTGAATCCTAATTAATTCAACTCTGACATACTGCAGTTATGTAGTTTTGTTGGAACCCGTAGTCTTTTGAGATAAACTCTGGTTGCTGATACATCCTGCACATACTGTAACCATTGTTTTGTTGGGACTTCAATGTCATTATTGGTTAACATTACATCCAAAACATAATGAAACCATTCTCCATGGGATATTATGTTGAAATCCTGACTTAATATTACATGTATGTAACCACTGCTTCTGTTGTAAGCAACAGTATTGTCGGTTACATATAATAAGTCTTTTCTGTCATGTCTCTATTACTAATGTATTACTGTCATGCACAGTGTAACCAACATAAATCCATCTCAGGGCTCGAACTTAACAACGGCACCAACAACAATTGCCGTTGTTGAGATATAAATTGCTGTAGGTCGGGAACATCACCAACGGCACAATAGTACCATCAGTAATGTTCCTCAGTGATGGCAAAATGTTTACACCTGGTGTACATTAGATGCCAGTATATAACATTAGTACATTTAAAATATGTCTTCATACAGCAAAATAACCTTTCAGTCTTATTTATTTGCTACAAAAGTTTTTTCTTTTTTCAATTGCCATGGGCAGGCTTTGAACTGCCACTGGTGGGCCCTTTCACCCATGGCAATTTTGTTTTTAAACTGCCGTGGGAGACAAATTTTTAAGTTCAAGCCCTGAAATGAATTTATGTTGGTTACACTATACATGGCAGTAATACATTTTGGTTATCAGTGCATAACTGACAAGTAAAGTGTAACCAGTATTAACATGACACATGACATAAAAAATGTAACCAGTATAAAAATGACAATTTTGCTTACTAATACATCGCTGTCATGTGTAATATAACCAGTATTAAAAATAAGATAGCTTGGTTATTAATGCATTACTGTTGTGTATGATGTAACCAGTATTTAAAAAAAAAAAAGATGACATCATCTTTGGTTACTAATGCATCACTGTTGTATACAGTGTATATACCAGCATTAAAAGAATATGACATCATCTTTGGTTACTAATGCATCACAGGGGAGATTCGGGTAATTGTGGACACTGGCTTCCGCTGTATTTGCCACATGGAAACAGAACACTACACGATAACGCCTATCTAAAATTTAAATGAACTTGATTGGCTGTTTTTCCTGTCACTATATATCACAATCGGCCATTGGGTAGATTTTATTTTGTTACCATGAATTATAATAAAGTACGAATGGTAAGAGGAGGCAAAATGCGGACATATACGTCGGCAAAATGCGGACATGGTCAATGGATACAATTTTCTTTTAATCCACAGCATTTTAGACATTTATTTTGTTACAAAATATAAATAATTAAACTAGTAAATCTGTAAAATTATCTTTTGTCATCTTCTGAAGAAACAAACTGAGTAAAACAGTAATTATATGCAATTAGGTTAAAGTTATTTTCTGAACCCACGTTTTTGTTTCTTGTGCCATTCAAACCGCATTGATCCAAATGTTGCTATTTTAAACACAATTGAAATGAAATAAAAATGAGTTTATTATTATATAAAACAAATATTTATTTAGAATAGATGATTCCTGCAGTGTGCTTATTATGTTGTCCGCAATTAAACTACTGCGGTTTATGTAGTCGTTCAACTGCGGACGAGTTTATTCTGTTAATTTTATCAATTATTGTTAATACGATTGTTTTTGGGTTTTTAAAATTGCTATGTATCTTATTATAAAAGATTCTTAAAATACACAGATGTATTCTCTCATTCTGAAATGTTTTACTTGAAATTTGGTAGACCTATCCAGTGAAAACGTTTGAAGAAATAAATGATATCACGTGACCGATGTGACGTAAAATACTATTTTTGTGAATGTTTGTTTTTGTTTGTAAAGTGACACTGGGATAAAAATAGAAATATGGATTTTCAAGAACTATCTGTAGTCTCATTACAATTTGCAGACAATAAAATGAGTTGTTTAATGTACAAAAATGGAATGTAGCGGCAGTATGGTCGAGACTGTCCGCATTTTGCCGATGTCCGCAATTACCCGAATTATCTCCCCTAGTCATGTACAGTGTAACCAGCATTAAAAATGATGAGACCAACGTTGGTTACTGATACATCATAGTCTCTTAGTTACAAATGCATTAGTCATGTAAAGTATACCGAGACAACATAATGGTTACTAATAGTAATAGTAATGCATCATTGTCATATACAGTGTAACCAGTAATAACACAAAATCTTGGTTACTAATGCATCATGGATCTAGATCGGCCCAGCTTGAGTCGGAGCCAGTTGTGTGGGGCGAAACACGTCACGGTGAACTCTCTGGAGAATGGCCCCTGTGCTCGGCTTCGACCCTGAAACAAGAAAAAAAACCCAGAAGAATTTAATATAATATTTTTAATAAAGTAACCTTAAAACCAGACAAAAAATGTTTTGCTTAGTTGTAGTGAAATATCAAATGTATACTCAGCAGTGTTGGGTATGGCGCTATGGAATTGAATGCAACTACAGTGAACAGGGGGTATGGGGGTCCTCTCCCACAAAGAAAATGGGTTACATTTAGGGTTAGGGTTAAGAAAATCATGCAATAATGATAAACATCTTTAATTTTGTCAAAATGTTAACTTAAAAACTCAGCAGTGTACGTTTTTAAGGAGAGTCCGTGAGCCTGAGGCTTGCAAAAATCATGTAACGCTCTCTAGCTTGGCTGGCATACAAGCCCTCGTGGCTTGTAAATATTATTTGTACAAATTACATTGATTAATTTTTAATTTTGTTTGTGTCTAAAAACATCAAGAGGATCACAACTTAACTCCCTTGAACATAATTTGTGCAGTTTTTTTCTGTCTGCAGCTATGTAGTGTATGTATGAATAACGTCATCTTTTAAAAAATAATAAAGTCTGAAACATTTTAACATAATTATTTTGTAAGATGTCTTACGACACTAGTAATTTAACAGTTTTTACTCATTATCTGGAGACTGGCCTCAATGGCATCGTGGTTAGGCCATCAGTCTACAGGCTGGTAGGTACTGGGTTCGGATCCCAATCGAGGCATGGTGTTTTTAATCGAGATACTGACTCCAAACTTTGAGTGAGTGCTCCGCAAGGCTCCATGGGTAGGTGTAAACCACTTGCACCGACCAGTGATCCATAACTGGTTCAACAAAGGCCATGGTTTGTGCTATCCTGCCTGTGGGAAGCTCAAATAAAAGATCCTTTGCTGCTAATCGGAAAGAGTAGCCCATGTAGTGGCGACAGCGGGTTTCCTTTCAAAATCGGTGTGGTTCATAACCATATGTCTGACGCCATATAACAGTAAATAAAATGTTTTGAGTGCGTCGTTAAAACATTTCTTTCTTTCATTATTTGGAATATGAAGTATGCATGTATACTGTGAAATAAATATATAGGCTACCATACAGCTCATAGTTAACTATAAAGTGGTGAATATGCCAGTGTTTGACAATTGCAAGAACTATTTAAAAAGTTTACTGAATGTTAACAGCAAAATAAATTTAAAATCCATGTAAATCATTCTAAATAGTATTAATTACAGCAAAAACATTATTATTGTAAATGGTTGTTACTTTAAATTCACTAAAATTGAGTAATTTATTATTTAACCGGTGGCTAGCATATTATGGCAAAATGACGTGAAAATATAATTAAATGAGTGCTCCCCTTTCAGGGGTTCAAATTTTTCCACAAAAATTACTTGCCACAGGGCAAGTGCCAATCCGATATTCACTTGCCCATACTTCTTACGGTAACCAATTATGTTACAGTGCTTAATAGTGCAATAATCTTGAAAGTAATTGGTTTAATTGCACTAATAAAGAATTTTGCCAATACACTTAGGCCTACCTAGGAAGTACTAAATGTATATGTCTGTCCAGTAGTATCAACTGTCTTCTCTATTTGTTGATTTAAACTTTATTTTTTAAATAGTGTCCATTTGTTGACTTAAACTTTGTTATTTGTTTGGTAGTGTCCACTTGTTCATCTAAATATAATTATTGTGTCAATGTATGCCTTAGTGACCACTTGTATGGCCGTGGATGTTGTGAGATCCCATTCTTTTATGGCTGGCATTGGTTCAAAAATGTTTAGGGATTTTGGCCCATGTGTCATTATTGTGTGTATATTATTTAACATTTTGTGCCCCAAAACACTTCTCTGGAGTGTTATGATCCAGTTAATAGTTGAGAAAAGTCTCTCGCAAACAGTCGTGGCTGGGCTCAAAGTAAACATGAGCTCCGTTACTTTGCAATCTAATTAAAATTAGCTCCACTATTACATGTGGATCTAACACCAGCCAGTTGGAGCTCATGTCCACCAATCAAAACCTTACTTGCAGAATCCTGCCAGTGATTTAAAAATAATTTGAAAACATTCTGAATTATCCTGAGGGTATACGACATGTTTCGTGTGAATTACGAATGCCATAAAACATGTTTTATTTTATAAAATAAATAATTTGTAATGTAAAACTGAAGACTGATTTAGTTTTTTTTTTTTATAAATAAATAAATAATTTTTAATGTAAAATTGAAGACTGATAACCCACCCCGTACGTATTGGTATGGTTCGCTGTACTACGGCCACTAAAATAGACTCGCCCGATATTTTTTGAATTTGTATGCTCCCAAATAACGTTATAAAAGGCGAAGTGTGATTGGTCAATATTTAAATTATTATTTACAGACGAAATGTTACCTGGACATTGGGGACTACGTGGTGTTGTTAGTTTTAAATCACTGGCAGGATTCTGCAAGTAAGGTTTTGATTGGTGGACATGAGCTCCAACTGGCTGGTGTTAGATCCACATGTAATAGTGGAGCTAATTTTAATTAGATTGGTTACTTTGCAAATGTTTTTAAGTAGTGCAGGCTTGGTAAACAACAGACGGGGAAGGGGTGTACATCGATTGCAGCCTTGTATTTTTAACTTATTGATCATAATTTTTTTGTTAAAAACTATTAATAAAGAAGAAAAAAATGAATATAGTCATGTATGCTTAGAGGGCATCACGATTATGATGTAGGGGTAATGAAATCTAACTTCACCGTACCAGGTAATTTTACACGAACATAGATAAATTTACATTTGTAAAGTACTGAAAAAAATTACCCGTAAGTATGTTCTGCTACAAGGTTTATTATATCTAAACTAAAATATCTTGCAACTTTTATAAGAATACAGTTCATAATATTTATGCTCTGTTCAAGTGAACTAGGAAATTATAAACTTGCTTTACGCAACCACGTTAACGTCTAATTTAATTTGAATATGACAATTTTAAACTGTATCCCACCTCATTTACCATGTTTGCAAGGATTAAACATTTTGACTGCACACACAAGGCATGTATACTTTATTTTTATATAAGCTGTAAAGCGTATTGGATGTTATTTCTAAGTTTGAAGATCATCGAACCGATTACTTGTATGAATTCAGTCGAATGTTCAGTGGTGGAAATTACTGATCTTAGTCGATAGTAAAAGGTGAATAACTCTAAAGTTGTTAGCGAACTTTTCAACACATTGTTTTTCGTTTTGGTGTGTCAACAAGAGAGAGTTCCGATCGTTCCAGCATTTAGGATTAGGGTTAGTTCTCCTTAGAGTTATGTAATTGCTCACATGACTGGAACTCTTTCCAAAGGTTTTACCGAGATTTGTAACAAAATTTGAGAAAGGTTTTAGGTGTTACATTAGTCACTTGTCATCGGGCATATGCAGTTAACATAATTACTTGCCCGACATGAACATTGTACTTGGCACGGGTGTCGGGCATTTTTAAACCTCTGCCGTTGCCCGAGTACTGAAGTACTTGTTGACACCCTAATGGTATGGCAACTCCATTATGATTTTGGATCTAAAGTACTGTCGGAAATAGAATAAAAATGATTTTTGTCGATTATTTCTTACATATTAAACTGACAAGTAAATATTTTGTAAGTATCTATTTAATGATAGTCTACCTAATTTAGCATTTACTTGTTTGGGCGCTCACTGATGTTCAAGGTGGTGTTTACTCTTAAAATTAAAAGAAAAATGTCGGTAAACAGGTGATTTGTACACTTTATTGGAACAGACTGTAACACATTTTGGTCAACATGTGTCAATTTCATTGCTGTTACAATATGTGAGGGACTGTTTCTGATGATGGTTTGCCCCTATCCCTTGAGCAAAACTGTCAAAAACCATTATGAGTGATCCATTATACCGGTATTAAGGGTGCTATCTCAATGTTGCACAATGACAGCTATTGCAAATCATTTTTTTAGAATAAAATTTTGATTTAACATTTAAAGAAGACGCCCATAAATGATTAAAGTAAATAATTTTTATCTACTGGTAGAAAATACATTTTTATTGGAGAATCTGTATCACAGCTCGGATTATATAGCACATTTAAATTGTTGCAAGATTGTGTAAATTTCTAATGTACTTATATTGAATTTATATTCATCAATATGCTGGTCATAATTAATAATTTATGTTGCAATTCAAAATAATCAGTTAACTTGCAGTTTTAAATTAAAAGTTTGTTTAAGGGTAAATGAAACTGTCACATATCTATCAAACTTTGTTATAGTCTGTTCCAATAAAGGTCACAAATCACCTGTTACTGACATCTTTATTTCAATTCCAAGAGTAAACACCACCTTGTACATCAATAATCATTGAATGGGTATTTACAAAATATTTACTTGTCAGTTTAATATGAAAGAAATAATTGACGAAAATCATTTTTATTCTATTTCCGACAGTACTATAGTTCCTTCCGCTCTTCACTACATTTTTAAGTTTACCTTTCTGTCAAAGAGAGGTGAGTTGGTTATGACGTGGTCGCCAAGTGTCCAGTGGATACTTCTGGCCGACTTGGTGGGGGACGACACTCGACTGTACACCGGGGTCGGACTCGGGTCGCCGCGACATGTAGTTGTCTCCCTTGCCGTGTGGGCTTTATCGGCTTTCTGAAGCAGACTGGAATGAAATTGTAACAAATCTCTTTTCAAATTACAGAAAAATACATTAAGTCAGAGAAAAATACATCAATAATATTGATTATATATCAGTATATTAAACATATTATGTAACCCCAGAGTTCTGTTTCTCAAATTTGACTCGACGCCCATGGCTTTGATTTTGAGAATTCGTTGAATGACAGAAAATTACCCAGCTACATGGGTTACACTTTCTAGTTATACATGTATATATTGGTTTCGGTTATTTTTCCCAGCTACACGGGTTACACTTTCTAGTTGTACATGTATATATTGGTTTCGGTTATTTTTCCCAGCTACACGGGTTACACTTTCTAGTTATACATGTATATATTGGTTTCGGTTATTTTTCCCAGCTACACGGGTTACACTTTCTAGTTATACATGTATATATTGGTTTCGGTTATTTTTCCCAGCTACATGGGTTACACTTTCTAGTTATACATGTATATATTGGTTTCGGTTATTTTTCCCAGCTACATGGGTTACACTTTCTAGTTATACATGTATATATTGGTTTCGGTTATTTTTCCCAGCTACATGGGTTACACTTTCTAGTTATACATGTATATATTGGTTTCGGTTATTTTCCCCAGCTACATGGGTTACACTTTCTAGTTATACATGTATATATTGGTTTCGGTTATTTTTCCCAGCTACATGGGTTACACTTTCTAGTTATACATGTATATATTGGTTTCGGTTATTTTCCCCAGCTACACGGGTTACACTTTCTAGTTATACATGTATATATTGGTTTCGGTTATTTTTCCCAGCTACACGGGTTACACTTTCTAGTTATACATGTATATATTGGTTTCGGTTATTTTTCCCAGCTACACGGGTTACACTTTCTAGTTGTACATGTATATATTGGTTTCGGTTATTTTCCCCAGCTACACGGGTTACACTTTCTAGTTATACATGTATATATTGGTTTCGGTTATTTTCCCCAGCTACATGGGTTACACTTTCTAGTTATACATGTATATATTGGTTTCGGTTATTTTTCCCAGCTACATGGGTTACACTTCCTAGTTATACATGTATATATTGGTTTCGGTTATTTTTCCGCGTTTTCTTCTTGGCGTGAGGACAGGATGTAGCCCAATGGTAAAGTGCTTGATTAATGCACAGTCGGTCTAGCATCCCCATCAGTGGGCTCATTGAGCTATTTTTCATTCGTGCCAGTGCACCACAACTGATATATCAAAGGCTGTGGTATGTACTATCTTGTCTGTGGAATGATGCATGGTACTAATGGAAAAATGTAGCAGGTTTCTTCTAAGACTATATATCAAAATTACCAAATGTTTGACATCCAAATAGCAAATGATTAATAAATCAATGTGCTCTAGTGGTATTGTTAAACAAAACAAACTTTTCTTCTTGGCGTGGGGCTAAGTTGGTAGAGTGTTTGCCTGAGGTGCTAAGTTCAAAGGATCAAGTCAGTTCAGTGGATTCATGACTGGTATAAGTGCATATATAAAAATACTTTTTACCCATTCCAACCAGTTCCCCATGACTGGTATAACAGGCTGTGAGGAAGTGCATATAAAAATGGTTTTTCCCCATTCCAGCCAGTGCCCTACAACTGGTATAACTGTACACTAACCTGATCATGTCAGACTAGGTATAAATACTGTACACTAACCTGATCATGTCAGACTAGGTATGAATACTGTACACTAACCTGATCATGTCAGACTAGGTATAAATACTGTACACTAACCTCCTGATCATGTCAGACTAGGTATAAATACTGTACACTAACCTGATCATGATAGACTAGGTATAAATACTGTACACTAACCTGATCATGATAGACTAGGTATAAATACTGTACACTAACCTGATCATGTCAGACTAGGTATAAATACTGTACACTAATATCCTGATCATGTCAGACTAGGTATAAACACTGTACAGTAACATCCTGATCATGTCGGACTAGGTATAAGCACTGTACACTAACCTCCTGATCATGTGAGACTAGGTATAAATACTGTACACTAACCTGATCATGTGAGACTAGGTATAAATACTGTACACTAACCTGATCATGTCAGACTAGGTATAAATACTGTACACTAACCTGATCATGTGAGACTAGGTATAAATACTGTATACTAACCTAATCATGTCAGACTAGGACATGTGAGACTAGGTATAAATACTGTACACTAACCTGATCATGTGAGCCTAGTTATAAATACTGTACACTAACTTCTTGATCATGTGAGACTAGGTATAAATACTGTACACTAACTTCCTGATCATGTGAGACTAGGTATAAATACTGTACACTAACCTCCTAATCATGTGAGACTAGGTATAAATACTGTACACTAACTTCCTGATCATGTGAGACTAGGTATAAATACTGTACACTAACATGATCATGTCAGACCAGGTATAGATACTGTACACTAACCTCCTGATCATGTCATCTTCCATTCTATGCCGCTGTCGATATTTGAGCGGCATGATGCCGGCGTTCTGAAATCTCGGCACGGCCAGGCTCGTGCTCGGGTTCGGTGTATTCACCATCATCTTGTTCACTGACGGCAGCAACGTGGGGATTCTAAACAACAGCGAGGACAACATCAATATCACATTAAGAAGACAAATATATATATATATATATATAGGCAAAATATTCCTGGAATTATCTCTTTAATACAAAGTGACATAATATCGTTATTTATGATCGTATCAGTCAAATTTGACATGAGTATGTGACAATGTTCTTGCTGACGGCAGTGGTCACCAGCAGCAGCAATCAGTGCGCGACATTTCCATGGCATAGACTGAATTAGTCTCTGAATCCGGGCACATGGAATCCTAGTCCATTTTTCCTGTAGTGCATATGACAGTTGCCTAGTATAAATATTGTACACTAACCTCCTGATTAATGATAGATGTTCAATCGTGATGGCCATCGCAGCACATTAATGTTTTCATTATGTAGAAAATACATTATCTCGCCTTCATGTAAAATTCTTTAATCTCATTGGTTGTTTGCCGTTGGACAAATCCCTTATACCCCTGTGGGCGGAGCCAAATTCTCTTATACCCCGTCTGTAATTTCCAACAGTTTCCAGCCACCCCAGTTAATGCTAAAGCAATAATTAGATTATAAATAACATTGATAATCAATCAAGTATACATAATTAATTTATTTTTACTATAAAATACACTTTCAATACTTTTAAAAGCTGCAATGTTGAACACGGCCACCTAATTACGGTCGTGGTGTTATTGTATTAATGCGCGATTAGCAACAGTTGGTTTTTTTGGTTGTTTTATTTAATATTTTAATTTTTTTTACTAAATATATATATTTTTTTATTAATATCTGTTTCAGACAATTTCGTATTATAAACATTTGAAATTAAAAACTCGTTTATCGATGGAACTATTTTTCGTCACTGGCAAGCGGTTTCGTTCGCGTCCGCTTGGTACGGCTCCGTTAATAAATTGTTAACAATTATTGTCTGGCGTTATTTTGATTATTTGGCTATATGGTTTAACATGTCGGCAAGATAAATTCGTTGTAGAAGCATCTCTCGGGGTATATGGCTTTTTATGTACCCTCTGTGTACACACAGAGGGTAAAAGCCATATACCGCTCGTGATGCTTCTACAACTTATATTGTTACACGTGTCGTATGCGGCCTGGTAGGCCCCCTATTGTCCTGCTGAAAGAGGTCGATCCAAAATGGGAAGCATGTGATGGCGAAGAATTTCATCCCGGTAGCGTATAGCTGTCAGGTTGCTTTGTACGAACACAAGTTCACCTCTGCCGGTGTATGAGATGGTTCCCCACATCATGACACTCCCTCCACCGAATCTGTCAACTTGGGCGTCGCAGTTGTTGGCAAAACGTTCATTGCAGCGTCTGTAATCACGTCGCTGTAGAAGGAAATTTGACTCGTCGCTGAACCATACTCGCCGCCAGTTTCCCAAGTTCCACCCTTGTACATTCGTGCACCAGCGAACACGTAAATGTGGATGTTGACGTCGCAGGACGGGGCCAACATTCGGTCCCCTAGCCTGTAAACCAGCTTCTTGAAGTCAGTTCCGAATGGTTTCTGCAGACACCCTTCTCAAACCAGGTATGCGTCCAGCAGTGTTCGTTGCTGTTCGGTGACTCAAGTGCAGAACCCGGATGTGGCGATCTTGTGGTGCAGTTGTTATGCGAGGTCTTCCACTTCTGGGCCGGTCTTCAGCTGATTGAAACTGCTGGTACCAGTACCAGAGACGTGATACGCTGCTCTGATGGACGTTCATGTGGCGTGCGACTACTGACTGCGATTCACCTAACTAGAGGCGGCCTATTGCAATGTTTCGATTCGGCAGGCTTAGTCTTGGCATCTTGTAACACGTCTACGTCGAAATGGAAATGAGGCATCATTGCGAGCATTGCAGCTTTAAATACCCATCACTACCCCAATCTTTTCCCTGAGTTTCACGTACATTCGCCAAAATCCTCTGTGTAAAATTGGCAACAACATCACATTAAATACAGAACTTTTTTTTTTTTTTTTAAATTATTAAATTACTTGTGTCTAGTCATTTGTGCAGAGAGGGTTTTGGTTAAACAACTATTATCCAGTGATCAAGCAATGTGTTGAGGTGTTATTAATCAAACATTTCTTTCCTTTCCTAATAGCCACTAATTAAACACTGTGCTGGGGTGTCATTAAACAAACATTCCTTTCCTAATAGCCACTGATTAAACAATGTGCTGGAGTGTCATTAAACCAGGTTCACGTGCAAAATATTTAGCCGGGGTGGAGAGTGTCTAGATTATGTTGAACAAAGTTTTAAAGGGTGGGTGGATTGAGTTACGCTCCCCCGGAAAATATATATAAATGTTTTTTAAAATGCTTGGGCGGGGTGGGGTGAGGTGGGGTGGTGGTGTCGACCTCCAAACCCTTCTGCACTAGCCCGAGTACTCTGACTGTAAGAAAGCTAGACGGACATTTGGACATAAATACGCTGTAATGAGAGCGTATTTATGTCCAAATGTCCGTCTAGCTCTCTTACAGTCAGAGTACTCGGGGTGCCATCTGCACATGCACCTTTTAAACAAACATTTCTTTTCTTTTCTAATAGCTACTAAAATGTATATAATTAAACAATGTGCTGAGGTGTAGTAATTCTACAGACATTCCTTACCTTTCTAAAACCCACTGCGTACCTTATTGCTGCTTCGTACCCAAAGCGTCCCCACATCGTTTCCGAACGTCTGGGGCGATTCTCCTCCACAACAGCATCAACTGGTGAAATACTTCGTGGGGGAATTCTGGGTAATCTGTATGGCACCGTTAGCTTCTGTCGACCCGTGGGGTCAAGGTTAAGCTCAAGGTCGTGTTTCATGGTTTGTTTCGATTTACGAACAGCGTCCAGATTTCGTGGCCTGGCATGACTAAATAATAAATAAATAAATACTATATACATATATATAGAGACTACATTTTCTGTACTGGTATTTTAAAAGGTTCTGTGAAAACAGTTTTGAGGGGCTTTACAGTAAAGTACTCTTATAATGAACCGCAAGAGTCCGTGTTAGTTCGTTATAGCAGTATTTCGTTGTACACGTTTGCATACGTTAGTTATTAACGTATAGGGAGATAAAACGGGACTTTACGATTTGTTCGTTATAAACATGTTCGTTATAAGTGTACTCTACTCTACTGTATGTAAAACCCCTCAACACTTTTCACAGTCCCTTTTAAAATGCCAGTACAGAAAATGTGGTCACTTAACACAGGTGGTTGCTTAATACACAGGCGCGTGCGCAGGGGGGGGGGGGGGGGGGGTTTGGGGTCAAACCCCCACCCCTGCTGAAGGCGAATTTCTTTTTCATATCCCGATTTTTTACATTCCTGTGAATGTGGTCAGAAAGCAGCTCGGCTAGCCAGCAGAAAACACCTCAGAATAGCCCTAGAAGGGTTCAATTAAAAAAAAAATGGGGGGGGGGGGGGATGGCGCCCCAGACCCCCCGCCACAGGCTTCGCCAGACACCTCGACCCCCCTGCAAAATTTCCTGCGCACGCCCCTGATACAGGTGGTTGCTTGAGAATGTTAGACTGTATACATGTGCATGTAACTAGCAGCAGCAAGTGACCTTATTACACTTCCCCTCAGACACATTACAATTCACTTTGAGTTGGCATCGATATTCAGGGCGTAGCGTGAGCTGGACCTGGTTGGGGGGGGGGGGGGGGGGGGGTGTGTGTTCGAATATGAACCAAGTGGACCTTTTCTATTTTGTTTTTGCACCACCAGAAACTCCATATGTATAAACCTGTATGTTTTAGTTCTGAAAGCGGACCATTTACTTCAGCGGAGGGGGGATGGGTGTGTGTGTGTGTGTGTGTGTGTGTGTGTGTGTGTGTGTGTTCGTCCACCCCCGGCCTACGCCCCTGATATTGGGATAAAAGACTTGAAGCCAGAGCCGGTTTAAGGATCCGGGGGCCCCATCCCGGGATATAGATTTTGCAATCCCTCTGGGACAGGGGAGAAATGGCGTGGGGACCGTTGCACGTACTACTAGGATAAACCGGCTCTACTTGAAGCAGTTGACTGTTATACAAAAGTTAAATTAACACTTGTAGCATGACTCGAACTTAACAATGGCACCGACAGCAATTGCCGTCGTTGAGATATAAATAGACGTGGACAGAGAAATTTACGGTACTTTTGTGCCATCAGCACTTTTGTGTCACCGTTAAAGTTCCTCAACAATGGCAAAATGTATACACCCTGGTGTACATTGTCAGCCAACATTTAACATTTGCACGTTTGAAATATGCCTACAATGTACTAAGTACATACAGCAAAATAACCTTTCAGTCATGTTTATTTGCTGCAAATGTTATTTTAAACAATTGCAATCGTTAGAGGCAGTCTCAGAATTGGGCAGTTTCACACATGGCAATTATTTAACAAATTGCCGTGAGAGACAAATTCTTAATTAAGTTGGAGCTCTGTTGTAGTATAACCTTTTTAACAGTAATGAAACAAATGTTTTATTTAACGACGCACTCAACACATTTTATTTACTGTTATATGGCGTCAGACATATGGTTATGGACCACACCGATTTTGAGAGGAAACCCGCTGTCGCCACTTCATGGGTTACTCTTTCCGATTAGCAGCGAGGGATCTTTTATTTGCGCTTCCCACAGGCAGGATAGCACAAACCATGGCCTTTGTTGAACCAGTTATGGATCACTGGTCGGTGCAAGTGGTTTACACCTACCCATTGAGCCTTGCGGAGCACTCACTCAAGGTTTGGAGTCGGTATCTGGATTGAAAATCCCATGCCTCGACTGGGATCCGAACCCAGTACCTACCAGCCTGTTGACCGATGGCCTAACCACGACGCCACCGAGGCCGGTTTTTAACAGTAATGTGTAACACTTCAAACGCAAATACAATTTGTGACTGACTTTATTGCTCTTAAAAATGAAGAATTCTTTATATATCTGGGGCGGGATTTAGCTCAGTCGGTTGATTGCTCGCTTGAGGTGCTTGCGTCGCAGGATCGAACCACCTCGGTGGATCCATTCAGCTGATTGTGTTTTTCTCGTTCCAGCCAGTGCACCACAACTGGATATAGGCTGTGGTATGTGCTTTCCTGTCTGTGGAAAAGTGCATATAAAAGATCCCTTGCTGCATTAGGAAAAATGTAGCGGGTTTCCTCTGATGACTAAGAGTTAGAATTACCAAATGTTTGACATCCAATAGCCGATGATTAATTAATCAATGTGTTCCAGTGGTGTCATTAAACAAAACACTTTTTTCTTTATATATCTGGAATAGTGTCAAAAATAAGACGGAAAGCAAAAGCTGCTTGTTATTGTGAAGTTGATTATAAGAGAGCATATTTTGTAAACTGAGTGGCATGTGCTGCCTGTTATCTTTAAATTTGGAGCCTTGGGATTCAGACACAGATCTTACCAATATTAAAGCCAGTGTATTGTCCACTATACACTTCCGGCATTGGTGCTGTAGTGGTTAAGACATTGGACATCAGGCTGGTAAGTACTGGGTTCGCCTCCCGGTACCGGCACCCACCCAGAGAGAGAGTTTAACTAGTCAATGGGTACAGAGCCGGTTTATCCTAGTAGCACATATAGCACGTGCTACAGGCCCCGCGCTTCAGGGGGCCCCGCGGTGATGTGTACAAAATATCTATCCTGGGAAGGTGGCCCCGGTGTTATTTGTGCTACAGGCCTCGCGGATCCTTAAACCGGCTCTGAGTGGGTAGGTATTAGTTCACTACATTGATTTATTTCTCATTAACCACCAAAAGTAACTAACCACTAACCTACATGTACTGTTCTGGACAGACAGCCCAGATAGCTGACGTGTGTGTGTGTGTGTGTGTGTGTGTGTGTGTGTGTGTGTGTGTGTGTGTGTGTGTGTGTGCATGTTTGAACCTTAATTGGATATAAGCACAGAAATAAGTATGCATGAATTATATACCAAGGAGGCCGGTCACAATTCTGTTTCTCATTACAGACTAACGTAATTATTATATTGATTGTTAACTGCTTTGCATTGACATGAATAATTCTGAGAATCTAACACACACACACACACACACACCCCACACACACACACCCATCCCCCACCCCCCCCCCCACCCCCCACCCCCCCCCCCCACACACACACAGACATACACAGGCATGAGATATGCAGTGTGGGTATAACCATTACATAGTCACCAAAGCACATGCGTCTTCTTGTCACAAGCAAACATGCCTAGGAATGATTTTTGGAGGGGGGGGGGGTGGGGGGGGGGTGGAGGGGGAGCACGTGGAAGGGGAGAAACATGCATATACATTGTACATCTTTTCATATGCAGTTATACAAATACAGTGGTAAAGCGTTCGCTTGATGCGCGGTCGGTCTAGGATCGATCCCCGTCGGTGGACACATTGGGCTATTTCTCGTTCCAGCCAGTGCTCCACAACTGGTGTAACAAATGCCGTGGTATGTACTATCCTGCCTGTGGGATGGTGCATATAAAAGATCCCTTGCTGCTAATCGAAAAGAGTAGCCCATGAAGTGGCGACAGCGGGTTTCCTCTTTCAATATCTGTGTGGTCCTTAACCATATGTCCGACGCCATAAACCGTAAATAAAATGTGTTGAGTGCGTCGTTAAATAAAACATTTCCTTCCTTCTATGCAAATACAGGTCAATTGTAAATGGAGGAGGTGGGTGGGTGGAGGGGGAGAAACACAGCCCTCCCCATTCAAGGACGAAAATGTATTTGTTTTTGTCCCACTGATAAAAATCTGGCTTGTGCTCCCTGTGCCCCTCCACCGTACCCCGTACTAGAGATTATACCCCCCCCCTCCAGATATCGTTTCTACGGGCCCAATGTGTAATAAAAACACCATGTAAAAAAAAAATAAAAAAAATAACTACCGGTTGTATTAAATTACAAACACTACACAGTGTATGCAATGTTTACCGAAGCATAAAAGTGCCTGTATATTATTACGATCATTAGGCCATAAGTAAAACACATTTGATTTCTGTTTACCAGTGTTTAATATATTTTCTTCGTGTATGTATGCATGTAAGGTTCAAACACATTGTTCTGAGCACAGACCTTGGTGGTGTCGTGGTCAAGCCATCGGACATAAGGCTGGTAGGTACAGGGTTCGTAGCCCGGTACCACCTCCCACCCAGAGCGAGTTTAACAACTCAGTAGGTAGGTGTAAGACCACTACACTGACATCTCTCTCACTAATAACTGACCCACTGTCCTGGAAAGACAGCCCAGATAGCTGAGGTGTGTGCCCAGGACAGTGTGCTTGAACCTTAATTGGATAAAAGCATAAAAATAAGTTGACATCCAACAGTCGATGATTAACAAACCAATGTGCTCTAGTGGTGTCCTTAAACAAAACAATCTTGTTAATCTACGTAATAAATTATTGTACTTTAATGGTGTCATTAACCAAAGAAAACATGTATTTTATCTGTATGTTTTTTTATGATTGGCCTTTATACGTTGAAACTGGCAAGGGAACACTGGTTTCTAAAACCTGTATTGTTTAGTGTTACATGCACAAGGACTAATACGTGAACCGATTCATGTTTAATGCCACCTCACCAGAGCACTCAACGGTTACAGATCTCGCATATGGTTAAGTTAATATCAATAAAGCAACGCGGTAAAATACCTTGGATAGGGCTTTGATGCTTGTTTACTTGTGTATCAATTTTTAAATGACAACTTATTTATAGGTCACTGCTGGATACGAGAGAGAGAGAGAGAGAGAGAGAGAGAGAGAGAGAGAGAGAGAGAGAGAGAGAGAGAGAGAGAGAGAGAGAGAGAGAGAGAGAGAGAGAGAGAGAACGTTTGTTTTGTTTAACGACACCACTAGAGCACATTGATTTATTAATCATCGGCTATTGGATGTCAAACATATAATTTGTGGCAGTCATAGAGAGGAAACCCGCTACATTTTTCCATTAGTAGCAAGGGATCTTTTATATGCATCATCCCACAGCTAGGGCAGCACATACCACGGCCTTTGATATAGTCGTGGTGCACTGGCTGTGACTAGAAATAGCCTAATGGGCCCACCGACGGGGATCGATCCCAAACCTACCGCGCATCAAGCGAACGCTTTATCACTGGGCTACGTCCCGCCCCATTTAATACCAAGATCATCTACTTAAAGGAGGGGACAATTAAGGCATTTGGCCTGGGATGCATATTCAACGATATATAATGCACATTATTGCTTAATATCAACAAGTATAATCGAATAGTTAATTAATAAAACGGTTAAATGTGACGGCTATTATATATAACGGGCGCAGCCATTTTGTGCCATCCCAGTGAATATGCCTTCTGGCGAGCTGGTAGTTACATAATACCTAACGTGTCACAAAACATACCTGATTTTTGCGAATGCATCGCAGTGTTCTGTAATAATAGCCATCCCAGTAAGCCAGCAATAATTCTATATTATTTTTCAATACAAAATAAACCACCACTGTCAAAGTGTTGAAATAACTGTATTAAGTTTTGTATATAAATTAATCCATGTACTGAAATAATAATCGTAGTGTTTTCTTGGTTAATTGGTCTTTTCTTTCCGTGGCCTGTACCACTGGTTCCTGATTGGCAGGTGTATATTTAGACGGTCCCCAGACACTGTGTCAAGACACACTAAAAAGACGTGCCTCTTTTATTAATATCACAGGGTATTGTGTGATAACCACGTGGACACCCCTCAAATCGTAATAGACATTATCAGCCGTCCTGCTTTATTACTGTAAGTAATTCTGTAAAACCCTTGATTAAGTAGACTTTCCCATCTAAAATCACAAAACTGACCAATTACGTCGTCCCAAAGAAAAGAAAAATATCACCTGGCTGTCGTGAGTGGTTGTTTTTGCTCGAACGTACCTTACCAATAGGCCTAATAATATGCATTTTTTCTTTTGATTTAAAAAAAAAGAGAAAAATACTATAACTCCATTTCGTTCTATTGATACAAATTGAAATATATTTAGTTAAATAGTTTATTATACTATCAAGTCATTTGTGTTGTTTTACAAGTCAGGTTGATGAAAGCGAAGCGTCTTGTCGTAAATTAGAGCGTTTGTTTACACTGTGCATAGAGGAGATGGACAGAGCTGACGTCACTTCACCCGAAGCTATACTACCGGTCATCACAAAAACGAAACAAAATGGCTGCCCCCAGTTAGCAGGAATAATCATGTTTTTTTAATTAACTATAAAATTATGCGTTTTTCATTTGTTAAAGTGTTAGTATGTGTTGGTGGTCCGGGTATGCATCTTTCCAACGCATAAGGCTCTTGTTTGAGTTAACTCTACCTTTAAGATTTAAAGGCCAATAAGCTTGTAATATAAGACCATATCCTTAAGCTTGAACAGGTTGTAAAACACTATATGCAATATATCAACCAAACTATGACCCATAAATATCAGTACTACTACCCCTACCTCAAAGTATTAACTGAAGAAAATGGTACCTTTCATGGCTCATTTTCGGTATAACCAGATGTTTTTACAACAACCTTAGTTTCACACAAAAGTTTATTACTTTTTTTTTACAGGTACCCCATACATAGCACAAGGCTACTTTACACAGTGGTACTAGATGAAATAAAATTGCATACATTTTTAGCCCAGATAAAACTTTTTTCTTTTTTTTACAACACATTTATAACCAATCACAGGACTTGTGGTATTAAATTATCTATCAAACGTTCCGTGCACCTCCAACTTTGACCCAGCCGGAAATTATTTGGTTTAGTACTATCAACACCATGCTTAAGTGCATATGCCTATTCCTATTAAGCAACCACTTGTCTTGTGTATAAGAAGTGAGACAAACTGGTCTGTATTTAGCAGCCACTTGTCTTAACAGACCACCTTAAATTTCTCTCAGATATCTAATATGGTACAATCTGACCTATCGCCTACAAAGTAACGCATCAAACTGTCTAAAGATACCATCTTACTATCATCTTAAATATGTTTGTTTTTTTATATTCTTAAACTAATACAGTACAAAGTAACGCATCAAACTGTCTTAAGATACCATCTTACTATCATCTTAAATATGTGGTTTTTTATATTCTTAAACTAATACAGTACAAAGTAACGCATCAAACTGTCTTAAGATACCATCCACCTTAAATATGTGGTTTTTTATATTCTTAAACTAATACAGTACAAAGTAACGCATCAAACGGTCTTAAGATACCATCCACCTTAAATATGTGGTTTTTTATATTCTTAAACTAATACAGTACAAATTAACGCATCAAACGGTCTTAAGATATCATCTTACTATCATCTTAAATATGTGTTTTTTTATATTCTTAAACTAATACAGTACAAATTAACGCATCAAACGGTCTTAAGATACCATCTTACTATCATCTTAAATATGTGGGGGTTTTATATTCTTAAACTAATACAGTACAAAGTAACGCATCAAACGGTCTTAAGATACCATCTTACTATCATCTTAAATATGTGGTTTTTTATATTCTTAAACTAATATAGTACAAAGTAACGCATCAAACGGTCTTAAGATACCATCCACCTTAAATATGTGGGTTTTTATATTCTTAAACTAATACAGTACAAATTAACGCATCAAACGGTCTTAAGATATCATCTTACTATCATCTTAAATATGTGTTTTTTTATATTCTTAAACTAATACAGTACAAATTAACGCATCAAACGGTCTTAAGATACCATCTTACTATCATCTTAAATATGTGGGGTTTTTATATTCTTAAACTAATACAGTACAAAGTAACGCATCAAACGGTCTTAAGATACCATCCACCTTAAATATGTGGTTTTTTATATTCTTAAACTAATACAGTACAAATTAATCTGTAAAAAGCAACCACTTGTCTACAGAGACCACCTTACTATTTGTCTTATTAAATTAATAATTATCTGTGGGAATGTGAGGAAAAATAAAGAGTTCAGTGGCGGATCCAAGGGGATGGATAGGGTTTTTCTGCCCCATCCCGTCTAGTTATGCCAAGAGAAAAAAAAAATGAACCTTTAATTTTGTTGCGTTTTTTTTTCACTAGAAACTCCCACCTTTGCACCCCCACCACACACCTATAAAAATCCTAGATCCGCCCCTGAGTCATTTCAAACAGAACAACTTACATTCTCTTCAGATATCGTCCTCGGTAGACTGGTTCCGAACCGATGACTGGTTCTCTCAAATAAAGCGGAGCAGACTGGAAACTCAAAGAAACCATTTTCTCCAGGTACCAAAATCTACCAGCGTTCAGCGACAGTGAGCTACGCTAACGATCGCGAACTATTTGACTGGTCCCCGATGTGCTCATTTGGGTTTACTGTGAAGCGCGTAAACGCAGTATAGCAGACGTTTTTCTGGTTTGTCTGGATGGACTCGGTCTTGTTTACATTTCCACAATCAGCTAAGAAATCGTCAACATCTGAACTTGAAGTAATGTTACCTCGGCTGGTGGAAGTTTCATATTCTGTACAAATTACAGCAGTGACGATAACGGTGCAGTTAAAAAGCAAATTCGTTGTAATCTAATATCTTCAGTACGGCCGTTTTAGATTCCTGTAAAAAAAAGGTGAATAAATGTATACAAATTACACTTCATTAAAGATAACAATGCAGTTAAAAAGCAAATTTGTTGTAATCTGATATCTTCAGAACTGCCTTTGTTGATTCCTGGTGGAAAAATGCATTAATTTATAACAAATCCTGGACAAAAAAGTGAAAGTAAACAAATGAAAAGAAGTATTTAATAATACCTCAAAATAATATGTTTTTTTTCAACTGTGGCTATATGCATTGTGTCTAACATTTGATCTAGAGAGTAAAAAACCCAACAACAACAAAAAAAAAACCTCACACACAAAAACCCCCACCAAAAAACCCACACAACACAAACGAAACTAAAACAACAACAAACAAAGCACAAACATCAAAACAAAAACAAAACAAAAACAAAACATGACCAATAGCCGATGGTTAATAAATCAATGTGCTCTAGTGGTGTCGTTAAACAAAACAAACTTTAACTTTTTCACTACCAACCCATTCTTTAATCTAATCGCTTCTACTTTCTAGGGGCGGGACGTAGCCCAGTGATGCGCGGTCGGCCTGGGATCGATCCCCGTCGGTGGGCCCATTGGGCTATTTCTCGCTCCAGCCAGTGCACCACGACTGGTGTATCAAAGGCCGTGGTATGTGCTATCCTGTCTGTGGTTTGGTGCATATAAAAGATCCCTTGCTGCTAATCGAAAGGAGTAGCCCATGAAGTGGCTACAGCGGATTTCCCCTCTCTGTATTTATGTGGTCCTTAACCATATGTCCGACGCCATATAACCGTAAATAAAATGTGTTGTGTGCGTCGTTAAATAAAACATTTCCTTCTACTTTATGATTCTGCAGTATACTTGGAATATAAATTAAAATCACCATCTTGGAACGTTATGTTATGTGGTTTGATCTAGTTCAGTCATAATCAATAGAGCGCAGGCCAGAGTATACCAAAGGATCGTGCTATCCTGTCTGTGGAAAAGTGCTTATAAAAGATCCTAATGGAAACATGTAGCAGGTTCCGCTGAAGACTACGTATGTGT
This sequence comes from Gigantopelta aegis, assembly GCF_016097555.1. Taxonomy (NCBI): domain Eukaryota; kingdom Metazoa; phylum Mollusca; class Gastropoda; order Neomphalida; family Peltospiridae; genus Gigantopelta; species Gigantopelta aegis. The sequence goes on along the minus strand of NC_054711.1, from coordinate 11,096,146 downwards.
CAGAAATTACCAAATGTTTGACATCCAGTATCCAATGATTAAATTAACTAATATGCTCTCATGGTGTCGTTAAACAAAACAATGCAACCTGATGTAAAGATTAAGGGAAAGTCTCTTGAATACATATGTCAACTAATCTGATTATTCCATAGCAAATAATTCATATTACACAGTGCTATAATACGATTTAGTACATACTCTCTATTCGTATCGGTTAAAAAGCGAACACATGACCTTCTGGAGACAATGGTAGACCTGAGATTGTGCAGTGATCAATAATAAGTGGTTAACCATTGAGATTTAACGTAAACTGACTGATATCCTTAAACACCGGCCTCGGTGGTGTCGTGGTTAAGCCATAGGGCATGTCCGATATTTATATGTCGAAACATTTCCCATCCATAAAAATACAAACTGAGCATGTTAAACGAAGGCAATTAGACCAGGATCTACAAACATGGCATATCAACATCGAGTCTACACCCAAAGGCAAAACATATTTTATTTTTAAACAAACTTTAAATTTGGAAAAAAATACTTTATTAAATTACCCGAAAAATTGTGGACCATCATTCTGAAATTCAGAACATGTAATCACTCTCTACCCATAGAAACCGGATGCTGGAATAGCATCTCAGTCGAAAATAGATTATGTACATTGTGCGAAGAAAATTATATCGAAGATGAATATCTCTGTTTATTTAAGTGTAATTATTTTATGAATACACGCAACATGCTTATAAAGCCATAATATTATAATAAAAAAAACCTAGAACACTTAAATTCAAAGAACTGCTTAACTGTAATAGCATAAGCACCTTCCATGAAATGTCAAAATTCATCTCTGAAATTACAAGTAAATTCAGTAAACCATAGATAAACATCTTCAATATCTGCTATATTTGAATGTCCTGTCGCCATGTGTCTTCATTTTTAAAATGTGTGTACAGCTATTTTGAATTATGTCAGTATATATTCTACGAAGAACTCCTGTCACTGTAAATAACTATTGTACAATAATTCCTCATACGCTGTCGTTTAACGGCCTGAGTGTATAGAAATAAAGTTCCAAGTTTCAAGGCATAATGCTGGTAGGTACAGGGTTCACTGCCCAGCACCAGCTCTCACCCATAGCAAGTTTTAATGACTCAATGGGTAAGTGTAAGACCACTACACCCTCTTCTCTCTCACTAACCACTAACAACTATGTCACTGTCCTGGACAGACAGCCCAGATAGCTGAGGTGTATACCCAGGACAGCATGCTTGAATCTTAATTGGATATAAGCACGAAAATAAGCTGATATAAAATAAATAAAATCCTCCGATTACGCAGTGATCACAAATAAGTGGTTGAACGCTGAGATTTAACTTAAACTGACATCCATAACCACCGGCTTCGGTCATCGAACATAAGGCTGGTAGGTAATGGGTTCGCAGCCCGGTACCGGATCCCACACAGAGTGCATTTTAACGACTCAATGGGTAGTTGTAAGACCACTACACCGACCTCTCTCTCTCATTAATCACGTACAACTAACAACTAATCCACTGTCCGAGATAACTGAAGTGTGTTCCCAGGACAGCGTGCTTGAACCTTAATTGGATATAAGCACGAGCATAAGTTGACATGAAAGGATTTAACAAAAATGGACTTACATCCATAAGTGTACGAATGCTAGAGCCAATCCGCAATTTCGGGCATATATTTGGGCAAACTGATCTGACCTGAAACCTGTTCACCATATATTTCCATCATTCCATCCACAATCCAGATAGCTATATGCATAGTGATTCGTTTCCAACCATATATATATATATATATATATATATATATATATATATATATATATATATATATATATATATATATATATAGCTGCTTGGCTGTAATGCCAATATGAATAAATAATGTTGACCAGATTCGGGCATATTCGTATAATTCCTACTCCCACCCTCCCTTGGATAAACGGGAGCCCGTACGTCTATGTAACGTCCAATCAAGGTATGTATTATACAACACTACATTGATCCAACGCGCAGCTACTAATCTATCACAAATATTACCTATCTGTTTAACTGTTGAATTTGTATATTGATGTTGTATGTGATATTTGTATTTTTGCACAGTTCTTTACACTGTGTTTTAATTTAACTGTTGAATTTGTATATTGATGGTGTATGTGATATTTGTATTTTTGCACAGTTCTTTACACTGTGTTTTAATTTAACTGTTGCATTTGTATATTGATGGTGTATGTGATATTTGTATTTTTGCACAGTTCTTTACACTGTGTTTTAATTTAACTGTTGCATTTGTATATTGATGGTGTATGTGATATTTGTATTTTTGCACAGTTCTTTACACTGTGTTTTAATTTAACTGTTGAATTTGTATATCGATGTTGTATGTGATATTTGTATTTTTGCACAGTTCTTTACACTGTGTTTTAATTTAACTGTTGAATTTGTATATTGATGTTGTATGTGATATTTGTATTTTTGCACAGTTCTTTACACTGTGCTTTAATTTAACTGTTGAATTTGTATATTGATGTTGTATGTGATATTTGTATTTTTGCACAGTTCTTTACACTGTGTTTTAATTTAACTGTTGAATTTGTATATTGATGGTGTATGTGATATTTGTATTTTTGCACAGTTCTTTACACTGTGTTTTAATTTAACTGTTGAATTTGTATATTGATGGTGTATGTGATATTTGTATTTTTGCACAGTTCTTTACACTGTGTTTTAATTTAACTGTTGAATTTGTATATCGATGTTGTATGTGATATTTGTATTTTTGCACCGTTCTTTACACTGTGTTTTAATTTAACTGTTGAATTTGTATATTGATGTTGTATGTGATATTTGTATTTTTGCACAGTTCTTTACACTGTGTTTTAATTTAACTGTTGAATTTGTATATTGATGTTGTATGTGATATTTGTATTTTTGCACCGTTCTTTACACTGTGTTTTAATTTAACTGTTGAATTTGTATATTGATGTTGTATGTGATATTTGTATTTTTGCACCGTTCTTTACACTGTGCTTTAATTTAACTGTTGAATTTGTATATCGATGTTGTATGTGATATTTGTATTTTTGCACCGTTCTTTACACTGTGCTTTAATTTAACTGTTGAATTTGTATATTGATGTTGTATGTGATATTTGTATTTTTGCACAGTTCTTTACACTGTGTTTTAATTTAACTGTTGAATTTGTATATCGATGTTGTATGTGATATTTGTATTTTTGCACCGTTCTTTACACTGTGTTTTAATTTAACTGTTGAATTTGTATATTGATGTTGTATGTGATATTTGTATTTTTGCACAGTTCTTTACACTGTGTTTTAATTTAACTGTTGAATTTGTATATTGATGTTGTATGTGATATTTGTATTTTTGCACAGTTCTTTACACTGTGTTTTAATTTAACTGTTGAATTTGTATATTGATGTTGTATGTGATATTTGTATTTTTGCACAGTTCTTTACACTGTGTTTTAATTTAACTGTTGAATTTGTATATTGATGGTGTATGTGATATTTGTATTTTTGCACAGTTCTTTACACTGTGTTTTAATTTAACTGTTGAATTTGTATATCGATGTTGTATGTGATATTTGTATTTTTGCACAGTTCTTTACACTGTGTTTTAATTTAACTGTTGAATTTTTATATTGATGTTGATTATGAATTAATTATGCATTTACCTTAGTTTGACACCTAATAGACGATGTATTTTTCGTGCTTGGGTGTTGTTAAACATTCATTCATTCATTCATCCATTCATTCACTCTACTAATCTAATATTAAGCAGCCACCTATCTTAAAGTAACAGATCCTAGGTTTTAAACACTATCAGGTATTTTTCACTACTGGAGCAGTTTTTAATAATTTAAGTTAGTTAGATGTTAAGTTTAGTTAAGTTAAGTACTTACATTTTATTATTTAGAATATTCATTTTCATACACCTGAAGTGATTCAGGTGATTCAGGTTTTTGTAATACCCAAAAATGCATTTTCCACAATTTAAAAAACGCACGTTTGTCTGATAAGTAATTGTTATCGAGAAAATCTCTAGTTATTTTTAGACGATATTTTCCCCATTTAAACATCACAGGCCAGCTGCACTCTGTTATAGTCTTATCCAAATTTGTTTCAAGGTTTCTAGATTAACTAATAAACTTAGTGTCCATTTTCACCGGCTAAAACTAGGGTCTGCACCTTTAAGAGAGCATGTAACTATTTCATCAATTAATCTAATGACGTACATACCTGTAATTACAACCACCTTCCCTAAACGGGGCGGGATGTATGTAACTATTTCATCAATTAATCTAATGACGTACATACCTGTAATTACAACCACCTTCCCTAAACGGGGTGGGACGTATGTAACTATTTCATCAATTAATCTAATGACGTACATACCTGTAATTACAACCACCTTCCCTAAACGGGGCGGGATGTATGTAACTATTTCATCAATTAATCTAATGACGTACATACCTGTAATTACAACCACCTTCCCTAAACGGGGCGGGATGTATGTAACTATTTCATCAATTAATCTATTGACGTACATACCTGTAATTACAACCACCTTCCCTAAACGGGGCGGGACGTATGTAACTATTTCATCAATTAATCTAATGACGTACATACCTGTAATTACAACCACCTTCCCTAAACGGAGCGGGACGTATGTAACTATTTCCTCAGTTAATCTAATGACGGGGCGGGATGTATGTAACTATTTCCTCAGTTAATCTAATGAAGTACATAACTGTATTACAACCACCTTCCCTAAACGGGGCGGGATGTATGTAACTATTTCCTCAGTTAATCTAATGAAGTACATACCTGCATTACAACCACCTTCCCTAAACGGGGCGGTACGTATGTAACTATTTCCTCAATTAATCTAATGACGTACATACCTGTAATTACAACCACCTTCCCTAAACGGGGCGGGATGTATGTAACTATTTCCTCAGTTAATCTAATGACGTACATACCTGTATTACAACCACCTTCCCTAAACGGGGCGGGATGTATGTAACTATTTCCTCAGTTAATCTAATGACGTACATAACTGTATTACAACCACCTTCCCTAAACGGAGCGGGACGTATGTAACTATTTCCTCAGTTAATCTAATGACGGGGCGGGATGTATGTAACTATTTCCTCAGTTAATCTAATGAAGTACATAACTGTATTACAACCACCTTCCCTAAACGGGGCGGAATGTATGTAACTATTTCCTCAGTTAATCTAATGACGTACATACCTGTATTACAACCACCTTCCCTAAACGGGGCGGGACGTAGCCCAATGGTAAAGCGCTCGCTCGATGTGCGGTCGGTCTGGGATCGATCCCCGTCTGTGGGCCCATTGGGCTATTTCTCGTTCCAGCCAGTGCACCACGATTGGTATATCAAAGGCCGTGGTATGTACTACCCTGTCTGTGGGATGGTGCATATAAAAGATCCCTTGCTGCTAATCGAAGAGTAGCCCATGAAGTGGCGACAGCTGGTTTCCTCTCTCAATATCTGTGTGGTCCTTAACCATATGTCTGACGCCATATAACCGTAAATACAATGTTTTGAAAGAAAGAAAGAAGTGTTTTATTTAACGACGCACTCAACACATTTTATTTACGGTTATATGGCTTCAGACATATGGTTAAGGACCACACAGATTTTGAGAGGAAACCCGCTGTCGCCACTACATGGGCTACTCTTCCGCTTGGCAGCAAGGGATCTTTTATTTGCGCTTCCCATAGGCAGGATAGCACAAACCATGGCCTTTGTTGAACCAGTTATGGATCACTGGTCGGTGCAAGTGATTTACACCTACCCATTGAGCCTTGCGGAGCACTCACTCAGGGTTTGGAGTCGGTATCTGGATTAAAAATCCCATGCCTCGACTGGGATCCGAACCCAGTACCTACCAGCCTGTAGACCGATGGCCTGCCACGACGCCACCGAGGCCGGTCTACAATGTTTTGAGTGCGGCGTTAAATAAAACATTTTTTTTTTCCTTTCCTAAAGAGGCCACGTTTGGATGTCAGGTTGTCGCTTAACACACGATTTACTTACCTAAATTACTCGCTTAAGACAATGCACCACGACTGGTACACCGAAGGCCGTGGCATGTGCTATCCTGTCTATGAGATGGTGCATATAAAAGATACCTTGCTGCTAATCGAAAAGAATAGTCCATGAAGTGGTGACAGCGGGTTTCCTCCCTCAATATATGTGTGGTCCTAAACCATATGTCCGACGCCATATAACAGTAAATAAAATGTGTTGAGTGCGTCGTTAAATTCCTTCCTTTACCTAAATTACATCAAGAATAAGAATCTCCTTACCTGACACACACACACTGCTTTGCAACATTAATCTTCGAAAACCTGGGTTTTCCCATAATACTCACTGACAACGAGGATCTTCAGGACACAGGGAAATAAAATCAATAATCATTTATCACGACCTATCTTAATCTTTCAGGGGCGTAGCGTGGTCTGGACATGGGTGGGGTGGTTCGAATTTGAAGCTAGCAGACCCTTTTATCTACAATTTTCCTGGACACCAATATGAATATCCTAATATTGTAGGGTAAAAATGTGTTAGCTTCACCGGGGATGGTGTGGGATATGTGTGGTGTGTGTGTGATGTGTGTGGTGTGTGTGCGTGCGTGTGTGTGTGTGTGTGTGTGTGTGTGTGTGTGTGTGTGTGTGTTTTGGGTGTGGAGGGAGTGGGTTGGGGGGGGGGGGTGTGGTTCATTCGACCACTCGAACAGCCAGCGCACCACGACTTGTATATCAAAGACCGTGGTATGTGCTATCCTGTCTGTGGGATGGTCCATATACTAGTAAAAGATCCCTTGTTACGACGATAATGGGGAAAATGTAGCGGGTTTCCTCTCTAAGACTATATGTCAAATTACCAAATGTTTCACATCCAATAGCCGATGATTAATAAATCAATGTGCTCTAGTGGTGTCGTTAAAAAAAAATAAACTTGCGACCCTCCCCACCCGACATCCCTGAACTACGCAGACTTCTGTACATACATTTCAACGTAGATCGTTGCTTAGAACTAAACACTGTTTACACTGCTGTATGCATCAAACTCGTATATTACCTGAATAAAAGGTAAATATTTGAGGGATCACACAGATAATAACAGTAAATAATCAATGCAACCAAATCCCTAAATCCACAGAGTTAGAAATTGTCTGTTAATGTCAATTCGACTCCACTGACATTGTATCCCACATTACAACTTTGTATAACTTACTATAAGTACAGACATTAATACGCAAGGGGCGGGACGTAGCCCAGTGGTAAAGCGCTCTCCTGGGCCCAGTAACATAAAGCACTCGTAACAGTTACGTCAGACGTACACCATGCATAATGTGTGGTGTACGTCTGACGTAAGTGTTACGAGTGCTTTGTGTTACCGGGCCCTGGTGCGCTGTAGGTCTGGGATCGATCCCCATCGATGGGTTCATTGGGTTATTTCTTGTTCTAGCCAGTGCACCACGACTAATTTATGTGTTGCATGTCTGTGGGATAGTGTGCATATAAAATATCCCTTGCTACTAATGGAAAAATATAGCGGGTTTTCTCTCTATGACTATATTTAACAATTACCACATGTTTGACATCCAATAGCCGATCATTAAAAAATCAATGTGCTCTAACAAATTATTACAATCTGTATATTTATACAGTTATTGATATAATAATATAAATAAACCTAATATTATGTGTATAGGAATAAATAATGTTTATAGTGTTTGCTATCAGAGTAAATTTATTTGTATAAACATTTAAACATTTTTACAATTACTCAGCACTACATGCATCGAACTTACTTTACCTGTATAATATATATTTTGGGGAATCGACTTTTTTCACCCCCTCCTTCAGACCCCCCCCCCCACACACACACACACAATATGAAATAGTGATATAGATCTTCACAGAACTTTTTACATGTAACAAAGGTTTTTTATACACACCTTAACCTACACGTACCTGCATTAAAAATAACCACTTTATATAAACTAGACCTACCTGCATACACAATTACAAAACTCATCTTTATACTGACAGACCTCTTTACCGTGATGTGTATTCTTTTAATTTTACACTGTCCAACCTTTACTGGGAGGATTCGAACTACGGACCCTCTATACAAGAGCTCAGCGCTGTACATTTAAAAATGATCTAACCTACACTTACCTGTATAACGATAATTACAAAACATATCTAATGATATTCTCCTTCAGTATATTTTTATACTGTCCAACATCCACTGAGAGGATTTGAACTATGGACCCTCTGATCGAGAGTTTAGCGGTCTAATTCTAAAAAATAGCTAACTGACCTACACTTAACTGTATAAAAATAATAATTACAACACACATCTGACGATATATTTCTTAAACATATATATATATTTTTATGCTGTCCAACATCCATTGAGAGTATTCGAACTACGGACCCTCTGAACGAGAGTTTAGTAGTCAACTTTAAAACAATATCTAACTGACCTACACTTACCCGCTTAAGAATAATTGCAATACACAGCTGATGATATGTTTCTTCACCTAAATGTATGCTTCCAATTTCCACTGAAAGGATTCGAACTACGGCCCCTCTGTACGTGAGTCGAGCTCTGTATTTGTCTTTTTTTCTCTCAGTTATGAGATAACAGATAAATTCCCAATATATATTCACCCACTCCCAAGTTGCAGCACTTTATACGAACACTCCAACCGGGGTACACACACACACGTCAACTTCCTCAAATGAAGCTACACCCTCGGGTTGTAGACCACGGGTAGATGAAGCGAAACCTATTTACATAACATTACCTGTTTACAGGTAAATTAATCATTTGGCTTACTCAATCATTTCGTCAAAGTGTTAAAAACAGCCATTCTTCGTACACTTCTATCCAAACATAACATTTCAGTGTACAGGGAGTCAATCATATTTCATGAACTACCACTACTACAAGTAGATTAAATATCATTACCCGGTTTATTGGCAAGTACCCAGCGAATAATGGCGGCGTTTAACTACCATGGCGACCGTGGGGGGCAAAACAGGTGACCAACAAAGACCAAGGTGAATGAAATTTGGAATCAATACGCTGGAACAAGCTGTCGTGCGAGATCAATCAGGCAAATTAATAACGAGAACAATGAACAGGATACGACAGGATCCCAATGATATTGATTAACAGTATTTCCAACTCTATTAAAAGTTGTTATGTATTAGAAGGTAGAACCGGCCTCACTGGCGTCGTGGTTAGGCCGTCGGACTTACGTTTGGTAAGTACTGGGTTCGTAACCCGGTACTGGCTCCCACCCAGAGCGAGTTTTTAATACGCTGGAACAAGCTGTCGTGCGAGATCAATCAGGCAAATTAATAACGAGAACAATGAACAGGATACGACAGGATCCCATTGATATTGATTAACAATATTTCCAACTCTATTGAAAGCTGTTATGCATTACAAGGTAGATTCGGCCCTCAGTGGTGTTGTGGTTAAGCCATCGGACTTGAGGCTGGTAGGTACTGGGTTCGTAACCCAGTACTGGCTTCCACCAAGAGCGAGTTTTAATCAATACGCTGGATACGATAGGATGCCAATGGTATCGATTAATATTACTTCCATCTCTATCAAAGTTTTTATGCATTAGAAGGTAGAGGGCGGGATTTAGCTCAGTCGGTTGAGTGCTTGCCTGAGGTGCTTGCGTCGCAGGATCGAACCACCTCGGTGGATCCATTTGGATTTTTTCTCGTTCCAGCCAGTGCATCACAACTGCACAAAGGCCGTGGCGTATGTGTTTTTCTGTCTGTGGGAAAGTGCATATAAAAGATCCCTTGCTGCATTAGAAAAGAAAATGTAGCGGGTTTCTTCTGATGATTACGAGTCAGAATTACCAAATGTTTGACATCCAATAGCTGATTAGGGGCGGGACGTAGCTCAGTAGTACAGCGCTCGCTCGATGCGCAGTCGGTCTGGGATCGATTGCCGTCGGTGGGCCCATTGGCTATTTTTCGTCACAGCCAGTGCACCATGACTGGTATATCAAAGGCCGTGGTATGTGCTATCCTGTCTGTGGGATGATGCATATAAAAGATCCCTTGCTGCTAATCGGAAAAAGTAGCCCATGAAGTGGCGACAGCGGGTTTCCTCTCTCAATATCTGTGCGGTCCTTAACCATATGTCTGACACCATATAACCGTAACTAAAATGTGTTGAGTGCGTCGTTAAATAAAACATTTCTTTCTTTTTCCAATAAACCGATGATTAATTAAATGATGTGATCCAGTGGTGTCGTTAAACAAAACGAACTTTTAACGTTATGTATTAGAAGGTAAAACCGGCCTCAGTGGCGTCGTGGTTAAGCCATCGGACTTACGTCTGGTAGGTACTAGGTTCGAAGCCCGTTACTGGTTCGCACTCAGAGCGAGTTTTAATGATTCAACGTCACGCACCCAAATAAATATGTAAGCAATAGTATACTACATTCGTGTCCGTTAGAAATGTTTATGATTATCTTACAAGTCGTTCTTTAAACGTAGCCCAGTGGTAAAGCGATCACTTGATGCGCAGTCGGTTTGGGATCGATCCCCGTCGGTCGGCCCATTCGGGTTATTTCTCGTTCCAGCCAGTGCACTTCGACTGGTATATCAAAGTCCGTGCTATCCAGTCTGTGAGGTGATGCATATAAAAGATCCCTTGCTACTAATGGAAAAAAAATGTAGCGGGTTTCCTATCTAAGACTATATGTAAAACATTACCAAATGGTTGACATCCAGTTCCCGATGATTAATAAATCAATGTGATCTAGAGGTGTCGTTAAACAAAACAAACTTCTATGCATTAGAAGGTAGAGATACAAGAACTTTCCGAATGGGGCCTAGATTTTGTTGGGTTTTTTTTTAAAAAGGGGAGCCCTGTGAAGCGAGGAGTTAACGGCCTCAGTGTTGTCGTGGTTCAGCCATCGGACATAAGGCTAGTAGATATTGGGTTCGCAGCCCGGTACCGGCTCCAACCCAGAGCGTGATTTTAACGACTCAGTGGGTAGGTGTAAGGCCACTACACCGACGTCTTTCTCGCTAACCACTAACAACTAATCACTAACCCATTTCCTGGACAGACAGTCCAGGTAGCTGAGATGTATATCCAGAACAGCGTGCTTGAACCTTAATTGGACATGAGCACGAAAATAAGTTGAAATGAATGAATTAAGGAAGAATGCTACTTTAGAGGAGAGGTGCCAGCAACATAGAAGAATTTTCTATTCGTATATATGTCATGTGAAGTGTGTGTGTGTGGGGGG
>NC_054711.1:11042258-11082258 GCF_016097555.1 Gigantopelta aegis | reverse complement strand
AATAGTAATTACACTCGTGTCCGTTAGAAATAGTTAGGATTATCTTACGAGTCGTTATTTAAGAATAGAATAGTAATTACACTCGTGTCCGTTAGAAAGAGTTAGGATTATCTTACGAGTCGTTATTTAAGAATAGAATAGTAATTACACTCGTGTCCGTTCCGTTAGAAAGAGTTAGGATTATCTTACAAGTCGTTATTTAAGAATAGAATAGTAATTACACTCGTGTCCGTTAGAAAGAGTTAGGATTATCTTACGAGTCGTTATTTAAGAATAGAATAGTAATTACACTCGTGTCCGTTAGAAAGAGTTAGGATTATCTTACCAGTCGTTATTTAAGAATAGAATAGTAATTACACTCGTGTCCGTTAGAAAGAGTTAGGATTATCTTACGAGTCGTTATTTAAGAATAGAATAGTAATTACACTCGTGTCCGTTAGAAAGAGTTAGGATTATCTTACAAGTCGTTATTTAAGAATATAATAGTAATTACACTCGAGTCCGTTAGAAAGAGTTAGGATTATCTTACAAGTCGTTATTTAAGAATAGAATAGTAATTACACTCGAGTCCGTTAGAAAGAGTTAGGATTATCTTACGAGTCGTTATTTAAGAATAGAATAGTAATTACACTCGTGTCCGTTAGAAAGAGTTAGGATTATCTTACGAGTCGTTATTTAAGAATAGAATAGTAATTACACTCGTGTCCGTTAGAAAGAGTTAGGATTATCTTACGAGTCGTTATTTAAGAATAGAATAGTAATTACACTCGTGTCCTTTAGAAAGAGTTAGGATTATCTTACAAGTCGTTATTTAAGACTAGAATAGTAATTACACTCGAGTCCGTTAGAAAGAGTTAGGATTATCTTACAAGTCGTTATTTAAAAACGTGCCCAACAGTTTCATTTCATTTCAACTTATTTTCTTGCTTATATCCAATTAAGGTTCAAGCAAGCTGTCCAGGGCACACCTCAGCTATCTAAGCTGTTTGTCCAGGACAGTGAGTTAGTGGTTAGTGATTAGTGAGAGAGAAGAGGGGTGTAGTGGTCTTACACCTATCCGTTGAGTCTTAAAATTCGCTCTGGGTGGGAGCCGGTACCGAGCTGCGAACCCTGTACCTACCAGCCTTATGTCCGATGGCTTAACCACGACACCACGGAGGCCGGTGGAACACAACACGCTTTTGCTCGTTTTAAAACAACTCGTTCAAAGAAAAATGGTTTCTAACGCATTAGTGATTAGTGATATTTCTAATCATCTGAACTGTTTGTACAAACATTAGAACGATCAGAAACACATTTCAATGGACAGACCCTAGTTGTTAAACACATCATCTTTTTAACTATTAGAGTCGTTTATGATCACTGGAATCAAACTCTACTTAGATTTTATTCTTTAGATTATTCATTCCCGTAGTTAAGTGTTTCTGGTCATCCTGATGTTTTTAATAACAAACAAAGCATTTTTTCACATTTTTAAAACGCACACGTGTGCGTCTGAGAAGTAGTGGTTTATTGATTCGAGTTCTAGTCTTTTTTTCAGGATATTTTCCGTTTTAACGTCACAGACTCTTCTTTCACTTTATTGTAACTTTATCCAAATGAGTTACAGGTTTGTAAATTAACTAAAATTAGTGTCCATTTTTTACGGGTTAAAACTAGGATGTGTTTTTCTGTCTGTGGGAAAGTGCATATAAAAGATCCCTTGCTGCATTAGAAAAGAAAATGTAGCGGGTTTCTTCTGATGATTATGAGTCAGAATTACCAAATGTTTGACATCCAATAGCTGATTAGGGGCGGGACGTAGCTCAGTGGTACAGCGCTCGCTTGCTGCGCGGTCGATCTGGGATCGGTCCCCGTCGGTGAGCCCATTGGGCTATTTCTCGTTCCAGCCAGTGCACCACGACTGGTATATCAAAGGCCGTGGTATGTGCTATCATGTCTGTGGGATGGTGCATATAAAAGATTCCTTGCTGCTAATCGAAAAGAGTAGCCCATGAAGTGGCGACAGCGAGTTTCCTTTCAATATCTCTGTGGTCCTTAACCATATGTCGGACACCATATAACCGTAAATAAAATGTGTTGAGTGCGTCGTTAAATAAATAATTTTCTTTCCTTTTCTGTGTATCAAATGCATTGTGGGATGGTAGTTGGTGAGTGTTTTATTATCCACTCACTATACTAAATTGATTTAGCTAAACATAAACACAACTCGCGTGGGTTTAGGTTGCACTGAACTAAACAAGAAAGTTCCGTGTCAAAATTTGAGGTGCACCGTCAAATATTTGTCAATTGCCATAAATAAATACACCTTTATTTGTTATACAGATGTTATGTAATATGCACCAGAGGTTGAAACCTGTGCAGGGTATCGCCAAAAAATGGAACTGCGAGTTAAAACAAAACTTAGGGATGCTAATAAATCTCTAAAAACGTACGTGACCCCCTATTTGTTTTGCAGGTATATTAAATATGAGGTGTGTACTGCCTGGATGGATTGATACGCTGTTTTACTATATACCAATTTTATTAGAAAGCGTTAACGTGATCGGCAGTATGAATTCATTTGGTACATTGGAACCTTTGTTTCCCATAACGTGTGTGCACAAAATGTATCATAAGGTTGAGCACGCTTATTATGAAACAAGTTTGTTTTGATTAACGACACTACTCTAGCATATTTATTTATTAATCATCGGCTGTTGGATGTCAAACGCTTGGTAATTTTAGGGAGGAAACCCGCTTCATTTTTCCATTAGTAGCAAGAGATATTTTATATGCACCATCCCACAGACAGGATAGCACATACGACGGCCTTTGATATACCAGTCGTGGTGCACTAGCTGGAACGAGAAATAGCGACGTCCTCATGACCATCGAGTATGGGTCTTTCTCTCTCTCTCTGTCTCACCCCCCCCCCTCTCTCTGTGTGTTGGTGTGCCTCTAACTCTCTCTGCCTCTCGCACTGTCTCTCTAAGTGTGCGTCTCTCTCTTTCTCTCTGTGTCTCTCTGTCTCTCTGTCTCTCTCTCTCTCTCTCTCTCTCTCTCTCTCTCTCTCGTTAGATACCATAAAATAGCTGTAGTTAAAATGTGTCGAGTCATTAAACAGACATTCCTTTTCTCTTTTTTTCCTCATTCCTTCCAGCGAATTCACTGTAAACTCGAAATAGAACAAAACAAAACAAAACGGCTATTGAATTTGATCATACTTTATATACAAACAGCACCATGGAAATATCAAATATCATAAATCACATACAACAATGTTAATTATGGAACAATGCACAAAAAGAGAACACAGAGAAAAAAATTAGACGATGATGATGGAAAAGGAAACGAAGAAGAAAAATCATAAGATCTTGGTTCTTGGTTACCCCCCCCCCCCCCCCCAAAAAAAAAAAAAAAAAAAAAAAAAAAAACGAAAAACAAAAACAAACAACAACAACACAACAACAACCCCACCCCACCCCCCAAAAAAACCCCACCCCTCAACCCCCCCCCACCCCACCCCCCACCCCCATTTCGACGATTCTTTTGCTTTCGAGGTCCACCTATTGACAGGCGCAGCGTATTATGGGAGTGGCCTAGGTAAGGCATCACATGGCCACGTGACCAAGCTCATTTGCATAATTGGGGTTAGGATAACGGCTACTATGAGTATAATATATTATATTCATTATATAATAAACCTATACATGTATTACATCGGTATTTTCATTTATATATATTAATTGTTTTCGAGTATTTTCTTCACAGTTATGAGCTAACGCAATACACAAGACCAAGTAATACAACAACATTTGTCTTCTTCTACAATGAATTTGATTTAAGCTCTCACTGAATTTGGAGAATATATTTCATTCTTAAATCGCCAAAAAACAAAACAAAAAATCAATAAAAAAAAACAAAACAAAAAACAACAAAAACAAATCAAATCAAATAAATACAATTCTTTATGGAGCATTTATTTTGCTAAACATGCATTTCGTTCGGCTAACTTTGAATTTGTTAAAGATTATCAGACCAAACTGAAATTGTTGTTTGGGCCCAGCTGAAACACCAAATGCTTACACATATCCCATGACATAAGATTGAATTCCAAAATGTTGTTTACTTTTACCATCGGTGGCGTCGTGGTTAAGCCATCGGACTACAGGCTGGTAGGTACAGTGTTCGCATCCCGGTACCGGCTCCAACCCAGAGCGAGTTCTTACGGGCTCAATGGGTAGGCGTAAGGCCACTACACCCTCTTCTCTCTCCCACTAACCCACTGTCTTGGACAGACAGCCCAGATAGCTGAGGTGTGTACCAGGACAGCGTGCTTGAACCTTAATTGGATATAAGCACGAAAATAAGTTGAAATAAAATGAAACTTTACATTCATGAGAACAAATTCTTTACCCTGACTTCATAACAGCCTATCAGATAAAATAGTCACTTCCAAAGATCCAGATACAAAACAGTGACTTCATAACAGCCTATCAGATAAAATAGTCACTTCCAAAGATCCAGATACAAAACAGTGACTTCATAACAGCCTATCAGATAAAATAGTCACTTCCAAAGATCCACATACAAAACAGTGACTTCATATTAAGGGGGGCGGGACGTATCCCTGTGTTGAAGCGCTCGCTTCATACACGGTCGATCTAGGATCGATCCCCGTCAGTGGGTCCATTGGGCTATTTCTCGTTCCAGCCAGTGCACCTCGACTTGTATATCAAAGGCTGTGGTATATGCTATCCTGTCTGTGGGATGGTGAATATAAAATATCCCTTGCTACTAATGTAAAAATGTAGTAGGTTTCCTCTCTAGGACTGTATATCAGAATTACCAAATGTTTGACGATCAATAGCCGATGATTAACAAATCAATGTGCTCTAGTGGTGTTGTTAAATAAAACAAACTTTATTTTTTCATAATAAGGCGCAAATCACATTTGTTCGTAATCATATCAATCACTTTCTATGCAAATGGGTCGAGTAGATAGCATATATGCGTCATCCAAATGCATGTGCGTATCCGATCACTCTCAATCTGATTACAGTTAGCTCTATTAACCAGTGGAGCTAATATTAATTAGATTGCGATCACTCTATGCATTGTGGAAATTAAAGTTAACAGTTTGTTTTGTTTAATGATAGCACCAGAGCACATTAACCATCTTCTAAAGGATGTCAAAAGTTTGGTACTTTTGATATACTGTCTTTGAGAGGAAACCCGCTACATTTTCCCATTAGTAGCAAGGGATCTTTTATAAGCATCATCCCACAGACAGGATAGCACACAACACGGCCTTTAACAAACCAGTCGTGGTGCACTGGTTGGAACGGGAGACAGCCCAATGGGCCAACTGATGAATATCGATCCCCGGCAGACAACGCATCAAGCGAGCTCTTTACCACTGGACTACCTCCCGCCCGTCTAATCAAGTCTGTTAATCGTATCTGAACCGGCCTCGGTGGCGCAGTGGTTAAGCCATCGGACTACAGGCTGGTAGGTACAGGGTTCGCAGCCCGGTACCGGCTCCAACCCAGAGTGAGTTCTTAAGGGCTCAATGGGTAGGTGTAAGACCACTACACCCTATTCTCTCTCACTAACCACTAACCAACTAACAACTAACCCACTGTCCTGGACAGACAGCCCAGAGAGCCCAGAGAGCTGAGGTGTGTGCCCAGGACAGCGTGCTTGAACCTTAATTGGATATAAGCACGAAAATAAGTTGAAATCAATCAATCGTATCTGAAATCACAATATGCCAGTCTATTGGTGCATCTAAGGAACGAAACCCACAAATGCACTGATCAAGCAAAGTTGGATAATATAATGTCCACAAACGCATTTTCTGAAGTAAATCCGCAAATGCATCTTAAGAACCAAACAACTTCACTGGCGCTTCTTACCATCTATGTCTACAAATGTCTCTTGGAAAAGACAAGCGCCAACAACTGTCCAAAATTATAATATAAATAAATACTAATCTCATCAGAAACTGTGTAAACTCAAAAGCTGCAGAGAAACAGTGACTAGTCACAATCATTAGGAACATTCAACACAAACACTTGTATTCATAATCTTTGTCACTCATCTGAAGACAACACCAATACCTTGCGAGTCGCTTTTGCAGGTTTGTTTCCGAGAATATGGTAATCCACTACCCATTGTTTCACAGCCATACCAACGATGAATGAATGAATGAATGAATGAATGTTTATCGACACCCCAGCATGATAAATACATCGACTATTGGATGTCCAACGATGATGAAATGCAATATCTGTACTATTGTTTTAAGGATATTATAGGATGTTACAGGGCTTGAAGACTGTTCAGTTAACCACCATTGTATATGTACTGAAATGTCAATAAGTGATTAACTGATCTGCTTCTTTTTCTGGTAACGAATGTAAGTCTTCTGTGGAACACACCTCGTGTAGGAAGACTGCCAATACCCAGAACGATCTATCCTTCCTTTCTTCTTTGTGAGAGAATTGCTACTCTCATGACTAGTTTCACTAGACTCCTTCGTTTATAACAAGACTGCTACTCAGGATTGGTTCGACAAATCCAGACAAGCACAAGACAAAGCCCAATGGCCTGTTGTGGTGGCACGCACTCATGAATCAAGTGTCAAAACACATCCACCAGTTCAAAAGAGTCAACAAGCAAGTTAGTAGCTTACAGCCGAGTCTATACAGTTGATTATAAATAGTGCTGAACGTGTAAGTAGAAGCAGTTTACGTCACGTCACTATTTCCAACATTACAACACATATTTTCATCCACAAGTTGAGGTGGTTCAACACCCGCTTTGTTGATTCGTGGAGGTCCCAATTTGCCGCCAGGGCAACGCCGAGAACGGCCCGATGCCATGTGCAGTAGGTTCGAATCCTGTCAATGTACTCTGTGTTTTTGTTATAAATACTGCGTCGGTAATTTTGATAGTGGAATGCTTAGTCCTTGTGTGCACCTTAAAAGCAGCTGCAATTCATTAATCGCCGAATACTAAGTACATGCATTACACTGACTTTGAACCGAATGTTTGACAGTCCTCATCTTAAATAACATTAATTGAGCATACATTTTGTGTATATTCCGGTTGGTCTTTAGGTTAACACCAGGGTCTGTTAAATGCCATGCGAATCCGTGCTGTATAGAATCGAATCCCATCAATACACACTTTCATTACATTATTGACTGGACTTTTAAAAAAGTTGATACTTTAGCACCATTCCGCCGGTCATCTGTCCTCAAGAAATGACAGTATCAGCAGTTGTCCAATCAGAAAGGTCAGCAGCCAAAGATGGCTGCTAGAGAGGGACTGAGAGCTCGATGTCGGTTGGAAGATGGATGAGAGGCTGATGGCGGAAGTGATGTTCACTGGGATGTCCACGTTGCAGTAAGAGGAATCACAACACGAAACGCAGACCTGAAATAAACAATATATATTATTAGGTATTCATGGTATTCAGGTGCGGATCCAGGGATTAGTGAAGGGGGAGGGGGACATGACGCCGAGCATGGTAAAAGGTGTTTGAACAGGCTTTTTTATGTTTTCTTTGACATCGGCAAAAAGTAGTCATTTTGGTTTAATATGTATCATAAAGTAAAAAATAGTGTTGCAAACGTTGGGTGGAGGGGTGGGGGGTGGGGGTGGGGTGGGGACGTAACTAAGTGGGAACGCACTCGCCTGATGCGCGGTCGGTCTAGGATCCGTACCTATAGGTGGGCCTTTTGGGTTCCAGCCAGAACACCACGACGGATATATCAAAGGCCGAGGTATGTGCTATCATAATTTTAAGGATGGTGCACATAAAATATTCCCTGCTACTAATGGGAAAATTTAATAAGCGGGTTTCTCTATATTACTATATGACTGAACTACCAAATGTTTGACATCCAACAGCCGATGATTAATAAATTAATGTTCTCAAGTGGTGTCGTTAAAAAATAAAACATATGTTTGACATTCAATAGCTGATGTGTTCTAGTGATGTTAAAGAAAACAAACTTAAACTTTTGCACTCGTTAGCGACAAACTGCTAGCTGAACTTAGCCGTGGTATTGTAGACATCATTTAGTTCACCACTTACATAACAATGTCGGTATAAAACTCAACTTAAAGATGTAATGTGATACTCAATGACTTTCAGGTGAGACTGAGTGTACATAAATAAGTAACACAGTTCACTTCCTAAAAAGGTTTGTCGCTGATCGAAGTTTTAAAAACATAATGTTCCCAGTGATCACCGGGGGATGGAAATTTGAGAGTCCAAAGAACCTGAACTTGTTGAGGGTTTCGGGGAACGTGATAAAGGCCGTGGTATATACTATCCTGTCTGTGGGATGCTGCATATGAAAGATCCATCTTCCAATTAATCCATTGTGTGGTGGCAGCAGGTTTCCTCTCTCATTAACCTGTGTTCGGCAATGTTTGAGACCCGCCCTCTACCGATTACGGTTGGGCTGCTGGCGATCCCTTGCACTTGCTAGCACTAGCGGTCCCCTCTCCCACCCACCCTAACCCTTTTCCTGTCCTGGACGGTGGGTTACTCGTTGTTTTGCTTAACGACACCACCAGAGCACATTAATCTACCAATTATCGGCTATTGGATGTAAACAATTTGGTAATTTTGACATAGTATTAGAGAAGAAACCCGCTACAGGTTTCCATTAGTAGTAAGGGATATTTTATATGCATCATCCCATAGCCTTTGATATCGTGGTGCACTGGCTGGAGCGAAACTAACTTCCTGACATTATGGATGAGCGTATTGGTTTCATACACTTTCTGGTGTTATACCTTTAGGGTCGTACCTAGCGGAGGTACAAAGGGGCAGTTGCACCACTCAAAAAACAAGAACCCTGGTTCGTTTTGTATTGCCACCCCACCTATTTTAAGCTAGATACGGCCCTGACCTAGCGCGTGTGCAGGAATTTATGAAGCGGAGGTCTAGATTTTGGCAAACGAAGTTTATAGACGGGTTGAATCATGCTCCATATATTGAATTTGTTTTTTTACATGAGCAGGGCATTTCGACCACCCTTCCCCGCAAATATGTCTGCTTGACCTACTAACATTAAAGCTGCTGGTCGATCTAGATTATTATTTCAACAGTGCCTTTAAAGCCGCAACCTTAGTTTCATCCAGCGAAAATAAATTATAATTTGGTTATCTACAAACCTGTAACACACTTAGATCACGTTTTTATCAAATGGAGTGAAAAAGCAGGTTTTATATCGATAAATACCATGGGAATCCCCATGTCCCAATTGCTTGAAATAATTTTGAAAGTTTGTATTCTGATGTCACTTGAAGCACAACAATGTCTACGTCACGACAAATTTCACAGAGTGCGCACAGACTAAAGGTGCGTTATTTTCACCTCTCCTGGACATGTTCCAACTATTCTGTCCTGGTTGTATCCCCTCTCCAGATATCGTAAGACTTAGCAAAATTATTGGTTTTAAGGGTTTGTAACGTTTTGTATTGAGACACTTAATTGTCTGAACTTTATTGTTACTGAAAATGTTAACGAACTGTGAAGAAAAACGACAAATCGGATGTTGATTGCGCGAACCGTGCACGAGAAAACAAACCGAACCAAAATGATAACGGTCACGTGGTATACCAACATCTGTGACGTTTACACAGGAAGATTCCCTCTAAAAATAGATTGAACCTCACTTGCTTAACGGTTTTTTCTCGATAGACGTCTTGTGAAAAAATGCAAAAAATGCATTTCGTGGTTTTACAAACATCAGGATTAGCAAAAAGCACTTCAGGTGAATGGAAATTTGTATTCTAAATAATAAAATGTAAGTAAAGTGCAATTTTATTTGTGAAAAATGGGGTTTAATAGCGAAAAACAACGCCGTAATGGTTAACAAATAACTGTAACTAGGGTGTGTCCCTTTAACAATGAAAATAAATCCCACAGGTCCATTCCAGAAGCGGCTGCAATATTATTTTCAGAGAGAGAGTGTGTGTGTGTGTGTGTGGTGTGTGTGGTGTGTGTGTGTGTGTGTGTGTGTGTGTGATGTGTCTGTGTGTGTGGTGTGGTGGTGGTGGTGTGGTGTGTGGTGTGTGTATGTATGTGTGTGTGTCTGTCTGTGTATATGTGTGTGTGTGTGTGTGGTGTGTATGTGTGTGTGTGGTGTGGTGTGGTGTGTGTGTGGTGTGGTGTGGTGTGCGTGTGGTGTGGTGTGGTGTGGTGTGGTGTGGTGTGGTGTGTGGTGTGGTGTGTATGTCTGTGTGTGTGTGTCTGTCTGTGTGTGTGTATGTCTGTCTGTCTGTCTGTGTGTGTCTGTGTCTGTCTGTGTGTGTCTGTCTGTCTGTGTGTGTGTGTGTGCGCGATGTGTCTGTGTGTGTGGTGTGGTGGCGGTGTGTGTGTGTGTGTGTTTGTCTGTGTGTATATGTGTGTGTCTGTGTGTGTGGTGTGTATGTGTCTGTCTGTGTGTATATGTGTGTCTGTGTGTGTGTGTGGTGTGTATGTGTGTGTATGTGTGGTGTGGTGTGTGTGTGGTGTGGTGTGCGTGTGGTGTGGTGTGGTGTGGTGTGGTGTGGTGTGGTGTGTGGTGTGTGTATGTATGTGTCTCTGTGTGTGTGTGTGTGTGTGTGTGTGTGTGTCTGTCTGTGTGTGTATATGTGTATGTCTGTCTGTCTGTGTGTGTCTGTGTGTCTGTCTGTGTGTGTGTGTGTGTGTGTGTGTGTGTGTGTGTGTGTGTGCAACATCTGAAACATGGCACATTCTACTAACATGCATTATATATAGGAAGGGGCGGGACGTAGCCCAGTGGTAAAGCGTTCGCTTGATACGCGGTCGGTCTAGGATTGATCCCCGTCAGTGGACCCATTAGGCTATTTCTCGTTCCAGCCAGTGCTCCACAACTGGTGTAGCAAAGGCCGTGGTATGTACTATCTTGTCTGTGAGATGATGTATATAAAAGATCCCTTGCTGCTAATCGAAAAGAGTAGCCCACGAAGTGTCGACAGCGGGTTTCCTCTCTCAATATCTGGGTGGTCCTTAACCATATGTCTGGCGCCATATAACCGTAAATAAAATGTACTGAGTGCGTCGTTAAATAAAACAGTTCCTTCCTTACTTTATATATAGGATTTCAAATAGTACTTTGAAGTCCGGAGGAAGGGGCGCGCATCCCTAGAACCCTCCAGCATCACATATGAAATAATATAATCCGTGACACCCCCATTCTCTATTTACTTCTCTTCTGGAACAGCCGTAATTAAACTTGACACACGTTGTTTCTTTCGTAACTCCATTAGACATATTTACACTTGGTTTTGTTCGTCATTAAAGGATCATTTGTAACCAGATACAAGTATCGTTACCTGGCTGCAAAAATATGTCTCTGAAAGCGATCGTTGATACGTCTTGGTTGTGAAAAACACTGAGCACTTCTGAAGGCTGAGGCGTGTTATATAAATATTAAATATCTTCTTAAGAGTGTCACAGGGCCTCGGTGTACATTTAAAAAAATAAATACAGCGAGTTCTTGGTTCCTATGTGCAATACGTAACTGTTTTTCTCGTTCCAACTGGTCAAAGGACGTAGTTTGTGATTTCCTGTCTATGCATATAAAAGATCCCTTGCTGCATTAGGAAAAATGTTGCGGCTTTCCTACGTGTCATAATTACAAAATGTTTGACATCCAATAGTCGGTGATTAATTAATCAATGTGATCTAGTGGTGTCGTTAAACAAAACAATTTTTTTACTCTAACTGTGTTTTTTAAAGCCTGCAGTGAATTGGCTAAGTGTGGTTGCAAGAGTGAGTGAATGTGGAACTAGATGCGCAATATATGTCAAAGATTACCATATGTTTGACATCTAATAGCCGATGATTAAAGGCATATTGTCAGAGACCACTGACCTGTTTCATGGCCTAACAAAGTATTACTTAAAAATAGATATATCTGATTTGTCCCTAAACGTACTTTATTCAACCATCTACGTAACCACCATACTCCATTTATTAATGATATTTTGTAAAAATAATTGAATTATGGCAATGGTCCATAATTCAAAAACTAATATTGCTGAGAGGGTTGACATGGAAGTGTACCGAACTATCTATTTGTTATCTATGGGAAATAAAATGTTCAATAGAAAAGAAAGAAAGAAATGTTTTATTTAACGACGCACTCAACACATTTTATTTACGGTTATATGGCGTCAGACATATGGTTAAGTGTTCAATAGAAATGTCTAGAATAAAGTTTGTTCTGTTTGAGGACATCACTAGAGCACACTGATTTATTAAAGACATACTGTCACAGATTTAAGGACCTTATTTCTGTTTTAATGAATAATAAATAAAAATTAGGCCTACATTAATTTTTACAGACCAAATCTAACTATTGCATCACTTTAACTACATCATGATGGAGTAAAATCCATGTCAACCCTCTCAGCAATATTAGTTTTTGAATTATGGACCATTGCCATAATTCACTTATTTTTACAAAATATCATTAATAAATGGAGTATGGTGGTTACGTAGATGGTTGAATAAAGTACGTTTAGGGACAAATCAGATATATCTATTTTTAAGTAATTCTTTGTTAGGCCATGAAACAGGTCAGTGATCTCTGACAATATGCCTTTAATCATCAGCTATTAGATGTCAAACATATGGTAATCTTTGACATATATTGTCTCTTCCTCTCTCATTCATTCATTCATTCATTTCAACTTATTTTCGTGCTTATATCCAATTAAGGTTCAAGCACGCTGTCCTGAGTACATACCTCAGCTGTCTGTGCTGTCTGTCCAGGACTGTGGGTTAGTTGTTAGTTGGTTAGTGGTTGGTGAGAGAGAAGAGGGTGTAGTGGCCTTACACCTACCCATTGAGACCGTAAGAACTCGCTCTGGGTTGGAGACGGCACCGGGCTGCGAACCCTGTACCTACCAGCCTGTAGTCCGATGGCTTAACCACTGCGCCACCGAGGCCGGTAAAATAATTCCTCTCTCAAATTAATTTACAAAAATGCCAGTCATTACTGCTGTGGTCAGATGTTAATTTTACTATTAACTGGGAAAGCAAACATAATTCTAACCACCTTAGCTTCAGAGTTGTGAGAGATGGACAGTGTCCCTGTCCCTCTCCGTTTGAAACGCTTAATCTCTCAAATATCATTATCAGATCCAACCACATATTGCTCTGATATCGTCATGTGAAGGTTCAACTAATTATGTTAATATATTCAAGCGACTACTTGACAATCTCAACAAGCACTCTCACCTTCTCTGAAGAGTTCTCCGTATCCCGGCAACCGACGTGCTCATTGGTGCATTCCGCGGCAACTGCGCATCTCTTCTTGACGCGCAGACTACTTCCGGTCTTTGTGTTGAATGTGTGGACAGTCTCGCACACGGTGTGATCTGAGAATTCAAAAAAAAGAGTAAATAAATAATTATAGGAAGACGAAGACATGGTATATACTTTAAAGGGACTATCCTGAGTTTCCGACCATTGTCACTTATTTTTAAGCAATAAATCCCTTTTTAACAACTTTAAAGTTTCATGATACATCTTGAATACAGTTTATTGTTTAGACTATCGATATTGGTCTTTCCTTTCTACAATACTATCAGATGCATGTAAATAAGGAAGGAAGGAGATGTTTTAATAAACGACGCACTCAACACATTTTATTTACGGTTATATGGCGTCAGACATATGGCTATGGACCACACAGA
Organism: Gigantopelta aegis; assembly: GCF_016097555.1. NCBI lineage: Eukaryota > Metazoa > Mollusca > Gastropoda > Neomphalida > Peltospiridae > Gigantopelta > Gigantopelta aegis. Next base: position 11,068,539 of record NC_054711.1, on the reverse strand, counting down.
TACAGAGAAGGGAAATTCGTTGTCGCCACTTCATAGGCTACTCTTTTCGATTAGCAGCAAGGGATCTTTTATATGCAGCATCCCACAGACAGGATATTACCTACCATGGCCTTTGTTGCACCAGTTGTGGAGCACTAGCTGGAACGAGAAATAGCCCAATGGGACCAACGACGGGGATCGATCCTAAACCGACCGCGCATCAAGCGGGCGCTTTACCACTGGCTACGTCCCCCCCCCCCCCCCCCCCCCCGACCATCATCTTTCAAATTAATACTATTGTCCATTGATGATGTAAACGGCTAATAACACTGTGTAAATACTGGAGTACGTACGTACATACATATATATTTTGTATTGGATATTTTCACCACTTTCCATACAATGTAAACGTTTTTCCCTTTTAATGACATATGTATTGTACCTGTTTACAGTTAAAGTTTGTTTTGTTTAACGACACCACTAGAGCACATTAATTAATTAATCATAGGCTATTGTATGTCAAATATTTGGGTAATTTTGACATACAATCTTAAAGAGGAAGCCCGTTACATTTTTTTTCCATTAGTAGCAAGGGATATTCTGTATTAGTTAGGGGATAATATCACTGTGGTTCGTTGGTAACTATAAGGATTTATCACAAAATTTGGATTTAGGGACGAAACGAAACAGTGATATTATCCCTATTCTAATACTACACCTATTAGGAGTATCTGTAAGACATTTTATTGTGTTTTTATTAAAGAAATCCCACAAATATAAAAAAAAAACATTTAATTATCTATTCTCCTTACTTACGATATTCAATGAAAACGCTTGTAGTAAGTAAAAATATGACGTAATATTTTCACTTAAAGTTTATATAAATACATAAAATAATATGCATTTACTAAAGGGTAAGTATTATTTTCAAAAGTTTTTCAGAATTGTGTGATATTTTAAAGCAGTTAATGTTGCTTAAAATTGCTTTTAAAAAATCAAGTGATTTCCATCTTGTCTTCTTTATTAATTTTATTGTCACAAAAAGTATGTTCTAAACAAAAATAAGGTACTTCAGATTGTGATATAATTATTTCTGATAAACCTGCTTGCACCCTTTTGAGAACACAAACTAGAAGAGCAGACCACAAGACACATGTTGGTGACTGCTGCGATCGATCAGTGACCGGACCTTACTTTGGGTGGGTGGGTGCACGTTCATTGCTGCTAACAAAGTGGTAAATGTTACAATGGCACGAAATAATAACAAAATAGTAACAATAACATCATTTTCATCTGAAGTTAGTAATTTTGCTAAAAATTATTTATATCGACGTTTAAATATAATGGAAGACGCGGAATTAATATACTAACGAAAACACCACACATGAGACTAAGTGACAATATATTGGACGAGTTCTCGGAATTTTGTCATCGTGATTAATCAATGAAAAAAAGGCTTTTATGAAAGTTGTATTAGAATCATAGAAAATAGTCCACGGGCGATACAAATACATGTATTTGTAACGCCTGTAGACTATATGTTTATGACTAATACAGAATAGTATTCCGAAGTCACAGACCCCAAGCTACAATCGTTCCTTACTCAAACATCCATTCTAATGTATCCAATGATACTAACAGATTTACTCCGCAATTAGTGATGACAACAAAGAGAAGAATTAAAATGACTGAACTCACTTTCAGGACAGGCGATGTCTGGAGCCCATCTGTTACATTCCTCATTATTGACCTTGTCTGGACACGTGTAACACGTGATCACTGAAATAAATTAATATATAAATAATAAAAATGATAATCATATGTATTATAAATAAACAAACGAATGAATGAATGAATGAATGAATGATTGAATGAATGAAAATAATAAATAAAATAAATCACATTAAGCGCATAGTAGACGTTGAAGAAAAGCGAGCATTTTAATGTGGCGAAGCATTGTAATACACACACACACACACACACACACACACACACACACACACACACTCCGGTTGAGACCACACGACGCCCCAGTCATGCCCGTGCACGCACCTACATATGAGACAAGTTCAGGAGGTCGAGCGCCAGCAGTCGCTCGCAAGACTGGTTTCTGGCGTATGATGTTAAATGGCTGTGGTGTATTAAGAAAACCAGTGGAACAGACAGCGAGCGCTCGCCCTCTTGAACACGCAGTTTATTACTCACAGCTACGTCGTGCTCCCGATCTCGACTCGATAACGACGTTAACACCAGCCACTCCCGTCAACCACAACATCACTCCCACTACTTGGAACACGATGACGTCACAATGTCGCATACTGACGGTGTAATTTCCGCTGGTATATACTCTGAAAATATAAGTCATATGATAAAAGAAAGAAAGAAAATACAAGAAAATAGAAGAAGAAAAAAAGAGAAGAGGAAGAAAAAGAAAAAAAGATGAATGAATGAATGAATGAATGAATGTTTAACGACACCCCAGCACGAAAATGCATCGGCTATTGGGTGTCAAACTATGGTAAATGTAATAACAATATAGATATAGGAATGAATGAATGAATGAATGAATGAATGTTTAACGACAACCCAGCACGAAAATGCATCGGCTATTGGGTGTCAAACTATGGTAAATGTAATAACAATATAGATATAGGAATGAATGAATGAATGAGTGTTTAACGACACCCCAGCACGAAAATGCATCGGCTATTGGGTGTCAAACTATGGTAAATGTAATAACAATATAGATATAGGAATGAATGAATGAATGAATGAATGAAAGAATGAGTGAATGAATGTTTAACGACACCCCAGCACGAAAATGCATCGGCTATTGGGTGTCAAACTATGGTAAATGTAATAACAATATAGATATAGAAATGAATAAATGAATGAATGAATAAATGTTTAACGACACCCCAGCACGAAAATACATCGGCTATTGGGTGTCAAACTAAAGAAAGAAATGTTTTATTTAAGACGAACTCAACACAAACTAAAGACGAAATGAAGTATAAGTAGAAGGAGAAGAAGAAGGAGGAAGGGCTACAGGTGAGAAATTTCAAATAAAATCAGTTTCAAACGTTTCAAAATTAAGCATCATAACATCATAGTCTAGTGGTATAGCGTTCGCCTTATGCGCAGTCTGTCTAGGGTCGATCCCCGTCGGTGAAACCATGAGTCGTGGTATTTACTATCCTGTTTGTGAAAGATCCCTTGCTGCTAATTGGAAAGAGTAGCCCATGAAGTGGCGACAGCGGGTTTCCTCTCATTATCTGTATGGTCTTTAACCATATGTCCGACTCCATATAACAATAATTAAAATGTGTCGAGTGCCATTCTGTAAAACATTCCTTCCTTCCTTCCTTCCTTTCTTTCTTTCGTTCATAACATACTAAATAAACATACTTTTTTTAACAAAAATAAATGAAAGATGAATGCAGAAACACCGTTTTCCAAATGCTCACCTCTCACGGTGAAGCCTGCATATTATGTATTCATATGCAGAGCTTTTACGTCAAATACAATATACAAAAGTGCCCTGAGGTACTGGCAGATGTTAGAGAGAGATACATGCGTAATTTCACTACCTCGTGCTAAACAGTTTCCCCGGGCCCACTGATGTAAACGTATGTAACATATCTATAGCACGAATCGCGACTTGGGGCTAGGGTTGTGTCAGGTGCGGCAGAACATTAAAATCCACTTTATGGAAACCATGTCTGAACAGGAATCAACAGAACACCGCTGAAGGGCTGAAGTGTTAACGCAGATGTGAAAATTCTTTGAAGCCTTTGATGTAGATTTTTTTTCTTTTATTCTAGACTTATTGAATCCGTATGTTTGTGTGTATGTGTTTTTCTCCCTGTGGTTGTATCTCTCTCCGTCTCCGTCTCTCTCTCTCTCTCTCTCTCTCTCTCTCTCTCTGTATATATCTCTCTCTCTCTCCTCTTCTCTCCTCTCTCTCTCCCTCTCCCTCTCTCCTCTCCTCTCTTGTCGTCCCCATCTCCAATCGCCCTCTCCTGTCTTGTCTTCTCCCTCTCTCCTCTCTCTCTCTCATCTCTCTCTGCTCTGTGTCTCGTCTCTATATATCTGTATATTTCTGTATATTTATCTCTCTCGGTATCTTTCTCACTGCCTCTTTTTGTCTCTCTTTCTCTCTCTTTGTCAGTCAGTCTATATGCCTCTCTTCCCCTCCATCCATCTCTCTTGTCCCCTCTCTCTGTCTCTGTCTGTCTGTCTGTCTGTCTCTGTCTGTCTCTCTGTCGCTCACTCTCTCTCTCACTCTTTGTCTCTGTATGTATGTATGTGATACTATGTATGTATGTATGTATGTATTTGTGTGCGTGTTATCGTGTGTCTGCGTGTGTGCGTGCGTGCGCGTTATTGTGTGTGCATGTGTGTGTGTGTGTGTTTGTTTGTTTACATATCACATTGATCAGTCAGTCAGGTAGACAGACAGACAGTCGGACATTCAGATAGACAGGCAATAAACGGAGTCAGGTAGACAAGCAGGCAGACAGGCAACAATTTTCAATCACAATATCACAATAATGAATCAGAATATAATTACATATGTATGACATCACTCTAATGTGCAATACCGTTAGGTCAGAATAATGTCATAGCTCTATAAATTATAGAGATAATCACTCACAGCCTAAAAAACCCCGTTCATTACCCAAGAGATCCTAGCAATCCATAATTTATTACGTACAAAAACAGAGTCGAAGGGCTTCAAAATCTAGCAACAAGCATACAGTAAGCAAGAACATAATCTTAATATCTTACCGTAAGGGCGAAATATTCCAGACGTGCACCAGACTCGCTACATTCCCCGATAAGACTCGGAAGGGTTGTTTTCAACAGCCGAGTAGTTCCGATTTGCTTCGGCAATTCACGTGTGAGTCATCGCAGAGAATGAGTGTAAATATCGACTGGTGCGTGTGTCGGGGCGGAATTCACTACAAACGATAGAACAATGTGTGGATCGGATCGATAGACAGTTTGATTAAACATAACGGAAAGAAAAACTGGTGCTAATTTTCCTCCATCTATTCAAGCAGTTTGTTACTATTAAAAAAATAAGAAGAAAAGAAAAAGGAAACAAAGAAGAAAGAAAAGATCTTGTCTGAGCTTTTATTAAAAAATGTCTCCTCAAATTTTGAAATATATTTACTGTGGTGGATGAATACGTGGATGTTTAATTAATTAAATAATTAATTATTTTTTTATTCACTCATTCATTCATTCACTCATTCATTCATTCAGGCATCCCATTCACTCAATCATTCATTAATAATTCATTTATGCCTTCAAACCATAAAATGGGCACTATTATAGTTCTATCATACCTTGCCAAAATGACGGTGTGTGTGTTGTGTGTGGGGGGGGTGGGGGGGGGGGGGGGGGGGGGGGGGGAGGGGGCAGTAAAAAGGGTAATTGTGTAATATACGTAAGTTCCCAAATAAACACTATGGAACAAACTGACGCCCTTGCCGGCCTGCTAAGAAGTTAATTGACGATTTGGCAACTGAATGTTCGACTTTTAAAAAACGAAAGATGGAAATAAATTTTAACAGAGAGAGAGAGAGAGAGAGAGGAGAGAGAGAGAGAGAGAGAGAGAGAGAGAGAGAGAGAGAGAGAGAGAGAGAGAGAGAGAGAGAGAGAGAGAGAGAGATGCGTGAAAGAGATGGAGGGAATACCCATATAGAAAAAAGTTTGTTTAGTTTAACGACACCACTAGAGCATATTGGTACAAATATGTTCAGAAGATGGATCTTTTATACGCACCATGCCACAGACGAGAAATAGCCCAATTGGCCAACAGACGGGAATCGATCCTAGACCGATCACGCATCAGGCGAGCACTTTACCACTGGGCTTTAGTTGACTAATGTCAACTCCTGAAAGAAACATTTTCTTTCCCATTTGTCCACAACTGCAGAGGTGAATCCATAATTTGTAAAGGGGAGTCACACATATTCTGAAACGGACAAGTCTGAGTTTGCCAAAGTCAAATACAATGAGCCGATCTCCCAAGGGGAACGAAGAAGTTTGTTTTGTTTAACGACACCACTAGAGCACATTGATTAATCAATCATCGGCTATTAGATGTCAGTCATTTGGTAATTCTGACTCGTAGTAGTCATTAAAGAAAACCCGCTACATCTTTCCATAAGCAGCAAGGGATCTTTTATATGCACGTTCCCACAGACAGGATAACACATACCACGACCTTTGATATACCAGTCGTGGTACACTGGCTGGAACGAGAAATAGCCCACCGACTGGGGTCGATCCCACACCGACCGCACATCAAGCGAGCGTTGTACTACTGGGCTACGCCCCGCCCACTCCCAAAGGGAGCGAGTTCAGGGAGATGCTCCCCAAAAAAATTCGGAAAAAAGAAAGGTTTTGTGGCGTCGGAGCAAACAATATTGATTCAAAGAAACGCCTTTTTAAGGCAATGTCCCTGTCTCTGGGATGGTGCATGTAAAAGAACCCTTGCTGCTAATGGAAAAGAGTAGCCCATGAAGTGGCGACAGCGGGTGTCCTCTCTCAATATCTGTATGGTCCTTAACCATATGTCTGACGCCATATAACCGCAAATGAAATGTGTTGAGTGCGTCGTTAAATAAAGCATTTTTCTTTCTTTCTTTTTTTAGTATTGTATATTGTGGATGATAAATTGGGGGAAAACGCCATTCAAAAAGGACTTGTAATTCTTCCTCTGAATCCGTAAATGAACCGTCTGCACCTTTACAAATGCATTCGCATCACCCACCCAGGGGCGGATCTAGTGCGGAGGGGGGGGGGGCGACAGTTATAATTTTATTATATATTAATTTTACTTTTTTTACTATCCCCTCCAAACCTCCCCCGAAGTTCCATTGGCATTCCGTCAAATGTTATCCCCCCTAAATGGATTTTCTGGATCCGCCACTGCCACCACCATCTTAAACTCACCCTACCCCACCAACAAGGCATCTAGCTTCGCCACTGCATCTATTGGAGTAAAGTTTTCTAAAAGAACATAAATAACGTAACTATTTCAAAACGACCGTTTCGACATTTTCGCGACAGGCGAAATTGAAAGTGACCGTTGTACCCATTCTCTTCCAAACGACTTTAAAACACAAGTTGCATGGCGTCCATTGTTCTCTTTCTTTCCGCTTGTCAGTCGGTTTGTAAAGTAATTGCGTGAAAGCGACCATAACACCATGAAAGCTAACCCTTGAGGCGGACATTTTACTACCCTGGGCATGTCAAATTCAACTTAAAGTCAACATGTACTAGAGGGGATTGTATTTCAAATTTGTGTGCACTCGGTGGCATGGCCAGAGGAGATTCTGGGGGTGGTGCGCTATTTTGTGTTTGGGGAGTGGGGGTGTATTTTATTAATTATATTTATGAGGGGTTGGATATTTTTTGTTTTGTTTTGTTTTTGTTGTTGTTGTTTTTTTTGTGTGTTTTTTTTTGGGGGGGGGGGCGAGACTTAATCATAGTCTAGTGGTAAAGTGCACGTTTGATGCGCTGTCAGTCTAGGATCGATCCTTGTTGGTGGGCCCGTTGGACTATTTCTCGTTGCCCAGTGGTAAGGCGCTCGCTTGATGCGCGGTCGGTCTAGGGTCGATCCCCGTCGGTTGGCCCATTGAACTACTTCTCGTTCTTACCAGTGCACCACGACTGATATATCAAATACCGTGGTATGTGCTATCCTGTCTGTAGGATGGTGCATATGAAAGATCCCTTGCTGGTAATTGAAAAAAAAAATATTAGCGGGTTTTCTCGCTAAGGATATATTAAAATCACCAAATGTTTTACATCCAATAGCCGATAATTAAAGTTACATTCCTCAGTTTGCTGCATTGTAAGATGTTTCTATGATTAAACTTACATATTAAATATATTTTCTTGTTTAGGATATCAGTGTCTGTATATTTAGTGTGTGTCTGGTCGTCTTAATATTTGTAAGAAGCACACAGTGGATTGCTTATTTAAATAATTTCGTACGTACGAAAAAAATATGTTAGGAAATAAAATGAAATGTAACCTAGTACAAATATTAGAACGATCAAAAACATGTATAATATACAGTCACTACTATTTAATGCAGAAAAATATATTTGATATGTAATTACAATCGTTAAAAAGTCTCTGTTAGTCAATAACATGTTAAAAATTACAGCTCAGGAATGTCCCTTTAATAAATCAACGTGATCTAGTGAAGTCGTTAAACAAAACAAACTTTCACTCTTAACTCTTTGTTCCACCACAAGGTTCAAGCACGGAGACCCGGTATCCAGCCCCCGACACTTCCAACGTCTGAGTCTAGGGTCCATATCGTTATCAACAATATACTCACTGTTTAGGTCCCTATATTAAATTTTATGTCCCTGTCAGTTAACAATTTCTCTGCCACGGGTGAGTAAAGCGATAAATAAACTTACCCCCACTCCACAAAGACAAAGTAAACTCCAAAGGATTAAGCACAGCGTCAACAGGTCGAATGCAGCAAATCAAAGCAGGGTATGGAAGTCTTCTTTAGCAAATGATGGAAGCCTTCTCTACGTACGAAAACCATACAGCGTCGTTTTACAATGATGGAGATTTGTGTGGAACGAATGAGGAAGACCACTATACTAGCTTTCTCGGTCAGCCACTAAACGATCTAAATGAACGTGTGTAAACTCTAGCGACAGTTTAAGTCATGGAAAATAAACACGGCAGTTAAAAGCGTCACAACTCAATAACCGTTTACAATAGGTCCGTTTTGTGTTACGTTTTAACGCCTAGTTGCCGACAGAAAACCCAGTCTAGGTCGCTCTAGGAATAAATTTAAATAAACAAAAATATTTTATTTAGAGGAGAAAGATAAAGAAAAAAGGGGGGACTTCAAAAGGTATTTACTTAATCCATTTCAGGTGAGATAGGTTAACGTACGTAAGTAAAGGCGCGAGAGTACGCAAGGCTCCACGCGCCAGACGGCAGACGGAAGTAGAGTGGGATACAGTAATAGGATCAAAGGCTTACATGGACAACGTGTTTTCGTTATGGAGTCCAAACCGATTGTGTTGTTTTAACGACAAATGTGAAGTCGCTAAATTTAAACAGATCTGCCCGTAGCTGTGAAAGGGTTAAGTTGTTGTGCGCTTTGATAGCACTTAGCGTGAGAAAAAGAAATAGAAAAGGAAATCCACCCACCGAAAAAACCCCACAACTCCACAAAAAGAACAAAAACAAACGTTTATTTTTAAAAGTTAGTTGTGTTTAACACACCACTAGAGCACATTGATTTATTAATCATCGGTTATTGGCTATCAAACATAAGGTCATTTGTGACAGTCATAGAGAGGAAACCCGCTCTGGGTTTTTTTCATTAGTAGCAAGGGATCGTTTATATGCACCATCCCACAGACAGGATAGCATATACCACGACCTTTGATATACCAGTCGTGGTGCACTGACTGGAACGATAAATAGCTCAATGGGCCCCCTGACGGGGATCGATCCTAGACCGACCGCACATCAGGCACTGGGCTACGTCCCGCCCCAACAAAAACAAAACAAATTTAAAACTAAAACTAAATTAATACCCCCCCTAAACCCCCCCCCAACACCCCCCAAAAAAAACCCCCACCCCCCAAAACAAAACAAAACAAAAACTACATGTACATACCTAGATACCAATATACTAGCCGTTGTTACATTAACTAAATTAAATACGATAAGCGCAGTTCTAAAATAAAACAAGTGAGTGGTTTTGGTTGAATATTTTGATAAATTATAATTTTACTACCATCGTAAGCAACATGATAGACAATAACATGAGTAAAATTGCCAAATCTTGTCTCTTCATCTTGAAGCATTTCCGATTTTGTAAACATTTTTTTTTTTAATTCCTGCATTTAAAGGCGCTATATCTTAGTATAAGTTCCCATAATTCGCAATATTTACATTTATTTATGATAAAGGACAACAAATTAGTCAATTCCACACATAATATTTGCATAAATGTATCGGGAATGTTGAAATTAGAATTAATGTTCTTGCAGACCGTGTAAATAGAATCGCGTTCGTTAAAACTAGATTCATGATTTGTAAAATCTTATGAAATCTGAGAATCTGGCAAGTTGACTGTTGGCGGATAGATGCGGTCGTTAGAGAAGGATGAGTTGCACAAAGACAGTAAACGTGTCGAAAAGATCTACCTGGCATAACGTTACGATGTATTCGCCTGACTTGAATGTACCCAATTCCACCGGTCTTCTTCTAAAGCAGGGGCGGGACATAGTCCAGTGCTCGCGAACGGTCTAGGATCGATCCCCGTTGGTTGGTTCATTTCACTATGTTTCGCTCTAGCCAGTGCACTACGAGTGGTATATCTAAGGACGTGGTATATGCTTTCATGTCTGTGAGATGGTGCATATAAAAGATCCTTTGCTACTAATGGAAAAAAATAGCGGGTTTCCCTTTTAAGACTGTACATCGAAATTATCAAATGTATCAGTAGCCAATGATTAATAAATCAATGTGGCGTCGTTAAACAAAACAAACTTTACCTTTTTCCTCTAAAGTATCTTCAATATGTGTAAATATATATATATACATACATACATGTGTATATAGATAGACATTATCTACTTGTAAAATAAATTATTTGTTTGGTTGTAGTTAAAATTGTATATAATTATAGTTGTAGGTCTAGTGTTTAAATTTCAAAGCAAAATGAAAATGAAAACCGCCATCATACAGTTTTGAGATACCACCTTTAATATATATATATATATATATATATTTTAGTATTAGAACTATATCTAATATTACTTATAATGGATTTAACCACCCAGTCGGTTCAAAACTCTGTATATTCATCATTTATTTACATTCTGTTCTCAATTTCACAATAGAACTACATGATCTTATCGTGAGTTTACCCGCGTCTTAATCCCGCGTGTGTTGAAACGGCCCCAGGGCTCTTAAATTTGAATACAAAACACTTAAAGTGTCCACAGGGAACAGCGGCCAGCTTGACCCAAATTATGACAATAGAAATACCAATGTTTCGCCTTTTATATTTGTTTGTTGTAGCTAACATGAAGATGTCACAATCAGTGTTAACGCGTAATGATACTCCACGGTAACACTTCATCCCGGATTAGTTCATCCCACCAGGGGGCGACACCTGTCTTGATGAGCTCTTTTAAGCTTCTCAATGAGGGAGGGTTCAGAATGGTTTAACAATTGTTTAAATAGTCACGCTAGCGGGGAAAAGCGATTAAGACTTTCGTAATAGTTTTTTTTCTTCCGTAGGTATGGAACCGTAAACATATTGTGTGGTGTGACACCGTTTGAATTGTCCCGTTTTGTATTCATCACAATATTGTTTCAAGAGGCAAAGGTATTTCTGCTGTGTTGTGACTCGTTGTGAAGAAAACCACACCAGGGGCGGATCCAAGGAGTGGAGGTGCGAACTCATCCCCCTGAAAATATTGAGGTGCACCTTTCTTTTCCCTAGCGGACTTAGCTCAGTGGTAAAGCACTCGCTTGATGCACAGTCGGTCTGGGATCGATCCCTGTCGGCGGACCCATTAGGCCGTTTCTCGTTCCAGCCAGTGTACCACGACTGGTATATCAAAGGCCGTGATATATGCTATCCTGTCTGTGGGGTGTGCATATAAAATATCCCTTGCTATTAATGGAAACTTTTAGTGGGTTTTCTCTCTAAGACTATACGTTAAAATTACCAAATGTTTGACATCCAGTAGCCGATGATTCATTAATCAATGTGCTCCAGTGGTGTCGTTAAACAAAATAAACTTTTTATAGTTTATGGCGCAACGGTTAAGCCATTAGGCTCAAGATCGTTAAGGTGTCCGTTCGCATCCCTGTGCCGGCTTTGATGAGACTATTCTGAGTTCGCTGCTATTGTAAGACACTGGCAACTTCTAAATCCTTTTTCAACGACTAAAGTCACATATTAAATTAATTTAATTTTTTAGTTAAAGTTTGTTTTGTCCAACGACACCACCAGAGTACATGTATTTATTAACGACCAGCTACTGGGTGCCGATATAAAACACTTTATTTGGTAATTCTGACACGTAGTCTTCAGAAAACTCCACTTCTTTTTTTCTATCATCAGCGCGGGATCTTTAATATGGACTTTTCCATAGACAGGAAAACACAACTAGATCCTATTTAATGACTAAAATTGCAGACACTGGTATTCTAAACAAGAAACTGTATTTAATATATAATTATAGTCACTAATCACTATAATTATAATAAACACATTATAAATAAATAAAATGTAATTAGAAACAAATATATAGACAAAGCTAACCAATTGATTAATCAATACATATGGATATTTTGTCACATATTTTTCATCTGTATTTTAACTGTTTTGTTTCATAGATTGTCTCCCATAGCATTGCAAAAGGTTTATTTATGCAACAAAATTTAATCCTCATGACCAACACACACACGCACGCACACACACACACACACACACACACACGCACGCGCAGACGCACGCACACACACACACACACCTACACCTACACATACACATACACATACACACACAATATATCAAGGGAAATATAACCAGAATGACCCACGTGTATCATAATGATTTCACGTGCACAGCGAATGACGTAATTTTGTGAAGCGATGTCAGAACTTAACTTCATTTCGTCGTTTCGTTTTAGTTATGTTTGAAACGTTTTTGACATGGTGCTAGATTGTTATTCATGAAAATAATAGTTTGGATAATATGGATAATAAAGAAATGATTACACTCGCGTGTGAGTCGTACTGATTTTACGAAACTCGTGTCAGGATTCATGTATTACCCTCGCTCTCACTCGGGCAATACAAAAATCCTGACACTTGTCCTGATACAAATACAGAACCTCACATACGTTGTTTTCGCTTCCTATTTATTGCACGAGTTTATTTTGCGCATGTATGTATGTATGTAAGTATGTATGCCCACAAATGACTGTCAGGTCAGATGTCGGGAATTAACGTGCTTATATCAATTTAATGTTCAAGCACGCTCGTTTCGAGCATGATTTCTGACTAAAGCCAGACACTGTACTCGGAACGAGATGGGTGGGGGAGTGTTTAATTTTTTTTTTTAAAAACGTTTATACAGATGATTAGCTAAAATACTTAATTCATGGTTAAATAAATTTTATTTACAAAGAAGTTAAAAGGGTTTAAGCAAAGGGTTAACATATTTTGCGCAAAAAATATACATGTATATATACCACGAGACAGCGTAACAGCGGTCTCGTGGTATGGTCTTGCGCAAAATAAACGAGTGCAATAAATAGGAAGCGAAAACAACGTATGTAAGGTTCCGTATTTATTACATAACTTATTTTATTTCTCACAAAAACGGTTTTTAATGTAACGTCATAACTACACTGTTTTAAATCTATTAATCAATCATCCTTTCATGGATTTTCTTAATGTTAAGATCATACTCTGTGACAATCTTGCGTACTGTTTGAAATACGATGTGACGTAATTTGTAAATCAGACATGACGCCAGTAACAAAAAGGCGCTAACGCCAGTAAATATAAAAAGGGAATTTCCCATTTACAAGTTCCGGTCCAGAATCGCACATATGTGTGGTACAAGATAAATTTATCACACGGTTCGAAAACGTCTTTATCACTATAGTAAGATTGAATAGGTATGTAATAAAGTGACAAGATAATATTCATGTATACTGAACAAAAAAAGAAACGTTTTCTTTTATTTTCTGTTTAACATTATTCACTTTGAATCCTGTTAGTTCTTGTGTCTGTTAACTTTGTTAATGTCTTATGAATATTTTAGGACCATTTTGACAGTGCAGGCGCGGATGCAGAATTTCACAAGGGGTGGGGGTGGGGGGGGGGGTGTCCAAATGTGATGACTGATCTCTCCTTTTACACAGAGCAGTTAATATAATCACGTTTCCCCTTAAAGGTTATGGTCGGTTTTCAAAAAGGAAAGGGAGGTCCGGACCCCTAGACCCCCCTGGATCCGCTACTGCAGTGCATATATCGAAATAATGTCATAAAATGGTTGTTTATACATTCTCGTTTCTTTTATTGTTCAGTATATTGTCAGCCGTTTAGTAGAAGGAAGGAAGGAAGGAAGGAAGGAAGGAAGGACGGAAATATTTTATTTAACGACCCACTCAACACATTTTATTTACGGTTATATTATGGCGTCAGACATTATGGTTAAGGATCACACAGATATATAGAGAGGAAATAGCGCAATGGAGCAACCGACGGGGATCAATCCCAAACCGACCGCGCATCAAGCGAGCGCTCTACCACTCGCCTACGTCCCGGCCCCGGCCGTTTAGTATGTCAAAGTCACTGCTTGTTAAAATTACAAATCGGTTATAGTTAATAATGTTATTTCTTGTAAATACGATACTTTAAAAAAAATATTTCTGATAGTCTTTTAATAGTTTTATATCTCAATAACTCCACAGGAGTGGCTTGTGTACTTTTGTTGCTGTATTATTGTATTATTATTATTATTATTATTATTATTATTATCATTATTATTTATTGTTGTTGTTGCTATTATTGTTGTTGTTATTATTGTTGTTGTTGAACACAAGCTTAAGGTGAGACGTGACTAAAGAATGTATCTGTCTGTCTGTCTGTCTGTCTCTCTGTATCTGTCTCTCTGTCTGTCTGTCTCTGTCTGTCTGTCTGTCTGTCTGTCTGTCTGTCTGTCTGTCTCTCTCTCTCTCTCTCTCTCTCTCTCTCTCTCTCTCTCTCTCTGTCTGTCTGTCTGTCTGTCTGTCTGTCTGTCTGTCTGTCTGTCTGTCTGTCTGTCTGTCTGTCTGTCTGTCTCTCTCTGTCTGTCTGTCTGTCTGTCTGTCTGTCTGTCTGTCTCTCTCTCTCTCTCTCTCTCTCTCTCTCTCTCTCTCTCTCTCTCTCTCTCTCTCTGCCTTTACTTCAGGCCTAATTTTTCACACTATATCAATTATTTTATTTTGTTTTATCTCATTTATTTAGGTATTAGCAAAATAAAGGATTGAACTGAGTTACTGTATGCTGTATATATATTTCATAAAGAGTATTGTTAAAAAAACCCATTGATAGATAACCGACTGACTCCAGTTGATTGTTAACCCATGTGGGAGGTCAGTCTATCGCCCAAAATTACAAGTCACGTGACACAAATACACCCAATTACCGCTGACATCTTGCATCTGTGTTTACTGAGCATGCGTGTTCAAGGGAAGATCACTCTATTAATCACCAATCATTCCGACAAAAGCCGGGGGATTAAGGCAGAAGTTAGCCGACTTAGAACTTAGATACTAAACTGCAAGACAAAATATTTACTCGACCCGGGCACGTTATTATTAGTAGGCCTAAAGGCCAGCAAGCAATAGCTTGGGTAAATGCGTCCATTTTAAGAACATCTTCAGAAGAACGACACGGTACTGCTAAACAAATATTACATCATTGACGATTTCAGCCTGGAAAGGAAAGGAATGTTTGTCTAATGACACCTCAGCACATTGTTCACTAAGAAGCAACAAGTTGTATAATATTTGGTAACTTTGACAACTATTGGGATAATAGATGACACCCATGTTCGCCACGTTAGGGACCTAACCAGTGGTGTGTGTGTGTGTGTGTGTGTGTGTGTGTGTGTGTGTGTGTGTGTGTGTGTGTGTGTGTGTGTGTGGTGTGTTGTTGGAGATAATTAGTCCAGCAAGCGTAAACAAATATTTCAGCCTGGAAAGAAAAGGAATGTTTGTCTAACGACACCCCAGCACATTGTTTAATACGAAGCAATATGTTGTACAATGTGTGGTAACTTTGACACCAATGTCGCCACGTTAGGGACCTAACCAGTGGGGTGGGGTGGGGTGGGGGTGGGGGTGAGGTGGGTGTTGTTGGAGATACTTAGTGCAGCAAGCAGTGACTTAGGTAAATGCGTCCATTTCAAGAACATCTTCAGAAGAACGACACTGTATAACTAAACCAATATTACATCATTGACGATTTCAGCCTGAAGAGGAAAGGAATATTTGTTTAACGACACCCCAGCACATTGTTTAATGAGAAGCAATATGTTGTATAATGTATGGTGACTTTGTCACCTATTGGGATAATAGTCGCCACGTTAGGGACCTAACCGGAGGTGTGTGGTTTGCTGGGATGGGTTGTGATGGGAGATAAAATAGGCACATCAGGGATAATGATAATAGAAGACACCCGTGTCGCCTCGTTTGGGACCTAACCGAGCGCTGGGTGGGTTGTGTTGGAGATACTTTAAGTATATCGGGGAGGTGGATAAAAGAAGGAAGGAAAGAAATGTTTTATTTAACGATGCACTCAACACATTTTATATGGCGTCGGACATATGGTTAAGGACCACGCAGATATTGAGAGAGGAAACCCGCTATCGCCACTTCATGGGCTACTCTTTTCGATTAGCAACAAGGGATCTTTTATATGCACTTTCCCACAGACAGGATAGTACACACCACGGCCTTTGTTACACCAGTTGTAGAGCACTGGCTGGAACAAGAAATAGCCCAATGGGCCCACCGACGGGGATCGATCCCAAACCGACCGCGCATCAAGCGAGTGCTTTACCACTGGACTACGTCCCGCTCCGATAAAAGAAGGAATGCTTGTTGAACGGCACCCAGCACAATGTCTAATGAGACCCAATAACGGAACGGAACGCAAATGTTACATGTGTAATCAGAATGATATAGAGGATGAATATCACTTTATTTTGAAATGTTCATTGTAGATGCAATTACGTTCAATATATATTAAGAAATATTACTGGCGCAAACCATCTGTTTGAACTTGTGCAATTATTGTCTGTTCAAAAAAAGAACATAATTGTGTTATATTGATAAATATAATAAAACTGCATTATGTTTACGTTCTCAACATATTTAATTGTCCATCCTCCAATTATGCACCACTTGTCAAATGTTATTGATTTGTATATAAAATATAGGCCTATGAGCCGGAAGGCTTAAAGCTAATAAACTATACTATGGTAATTGTGACACTGTTGGGACAAGAAGACACCCATGTAACCACGTTAGGGATCCTAACTAGGGGGCGTGGAAGGAGATGATTTGGTATACCAGAGAGGGGGATAACAAGGACTCACAGACTCACAGACTCACTCACTCACTCGCTCGCTCTTTCTATATCCTGTCACAACCTGTAACCCACGACTGGTACATAACATGTGGTTTTTGCTGTACACTCTTTTTGAGAAAATGCATATAAAAGACCTCTTGCTGTTAATGATGTTTTTAGCGGTTCTCCTCTGAAGATTTTGGGTCAGAATTATCAAATGTTTGACATGCAACAGCCAATGATCAATTGGTCAATATGCTCTAGTAGTGTTGTTAAACAAAACAAAATAGAAATTAACCTTTTCTTTCTTTCTTTTTTGTTTCTTTTTCTCCTTTCAAACATATATTTTTTTAAATAGTTAAATTACAGTGTAAGTAAAACAATTTAAAGGGACATTCCTGAGTTTGCTGCATTGTAAATTGTTTCTGACTAATAAAATATTTCTACAATTAAACTTACATATTAAATATATTTTCTTGTTTAGAATATCAGTGTCTGTATATTCAGTGTGTTTCTGGTCGTCTTAATATTTGTAACAAGCCCAAACGGGATTTTGTCTTTAAATAATTTCGTACGTACGAAAAAAGTATATTTTAGGAAATAAAATGAAATTTAACCTAGTACAGAATAATAAATTATATTAGAACGATCAGAAACACGTTTAATATATAGCCACTAATATTTTATGCAGACAAATATATTTGATATGTAATTACAATCGTTAAAAAGTCTCTGTTAGTCGATAACATCTTAAAAATTGCAGCACACTCAAAAATGTTTCTTTAAAAGAAAAATATCCTACCTGTGTTTTTACCTCTATGCTAGTTGCTACTGTTCCTGCATTCGAAATCCTTCTATTTCCTCAATCGAGCACTTCCCACTATGAAATGTGACAGGTTGTTACCTGGTCGAGTCCATTCTTGATCGAGGTTGAACAGGTAATAGTTGTGACATTCACACGTTTGATTGACTGGGGGTTGGTTTACAATACTGGTGGGATTACCGTTAGCCGATTATCCCTGGTGTTTGTCGTATTAATACTATTATCCTGTTTAGTATGACCCCCACGTGGTTTTTCAAAATACAATCCAAACCCTCCACCCCCAAACTCCCCCCCCCCAAAAAAAAAGGTATATAGTTTATAGTTATACATTTTATTCAGGATATATACATTGTAAAATACAATTGTAAACAAACTAGTAAAACGTAACAAACGGTAAAATAAATAAATAAATAAATAAATAAATAATAGTAGTAGTAGTAGTAGTAGTAGTAGTAATAGTAGTAGTCTAGTAGTAGTAGTAGTAGTAGTAGTAGTAGTAGTAGTAGTAGTAGTAGTAGTAGTAGTAGTAGTAGTAGTAGTAGTAGTAGTAGTAGTAGTAGTAGTAGTAGTAGTAGTAGTAGTAATAGTAGTAGTAGTAATAATAGTAGTAGTAGTAGTAGTCGTAGTAGTAGTAGTAGTATAGTAGTTAGTAGTAGTAGTAGTAGTAGTAGTAGTAGTAGTAGTAGTAATAGTAGTTGTAGTAGTAGTAGTAGTAATAGTAGTAGTAGTAGTAGTAGTAGTAGTAGTAGTAATAGTAATAATAGTAGTAGTAGTAGTAGTAGTAGTAGTACTAGTAGTAGTATAGTAGTAGTAGTAGTAGTAGTAGTAGTAGTAATAGTAATAGTAGTAGTAGTAGTAATAGTAGTAGTAGTAGTAATAGTAGTAGTAGTAGTAGTACTAGTAATAGGAGTAGTAGTAGCAGCAGCAGTAATAGTAGTAGTAGTAGTAGTAGTAGTAGTAGTAATAATAGTAGTAGTTGTATTGTAGTAGTATTTAATTTATTTAGGACAGACGTTTCCCACTGCTTGATGCGCGGTCGGTCTGGGATCGATCCCCGTCGGTGGGCCCATTGGGCTATTTCTCGCTCCAGTCAGTGCACCACGACTGGTATACCAAGGCCGTGGTATGTGTTATCCTGTCTATGGGATGGTGCATATAAAATATCACTTGCTGCTAATCGAAAAGAGTAGCCCATGAAGTGACGGCAGCGGGTTTCCTCTCTCAATATCTGTGTGGTCCGTAACCATATGTTCGACTTCATATAACCGTAAATAAAATGTGCTGAGTGCGACGCTAAATAAAACATTTCTTTTTTTTATTTATTTATTTATGTTCAAAACGTTATTTATTTATTTATTTATTGTAATTCCAGCAATCAGTTATTAATACTGTTCAGTTGAAACTGGTGTGTTTTTGGTGTACACGTATCAATTGCAGTGTCGTATACTGTAATACCTGTTCGCTTACATCGTAATTTGTACACGTACATATGTTCTGGTTCAATGGGGATAGACTTGATTCGAGTTTATAAATGTTATCTTTGACAGGTGCCCCGTTAACAGATAAACATCTGACACGATCCCGTGAGGCCAGTTCCCGTGTACTTGATTGAAAAGATTAATTTAATATATGGTTCCATTATCTCTTATTAAATCTGTGATAATCATAGAATTAAAATCACGGGCTTTATTGGTTCTGTTTTTCCTGTGCATTAACTATACTGACTCTTGAATTTAAATGCACTTAGCCCACAAAAGGAAAGTTTTTTTCCGACCACAATAAGTGTTAATCTGGTCACCAGATAAAGTCGCAGAATCTAGTTTCAGCCCGTGAAACTTAACACTAAGTTTAGTTAGTCTACAAACAGATTTGGATAAAGTTACAATTGAGAGAAACGTGAGTCTGTGACTTTGAAATGTGAAAGACCCTCTAAAATAGACTAAAACTCGACTCCATAACTGTTACCTCTCAGACGCACGTGCAGTTTTAAAATTATGAGAAATGCATTTTATGATATTAAAAACACCACGATGATCAAAAACACTTATTTTGAATATCTAAACCATAAAATCTAAGTAAAGTATGATTTCAGTTAACAAAAACGGATATAATAGTAAAAAAATATGCCCTAGTGTTTAAAAACTAGGGCATGTCCCTTTAAAGTCGCAGAATCTAAGTTTGGTATCTCGCTCCAGCCAGCGTACCACGACTGGTACATCAAAGGCCGTGGTATGTGCTATCCTGTCTATGGGATGGTGCATATAAAAGATCCCTTTCTGCTAATCGAAAAGAGTAGCCCATGAAGTGGCAACAGCGGGTTTCCTCCCTCCTTAACCATATGTCCGACGCCATATAACCGTAAATAAAATGTGCGTCGTTAAATAAAACATTTCCTTCCTTCTAAGTTTGGTAAATCTAGAAACCTGTAAATTATCTCGATAAAGTTACAATAGAGTGAAACAAGAGTGTGTGACGTTGAAATTAGGGAAATACCCTCTAAAAATAGACTACAGCCCATCTCCGTAACCGTTACTTCCCAGACGTACGTGCTTTTTTTTAAATTATGAAAAATTAATTTCATGGTATTGCGAACAACGAGAAACATTTTGGATGTTCGAAAATGGATAATTTAAACAATGTAATGTAAGTAATGTCTTGTTATTATTATCTAAAATGACTCTAACTGTGAACAATACGTCGTAGTGTTTAAACACTAGGGTATTTCACTGTAAGGCGAGCTATCACTGGCACTCGCTTTCACTCCTCTGAGTCTAGTTCGAGGAGAGTAATTTCTAGCTCTTCTTAGCATGTGAATTGATATGATATTAATAAACGGCCTCGGCGGTGTCGTGGTTAAGCCATAGAGCATAAGGCTGGTAGGTACCGGATTCGTAGCCCGGTACCGGTTCCCACCCAGAGCGAGTTTTAACGACTCAATTGGTAGATGCAAGAGTACTACACCCTCTTCTCTCTCAGTAACCACTAACATTTAACAACCAACCCATTGTCCTGGACAGACAGCCCAGATAGCTTAGGTGTGTGCCCAGGACAGCGCGCTTGAACCTTAATTGGATACGAGCACGAAAAGAAGTTGAAGTGAAGGATATCAATAGGGTAATATCTTAAATGACTCCTATAATCTAAGTCAGGGGAGCTATTAATCACTCCCCTGAATTTGTTTAGTTTTTTTACCACGAGGTCTGCAATAACACACAGAAAGAAATGTCGTAATGATATAGGCCTACATGACAAGTACGAATAGTGCATCAATACATTCAATACATGACAAGTACGAATAGTGCATCAATACATTCAATACATGACAAGTACGAATAGTCCATCAATACATTCAATACATTCAACACATTCAATACATTCACCCCTAAACAAACAAAAACAAAACACACAAAAGTAATAACATTTTCATTTCATTTCAACTTATTTTCGTGCTTATATCAAATTAAGGTTCAAGCACGCTGTCCTGGACACACGCCTCAGCTATCTGGGCTGTCTGTACAGAACAGCGGGTTATGTGTTTAATTGGTTAGTGGTTAGTGAGAGAGGTGTAGTGGCCTTACACCTACCCATTGAGCCCTCACTCTGGGTTGGAGCAGGTACCAGGCTGCGAACCCTGTACCTACCAGCTTGTAGTCCGATGGCTTAACCAGTGCACCACCGAGGTCCGTCTGAAATAACAACCTCCCCCACCCCCATCGTCCAACATACTCCCCGCACCACCCCCCCCCCCCCTAAGTAAAACAAACAACAACCAGGGTAATTAATGTGGGATCGTCTTTAACTAAACTAAAAGATCCACCCCTTTTTCCCATCAGCCCCGTCCCTGGATTACCTTACCAATCTATTAAATGTAAAAGGGAGATAATCTCTTTGTGACAAAACACGTCGTTTGATCTGTTTACGCTGATTGACCGGTACACGAATCTTGTGTTATTATTTTTCTAACACAGTCGGCGTAAACTCTGGTAGACGCACGGACTACAAATGCCGCTTTGATAGCCAGTGTTTTTCTTTCCATTGTCGGTTTTTGATATAATCTCACAACTGACAGATGACAAGGTTGTTTTTGTGTGTTCTTATTCTCATCACGGTTATGCCCCTTGTTGTGGTGGGCCGCCCATGCAGATACAGCAGCGTAAGTTATTGTTGGGTCCAAATCGCCATATTTTGATTTAATCTGCTAAATGTCAATCGACAAAAACACCCAGAAAATTTCTTTCCAATTATGGGATTTAACCAGAGCCTCATTTACCTAAAGAAGCAGTGTGTGTTATGGGTGGTGCGTGCGTCGGTGTATGTATGTGTGTGTGTGTATGTGTGTGTGTGTGTGTGTGTGTGTGTGTGTGTGTGTGTGTGTGTGTGTGTGTGTGAGTATAAAATAATGAAAAAAAAGAGAGAAAGAAATGTTTTATTTAACGACGCACTCAAAACATTTCTATTTACGGTTATATGGCGTCAGACATATGGTTAAGGACCACACAGATATTGAGAGAGGAAACCCGCTGTCGCCACTTCATGGGCTACTCTTTTCGATTGGCAGCATGGGATCTTTTATATGCACCATCCCACAGACAGGGTAGTACATACCACGACCTTTGATATACCAGTCGTGGTGCACTGGCTGGAACGAGAAATAACCCAATGGGCCCACCGACGGGGATCGATCGCAGACCGACCGCACATCGAGTGAGCGCTTTACCACTGACATATAATGACAAAATAATATAGTAGGGAATCCGCCGGGGGTTATGCATTAACTCTGGTTCCTGTTGGAAGGTTAATTAATATACAACTGTTATCCCCGCTCAATCGAAGAATGGTGCGTCAATGGAAGAAAAGGATCACATTTAGAAATATTGACACATAATACGGGCTAACATCATTTTGTGAGCAAGTAACCTTCAAGTCGTCTACAAGACTGAAGTTGTAGTTGTTTTCTTCATTGGGTGATGAACTGCATCAGCAATAGCACCTAAAATAGTCTACAGTACACTGATATACATTATATAAAGACAGTGTTTCTTCGAAATCGCGAGCCACTAAAATTATATAATGCATTATCTGAACGACAAAACAGTATTTTACTTATCAAAATCACATCTCTGCACAAGGCAGTTGAAAGAATGTGAGGCAAAGTCGTGATGGCTTCTATGATCAACTATCATTATATTCGTATGCTAATTCTAAACGAAAAAACTTTTCTATAATCAAAAGTCGTATTTCTGCACACAGTATAATCAAAAGGGAACTTTTGACAAAGTTGTGACTGCTACAATGACAGTGTATTTTGTCACTCAATACAACCTGGAGAGAACCTTGCATACGCAACAAGTGGACATCGTATAGTGTTCACTGCTTCTGGATTTGATATTCAGTGCACACCATCATTGGAAATGTAAACTCTATATCCTTTGAATGAGCTTCACTGAAACCCGGTGTATCCCAAACCAATAAGACTCTCGACATAGTCTCTTCATTAAAGGATGCCAGCTTCAGTTTGCTTAACTATTCTGGTTTGTCTGATGCACTAGCTGATACACAAGGTATTTTTGAAATTAGCTTTTCTGATGACTCACCAGGAACGAATAGTTGCCTCCACAAAAAAGGTTTCGTACGAACAAGTCACCTGATTCTGATGCACAATCATCAAACAACGAACATGTAGCACTACCACCAGATACGGTCACACACAATCAGGGGTGGGTAAAAAAAAACAAGGATTTCACATTATTATTTTGTTCAATTGGTGATTTTATTTATCATATTATTATTAACAAAAGTAAAATAACTTTTTTTTCACATAATATTTTGTTTAAACGATGATTTTATAAATATATACTTCTACTTGTTTTACGTTTTAAAATGTTTTCTATTTAATAGCTTTCTCCTTTTTTAAATAAACATGTAATTTCCCAAACTGAAATATTTTAGAAGTGTTGGTTCTTTCAGAATAAATATTCAAATTGAACTTGATATACTGTTGGTCGTAAATGACGTATTTAGTTCAATCATTAATAATTGTCGTACCAATTACTATTTAAGAAAATGACTAAAACACCTAATATGGTATAAATACCGCAAATATACAAAGTAATCATAAATATGTTCAGCTTTCATTGTCATTAAAAAAAATTGACATCTTAACTACAGATCAAGAAAAACAGTTTTCCTTTTTAAAAATGAATTTTGATGCACTTACGTCCTTCAGGCGATATGTTTACTCATGCGTACACAAAAGAAAACGATTTTATTGCAAACACAACACAGCCCCGTGTCTCTAGTACGACGTTTTCAACTTCCTGGTTGAATACATGTCACAAAATGTCGACGTGTTGGTCCTGTCTGCTTCTCGTCGCATCATGGATTTGTTTTAAAATACACTCAGTGTCAGGTAGGACGGTTTGTTTTGTTTTTGTTTTTGTTATCTTTCATAAAATGGTGTGTATTAAAAGTTAAATAAGTGAAATCAATAAGAATGTGTTATTATAGTGTGGACTTAGATTTAGATTTCCTCGTCAAATGATATTAAAACAAACTCAGATAGTGCTTTTAGCAAACGAGAAGGTAGATATTTAAAAGCTCTTTGAACATACAGGACAGTACATATTCTGCTGTCACGTTTACACGAGTACACGGCATTGTTTTGTTTAGGCCATATAAACGTTTACAGTGGCGTACGAAGGTGCCACAAAGTTGGAGGGGGTGGGGACACACGCACACAATATCTATATATACTCTTCAAAAGAAGAAACGCAAAACTACATTGTCGTAACATTTGGAGAATTGATTTAATTATTGAATGGTGAGTCCGATAATTACCAAATGTTGCAGGATTGTTCACAATTCACTCTAGTCCATTGTGAGTAAGTGATAGGACACACCACCAAGGTCAAGGTCATCTGGAGTCAATACCGGGTGTGGCCTCCGCGTGTGTTGACAACTGCCTGGCACCGCCTGCCCATTGAAGCAACCAGAGTACGGATGACGTCCCGGGGGATGGTGGCCCACTCGGCCTGCAAGGCTGCTGCCAGCTCGGGCAGGGTCTGGGGCTGTGGTTGTCGCTGTCGGAGGCGTCGGTCCAACTCGTCCCATAGATGCTCAATTGGGTTCAAATCCGGTGATATCGATGGCCAAGGAAGGACATTAATGTTGTTGTTCTGTAGGACAGCCGTTGTGAGACGTGCTGTGTGAGGCCTGGCGTTGTCATGTTGGAACAGTGCGTTGGCGTTGGCCATAACTGGAACGATGTGTGGCCGGAGGATCTGGTCAATGTAGCCCTGTGCATTCAGGTTGCCCTGCACGTGGACCAGGTCAGTTCTGCCAGTGTGTGAGATGGCTGCCCACACCATGACACTACCCCCGCCGAATCTGTCCACTTCCTGCACGCAGTTTGCCGCATAACGTTCACCACGACGCCTATACACGCGACATCTTCCATCATGACGTCGGAGCAGAAATCAGGACTCGTCACTGAACCACACCTGTCTCCATCGCAGTTGAGGCCATTGTCGATGAATCTGGCACCACTGCAGTCGGAGTCGACGGTGTTGTGGTGTTAAGATGACACCTCGAACTGGACGTCTGGCACGAATTCCTACCTCACGTAGGCGGTTCCGTACGGTCTGGTCGGATATCCTGCGCAAACCTGGTATTGCTGCGGCTGTGGAGGTGGCAGTAGTCAATCGTTCCCGAAGGTGGCGTACCCGGATGTAGCGGTCCTGCCCGGGGGTAGTGACCCGTGGTCGACCGGATCTAGGGAGGTCACGTGTTGATCCATGTCGCTGGTAACGGTCCCACAGTCTGGAGATGGTGCTTGGGGACACATGGAATGCCCTGGCAACGGCCGTTCTGGATTCGCCTGCGTCTAGTCGGCCGATGGCATTGTTTCTCTGCGGTTCACTGAGACGTGGCATGTCCTGGATTGTCAACTGTCGGCCAGATACAGAGGCCAGGCAAGCGAACACCCTGCACTTTTATACTGTCGGTGTTCATGTTGCACGTGCAGACAACGCACGTGCAGTGGTGACATGGTTTGCACGTGGCTGCGTTTTTGCGAATATTCACATTTTGGAACTTTATTGTACAGTAGCTGCGTTTTATCGAATGTAACCGTGGGAATGTGTTTGGGACATGCAATGACCTTATATTCACAAAGCATGAACCGGTAGGAAACATAAAATCGGAGTTATAACCCATTTGTACCCTTTTTCGTTTCTTTTTTTGAAGAGTATATATAGCGTTACAATAACATAAAAGTATTGTGTGTTTTAAATGCAGACATCTAAACGTCTTATATAACCTGTA
>NC_054711.1:11014758-11039758 GCF_016097555.1 Gigantopelta aegis | reverse complement strand
CAAAACAGGTTTTCGTCCAGCAAAATGGAAATTAGAATGGGGGAAAGAGCACTTCACTTTATTAGATATAACATGTTCACTTGTTAGAAGAAATGATTCTGTAAAATATAGAACCAAAAATACTCCAAATGAGAAATATTACGAAACATTGGTCCACACGAAAACTTAGTCATAGGCAGAATTGTTGTTGTAAAAACTATAATTGTACCAAAAATAAGACAACTACTAATTTCGTTACCAAAATCTTGGTGCAAGATTATGAGATTGGGAGAATTAAAATGATAGACATTATACATTTTACAACATCACAGTGGTACAGCGCTCGTCTGATGCGCGATCGATATAGGCCTATTGGGATATTTCTCGTTCCAGCCAGTGCTCCACAACTGGTGTAACATAGGCAGTGGTATGTGCTATCCTGTCTGTGGGATAGTGCATATAAACGATCCATTGCTGCTAATCGAAAAGAGTAGCCCATGAAGTGGCGACAGCAGGTTTTCTCTCTCAATATATGTGTGGTCCTTAACTATATGTCCGACGCCATATAACCGTAAAGAAAATGCGTTGAGTGCGTCGTTAAATAAAACAGTTCCTTTTTTCCCAAAACTGATATAGGCATATTGGCGACTGCATTTCAAGCCACTGTTGTGAATCAACTTGGAAAGTGTTGCTATTGTTTCTGGTCGTTTGATTTGGATGTATCAGCCCTTAGGATGGTAATTCTAGTGGGTTATTGTGGAGAAATGTTTTAGTAGAGTTATTTTGGAGGGCGTTTTGTTTGGTGCATTTTGCTTTCGTCAATCCAGTGGCCCTTTATATTTATGGTAATGGTCCGAAAAGAACTGAACAATATTTTGTATATATTCTTTATACTGTAGTATTAAACAGATCTCTTGTTGAACTAAGTTTACTCTTAATTCATACTAGAACAGAATCTTATGCGAGGCTTTTATCAAACCTTATTATATAATATGTGCACAGACAGACTTCGCAGAAATGGTGTTACAGTGTACAGTTCTCGTGTTGAAAGCCAATTAAACACTGGTCACCTGTGTGGTTCAGCAACACGGTCCAGTCGAGATGTGACGTGGATAGCATGTGACGACACAGCTAGATACATCACACTCTACCAACATACAAACAACCACCCAAACTATTGGCAGGAGAGTGACACGGCGATGAATTTCTGTGAAGTCCAAGTATTTGGTAAGCCAGACTATTCATTACTTCTCTCATTCTTACTTCAATTAGATTTCGATCATTCTAAAATATTACCACACAGTGCCCCATGGTGTGTTAAAAGCCGAGGTATATATTGTTCTGTTTCAATAGTCGATATGTATGTCTTGGTCTATGCATTAAATATTTATTTATTTATTTATTATGTAATATTAAAAATGTTAATAGCTATTAATTGAGTGTCAAATCACCTAGTGATATCCCACGTTTCATTAATACAATACTTAATATTTTACACGTCATGAAATTAATATATTAATATATTATATATTCTCCATTATGACTCTGCGGTAAGAGACGTATTGGTTCTGCAAAACTGAACACCTAAGGATAATACATGAGTTACCAGTTATTATTAAATTTATGTCCCGAATGAAATAATTATGACTCCACGAGACATACATTTGATAGTAACTGATATCGTGTTACTTATTCTGTTTATTACCTCAGCTATTGTTTTGTTTTCTCTAGATGCCTTTTACTTTCGATAACCATACATGCATGTGTATATAGAAATGATACTACAAGCCATTTGTCAACATTCATCAGGAATTCATTTTTAACTATGCTCATCTACTTTAGGCATTGCCACATCATTTTCGTTTACGGTGACCGCCAACTAGGAAGATATTTTGATGTTATTGATGAATGTTATGGGCCAAAAAATGAGATATTGCATCGTCATTTAAATCCAATATAGCCATGAAAATGGCCGTCAGGAGTAAAACGTGGCCATATCTTACATTCTATATGTTTTCCCAAAGAATAATTTATACTTCAAATACGGGCATTTGACTTCTCACATTCACTTCCTAATCCATGATTCCAAAATGATTGCAAAAATGAAAAAAAGAGAGACCAATTTACATGTTTAGCATCATCTAAAACAACAATATTGAAACCGACTGCTAAGCCCGGCGCTTATTAGAGGCCCATCGTTTATTTTGATGCAAAGTGCTACAGACCCGGCGCTTATTAGAGACCGGCGCTTATTAGAGGCCCGGCGTTTATTAGAGGCCCGGCGCTTATTAGACGCCCGGCGTTTATTAGAGGCCCGGCGCTTATTAGAAAGAAAGAAAGAAATGTTTTATTTAACGACGCACTCAACACATTTTATTTACGGTTATATGGCGTCAGACATATGGTAAAGGACCACACAGATTTTGAGAGGAAACCCGCTGTCGCCACTACATGGGCTACTCTTCCGATTGGCAGCAAGGGATCTTTTATTTGCGTTTCCCACAGGCAGGATAGCACAAACCATGACCTTTGTTGAACCAGTTATGGATCACTGGTGGGTGCAAGTGGTTTACACCTACCCATTGAGCCTTGCGGAGCACTCACTCAGGGTTTGGAGTCGGTATCTGGATTAAAAATCCCACGCCTCGACTGGGATCCGAACCCAGTACCTACCAGCCTGTAGACCGATGGCCTGCCACGACGCCACCGAGGCCGGTTGCGCTTATTAGAGGCCCGGCGCTTATTAGAGGCCGGTACCTATTAGAGTTCCGGCGCTTATTAGAGGCCCGGCGTTTTTTAGTGGCCCGGCGCCTATTAGAGGCCGGTACCTATTAGAGTTCCAGCGCTTATTAGAGGCCCGGCGCTTATTAGAGGCCCGGCATTTATTTTGTTGCAAAGTGTTACAGACCCGGCGCTTATTAGAGACCGGCGCTTATTAGAGGCCCGGCACGTATTAGAGGCCCTGCGTTGATTTTGTTGAAAAGTGTTACAGACCCGGCGCTTATTGGAGGCCGGCGTTTATTAGAGGAAATACGCTACCTGCAAATGATCGGCCTCCACCAAATGAACAAAAAATACTTAATTTTAAAAATAAACCACTCAATGATCAATAAACCTAATGATGTTAACACTGTAAGAGTTTTAATGATATACAGTCAAGCCTGTCCTAGCGGCCACCTGTAATCAGCGGTCACCTTCCGGAAACGTCCACTTTTTCACCCCCAAACGATTTTTAATGTAAATGCACTCGTAATAAATGGTCCCCTGTCTGATGCAGTCAGCGACCATCTAGATCGGATCCCAAAACGCACACATACCTGTGTTAAGCGGCCGCAGATATGTTTACTATTATATAAAAGGGGTATTTTTAAACAACTGCAATTTTAAAGATGTTATCAATTAACAGAGACTTTAACGATTATAATTACATATTTCATATTTTTCTGTATAAAATATTAGTGGCTGTATATTAAACGTGTTTCTGTTCGTTCTAATATTTGTACTAGGTTAAATATCATTTTAATTCCTAAAATATGTTTTTTTTTTCATACGTACGAAATTATTTGAAAACAAAATCCAGTTTGGGCTTCTTACAAATATTAAGACGACCAGAAAAACATTGAATATACAGATACTAATATTCGAAACGAGACAATATATTTAGTGTGCACGTTTAATCATAGAAATATGTTATTAGTCGGAAACATCTTACAATGCAGCAAACTCAGGAATGTCCCTTTAAGGTCTTTGATACATATTTATTGGTCGTGTTGAAAATTGACTGTGTTATGTACGATTTAAGTCTTGGGTTGGCTCAATTTCACATTCCATTGTATAACGTTTTTGTAAATGTTTTGTTTATAGTCTGTGATGCTGGCACCTTTGGTAATGGCTGCAACACGTTCTGTCACTGTCGAGATGGGCCGTGTAACTATGCAACTGGAAAATGCACAGGAGGATGTAAACCAAACTGGAGTGGGGAGACGTGTAGTGGTATGGTATAACTCATAACAGACAAAGCATATAGCTCATTTGTATTATATGGGACGGATTATAGTTGTTCAATTTCAGTTTATTCTTTTTGAAGCTCATTTACCATTTAGAATTTATGTTTACGCATTTTCATTCTAAACACAATGATAATATATGTAACTAATACATAGTGTTGGAGTAACAAAATATGCACCAATTCTTACACTTCGTACTTCTACATTTTCAGTGTGTGATTCTAAACACTATGGTCCTCTGTGTGAGAAATCGTGCTCCAGCAGACACTGTGATGAATCACGTGGTAAATCGTCATGTGATGAACAGACTGGAACATGTGATAACGGATGCACAGCAGGATGGGTGGGAAAAGACTGTTTAAAAGGTAACATTTAACGCAAATATTTCTTAGACATTTTCACAGAGATAAATACAGTAAAACAATATAAATTATTAAAGAATTCAATAAATGAAATGTATATTAAAAACAAAAACCACCACCACACAAATGGGCATGTTTACAAAATCATGACATGATTAGAAAACACTAAATCAAACGGAAATATGTTTCACCAAACTGTGGTATTTTCTCCATGATAAAATATTATATAATATGTTTCCCTTATGACTGATCTGTGGGTGAATAAAGTCATTAAAAGTAAAGTATTCTCCATGGTGACTACCACATTTGAAGTGATTTTGTTCAACTACTTGTTCAATACTAATTTGATATTAATCACATAGAAGTTAATGGGTAGTGTCTGTAACCATTTCTACAGTAGTCTGTGTCATCAGAAGGCATATATATATATATATATATATATATATATATATATATATATATATATTACACACCAGTGTAAGATATTACTCATGTAATAACAATTACGCAATATCTAACTAGTGCAATATTGATTGGCACGCGCAGACTGGCGGGTTAATTTTTTTATTTGAATGACGTAAGTATTCGAATGATGTCACTTTGCATATCCCTGCAAAAACATAAACTGGGTGTATGACGCGTCCTCTTTCCGAACGCTAGAAAACCTTGAGTGCAAAACTGCTGTTGAAAATGATTTGTTGATGGATTATTAACGTATCTAACCGTGTTTGTACAAAATAGTGTAATTTAAAAGTGTGGCCATCAACTGAAATGGCGATATTGTATAAGATAGGCCATTATATTTGCGCCTATTGTATACGAAGCCAAAACGATGTCTCCACCTGCTACTCTGTTTACGGCCCTACGTGTAAAATGTCAGCGTCACATCTAGTCAATTCCATTCACTCAGCTCAGTCTTTGCTGGTTCGATCAACGATTCAGTCATTACTGTGAATTTCAAAACCTCATTAGCCAACACTTAATCCAAGCTTCTCGCCAAAATCTAAACTGTACATTCATGACGTCTCGTTGCTCACTGTGACGTCGTTTAAGTTTACATGTGACGTAATTCACTTGTTGACCCAATTCGTAGAAAAATAACCTTACTTCTGCGTTGCGGCTTGTTTGCAGTTGAGTTAGTAAGAAATAAAATACTAAACTAGCTTGCCTGTCATACCATTTTTATGAAACTCGTGAACAGTGTTGGTATCTGACTCGCTGCATTAGCCATTCTAACCTTCGCAGGATAAAGCCAATATTTTAAGATAGTAACCAATTATTCCCTATATATATATATATATATATATATATATATACACACACACACACATACACACACACACACACACACACACACACATACACACACACACACACACACACACACACACACACATATATATATATATATATATCAATTCACTTTATATAACAACATTTTATAGGTTATGGTGTTTCTGGATAGTTACGGTACATTATTGTTTTATAAATAAATTGTTTTAGTCTGATATGCCGTATCAGCTACTATAAGCAAATAGCAGAAGCATCATAAGTCTCGAGTTAATTTTAGCGTCAGCAATAGATTTGTGGACTGGTTTTTTTCTTTCTGAAACTTAACAAATGTTTGTGTGAGCAACCATTTAAACACAACGCCATCCGCATACACTCGTTTAAGTGTAGCTTTTTATCACCCATTTAAGATGATGATGATGATAACTAGTTTAACGTGCCCATATACCACTAGGGTTTCGAACACGCCCATCCCGAGTCCGACCTCCGATAAGATCGGTGGCCTGACTCGGGATGGATGGGTGGGGGGGGGGGGGGGGGGGGCGGTGAAAATGGGCAGAATTTTGAAAATAGCAATTAGTAAAAAAGTTAATAGATTAAAGAAAAAAAAGAAAAAGGTTACAAGCCAAAAATAAAAAAGAATTGACTGCTCGGCCGAATATTTATATAATTTGGAGCATTTTAGAAGGACAGTCCAAAATTAAATAAGAGAAAGAAGAGAGGATCGGACTATTTAATAATATTACAAAAAAGAAGTAATTTCGACATAAAATTTTGAACGCAGATCTAAACGTTTAAAGTCCGATCGATATGTCCACGCGAGTGGCCTCGTTAAGGCCGTTTGGGTGCACAGCTTAAAGGGACGAGATGGGTTGCATCCCGTCAAGAAAACCCCTAGATTGACAGTCGATAGACGTTGAAGGTGTAGTGCTGTGCTGAAATACAGATCTCGAGAAGCCGGATCCGTCTGAACGAGTAGAGTATCAGACTAGGGTATAGTCCAGTCGTCATGGGTTGGTATAGTGGTGCGGACGGGCCAGACTCCGGAGGATACGAGATGGTATCACTATAAAACAATGTAAAGTCTAGAAAAAGAGTAGTAGGGGCCGACCCCGCTTCCTATTTCTTCTTAGAGTGGGGCGGTCAATCTTCCAGTGCTGCTAGGACAGGCTCGGACATGTAGAGACTAAACGCGAACAACCGTGGCGTTCTGCAGAATGGCCGTCATACGAGTCACGAAAAAACAAGTCAACATAGTCAGACGGAGAAAAACGTGGAGGCGAGGAATCTCGCTGAAAAAGAATCCAACCTGGTGGTGCAGACTGTCGAAACGAGAAGCGTTCCAGCGTTCAATCAGTTCCAATGGCCGCATACATCCCAGTAGAAAACTTCATTTCGCTGACAAAAACAACGAAATGAAGGACCCCCAAGTCGAGCACACGAAAGCACGTGCAGTGTGCACAAGCGAAACAAACACGTCTTACCGCGTGGAGCTCCAGACTGGGAATGCCCATTTAAGATTTATGTCTATGTAGTTCCTTGTTTGTGTTTAAACACAATGATAGGCCTAATGTACGTGAATGTAACAAATATCATTAAGACTAGAAACAGTATGCCACAATTCATTATATGTGTAGTTCTGCATTTGCAGTGTGTGTTTCTGATCACTATGGTTCTCTGTGTGACAAGTCGTGCTCCAGTAGACACTGTAACAAATCAAACGGTAATTCATGTGATAAATTGACTGGGAAATGTGACAACGGATGTACACCAGGATGGATGGAAGAAGACTGTACAAAAAGTATGATTTACTCTGAATATCTCTTAACTTAAGCGGTTAATTAATAATTTATTATTTGTTTATTTGTATCTCGGTACAAAATAGCAAAACAATTATCTAGTTTGTCGGAAATGGACTATCCTCAGAATGTAAAATGTTTATAGTCTGTAAAAGAGTCTTTTGTTACTCACAATTTGATTTTCCTTCTTAGAATATCAAAAACGCTATATTCAAAGAATTTACGACCATCTTTATGTGTGTAATAGTTCAATATATGTTCTGGCTTATAAAGTATCGTTATTTTTTACAGCAACTACCAAATACAAATCAATATAATTGATCCAAAAGGAATGTCAAATGCATTTATTGATATAATGTTTCATATTTTAAATCTGATTTATGATGTGGGTTTTTTGTATTGTTTTTTGAGTGGAGGTTTTGGGTATTTATCTTATTGTTGCTTGTTGTTTTGTTTTTGTTTGTTTGCTAGGTGGTGGGTGGGTGTTTTTTTGTGTGTTTTTGCTTTTGGAGGGGGAGGTTTGGGGTATTGTTATGTATTACATTTCAATAGACCAATCCAATGGTCATCTTACTGGTTACAAACCCAGAACAGCCACTGTAATCATTATTATCGCAGAAATGTGTGTCTGGTTCCACTTCAGAATGTTCAGAATTTACATACGGATTACAATGTGCAAACAACTGTAGTCAGCGAATGTGTCTTGGAAACTCGGAATGTGATCACGTGACTGGGAAGTGTTATCAAGGCTGTGATCGAGGATACCAGGGTGAAGATTGTACAACGAGTACGGATTCAAGATATTACACATGTTACACATATTAGATTGTACAACGAGTATGTCTTCAAGATATTACACAAGTTACACACATAAGATTGTACAGCGATTATGTATTCAATGTATTACACAAGTTACACATATTAGATTGTACAACGAGTATGTATTTTAAATATTACACAAGTTACACATATATTGTACACGGAGTATGTAAAGAAGATATTAGACATACGTTACACACATAAGATTGTAGAGAGAGTATGTATTCAAGATATTACACTCATTACAAATATCAGTAGACAGTACAACAAGTAAGATTTCAAAACTATTACATATCTGTAGTTTGCATTATGAGTATATATTTAAGATATTACTTGTTTTGTATCAGTACATTGTTCTAAGAGTGTATTCAAGATATTACAAATAATACACATTAGACATTATACATATTACATGTATCAGCAGATTTCACTTCGAGTTTGTATTCAAGATATTATTCTATAAATATGTAATATATATATATATATATAGTACTGTTATTATATTATAAACAATTACGTATTCAAGATATTATACATATTATATAATATCGAGACTAAATTCGTATTAAAATGCGTTTGAGTTACAGCAAACCTATTTTCAAAATTAACATTTGGATTTTCAGGTTTGCATTTCAAAATTGTATTTATAAATTCTTTAAATTATAGTTTCAATAAAATAACTAAATACTGCGCTAGAATACCACTGATCATTGTTATATTAAGTAGTGATTTACAAATATATGCACAGTAGGTTCGTATTGTCCAGACATGTATATTATATTGACATACTCTACATCAACTAAGTCGTATTTATTACCTTAAAGTGACAGAACCTAGGTTTTAAACACTACGACGTTTTATTCACTATTACAGCCGTTTTGATAACTGAAATAAGATATTATCTAGATTTTATTGTTTAGATTATCTATTTCCATCCACCTAAAATGTTTTTGGTTATTTTGTTCTTTCCCACGAAATGTATTTTTCATAGCTTTAAAAATGCACGTACGTCTGAGATGTAACTGTTATGAAGGAAAGAAAATGGTTTGCTTAACGACGCACTCAACACATTTTATTTACGGTTATATGGCGTCGGACATATGGTTAAGGACCACACAGACATTGCGGGGGGAAAACCGCTATCGCCACTTCATGGGCTACTCTTTTCGATTATCAGCAAGGGATCTTTTATATGCACCATCCCATAGACAGGATAGCACATACCACGGCCTTTGATGTACGATGCGTAGTGCAGTAACTGAAGCGAGAAATAGCCCAATGGGCCCACTGACCGGGATCGATCCCAAACCGACCACGCACCAAGCGAGCGCTTGACTACTGGGCTCGCCCCTAACTGTTATGACGTCGAGATTTAGTATATTTTAAAACATATTTTCCATGTTAACGTCACAAATTAGTGTTTAATTTTATTGTAACATTTTAAACAGGTTTGTATATTAAATAAACTTAGTATCCATTTTTACGGTTTAAACTAGAGTCTGTGACTTTAACACACTGGGAATTGTGTATGTTTCAGTATGTTTTTGTTTTTTGGCGGGGATGTTTTTGTTTTTTTATCGGGGTGTTAGGAATGGGATGTTGCTCATTATCTATCGAAAAATATGTCTAACTGTAACACACTTGTTGTCTTTGGAAGAAAACAAGGTGGGGTCAAGGTTCAGGAATTTATTATCAGGCGGAACCAGAAGTTATAGAAAAACTATTCATACGTCTCCACAAAATAATAAAAATAATACATTAATAATCACGAATATCACATTGTACAACATTATGTTATTTATACTTATATTCGTTAATTAGTCCATTCACATTTTCATCGTACTTCAATTTAAAAGCATATAAAAATATAATCAAGACTATAAATAATAAATTAAGACGTGTAGAAATACAATGCCTATTCAGTCATTCACAAAATAATATGCATGGTAAACACATATTTCCAAAAATAGACAATATAATAGAAATCGCTGCAAGTGACACGAGCGCAGGTCATTACGCTCGTGCAAAACACTCACCGCACATGATTTAAACAATAAAACAACTACACACCTTCGCCGTCGGCGATGAGTCTCACAGAGATAAAAGAAGTGTCACATCGAAACACACTTTATAAGCTACCAATACAGAATAATACTTTACTTTAGTTGTAATTAAAATGAGATGTTATATTTAACTATGATTAAAACAACTAGTTTTAATTAAATACCTTTTACTTCTTACTATTTTAGTTATGTGATTAAAATGAAAGTTCTAAATTACTTTAATACATGTTCATTTTCCGGCCTCGGTGGCGTCGTGGTTAGGCCATCGGTCTACAGGCTGGTAGGTACTG
This sequence comes from Gigantopelta aegis, assembly GCF_016097555.1. Classification (NCBI taxonomy): domain Eukaryota; kingdom Metazoa; phylum Mollusca; class Gastropoda; order Neomphalida; family Peltospiridae; genus Gigantopelta; species Gigantopelta aegis. The sequence goes on along the minus strand of NC_054711.1, from coordinate 11,029,149 downwards.
GGTTTGGATCCCAGTCGAGGCATGGGATTTTTAATCCAGATACCGACTCCAAACCCTGAGTGAGTGCTCTGCAAGGCTTAATGGGTAGGTGTAAACCACTTGCACCGATCAGTGATCCATAACTGGTTAAACAAAGGCCATGGTTTGTACTATCCTGCCTATAGAAAGCGCAAATAAAAGATCCCTTGCTGCCTGTCGTAAAAGAGTAGCCTATGTGGCGACAGCGGGTTTCCTCTAAAAACAGTGTCAGAATGACCATATGTTTGACGTCCAATAGCCGATGATAAGATAACAAATCAATGTGCTCTAGTTGTGTCGTTAAATAAAACAAACTTTACTTTTACATGTTCATTTACTCATTATTAGTTACAGTTTACCAGATATATTTATACAATTTATAACAATGTGCCAAATTAAAACCACCGATTCATGCATAATCAAAATCTTATGGTGTTGTGTGTGTATGTGAATGTTGCACGGACGTTACATGAACCATCACGTGATAAAATAAAACTATATCATTGGCTATTGGCTAATAACAAGCTAGGGCGTTGTTCAAACGAAATATCGTAACCTAGAAAAGTGAAATAAAATACATATTCAGTAAATATTAAAATACACTAATTACAAATATATACTCCCCGTTACATAACTACTCATTACAAGGCCATAGTTCTAAAACACACATTATTTCTTGTTTTTAGTATGTCTGCCTGGAAGGTACGGTTACAACTGTAACACGTCCTGTGAGAAGAGGGGATGTGCTGCAAAGTCGGCTTGTGACAGATTTAATGGAACATGTGAACGTGGCTGCTTGAAAGGCTGGGAGTTACCGGACTGTATCACTGGTATGTATTATGCAATATTTATAACATTGCATAATTGTCAGACAACTCCTTTATGTCGTTAATAATTACCAGTTGCCACTCGCTAAAGTTCGTAATAAGTGAAACACGTTTCATTCGGGACGTAAGCTTAATACTAACTGATAAGTCGTTTGTTATCCTCTATTGTTCGTTATATCGAAGATGTAGGATCTATTCACATAATTTACCGCATTATTGAATTAGTTGCCATATAATATTCTACACCAACGCGCTACACACGCAGTTTTCAAGTATTTTTAAACATAAAATAGCAACTTGTAAACCACAGTACAGAATTTCATTATTTCCCTACCACTATGACTAAATGCCCATTACAAATGACGTGATAACGGCTTCTATATCTACAGAATGTCGACAAAATACGTTTGGACCCAGCTGCTTGTTCAACTGTACTGAACGACACTGTAAGGGAGACAACTCGAGCTGTGATGTTCAAGATGGGGTTTGTCAAGATGGCTGTCAGCCAGGCTGGACGAATGCAAATTGCACTGAAAGTAAGTGAACACTTTGCAACTATTAATCATTTTAGTTGACCACCTAATCCAAATATGCTCTGAAAACTTTTTAAAGACATTTATTGTTAACAGTGAGTAACCATGTTGCATCATGGTCCAAAGTGGCTGTTGAGTCTACCAATCATAGCATTATGTCACACATGAGATATTTATATTTTTGAGGTTAAAATGTCCATTAAAGTCAGATTAAATTTGTTCGACATAATTCATCTCTTTAATACCTCAAATGCACAAACTGTTAGTCGCAAGTGTAGCGAAATTAAAGGGACATACCCTAGTTTTTAAACACTACGGCATAGTTTTCACCTAGACCCTAGTTTCAACCCGTAACAATGGACACTAAGTTTGGTTAATTTACAAACCTATAATAAATTTGGATACAACAGAGTCAAACAATAGTCGGTCACATTGATATAGCATTAACATAGACTAAAACGCGACTCCATAATCATTACTTTTCAGACGCACGTGCGTTTTTCAAGATATGAAAAATGCATTTTGTGGTATTAGAAACATCAGGATGACCAGAAACACTTCGGTTCTGCGGAAATTGATAATCTAAACAATAAAATATAAGTAATGTTCGATTTCAGTAATCACAGACGGCTCTAATAGTGAAACATATGCCTTAGTGTTTAAAAACTAGGGTCTGTCCCTTTAATTTACCTTTCTTTTTAAATAATAATAATAATAACTTCATTTATCGAGGGTGACAGGTTTAACACAAGGTAATCTTGCACCAGGCTCTCAGCAATACATTGAGAAACTGGTGACAAAGCAATTACATATATATTTAAAACTAAACTACTGTAATAAATGAATGCAAACGAATTGACTAGAGATACACCTAAAAGAATTATAAACCTAGAAAGTATAAAACAATACTACTAATAATAATACACTTTAAACCTCTTATTTAACAGACCTGTAGACTTTTTAAAGATATTGTTTCAGGTTGTGTTTGAAGATCGCAACTGACGTGTGGTGACTAATATCAAGGGGAATTGTATTCCATACCTGTACATCTGAGTAGCTGAATGATGTTTTATATAATTCAGTGTGAGGCCTTGGTCATTGAAGTTTGTAATTCACAGTGCATCTTAGACTATAACAACAGGTTTCAGATATTTTTGTTAGAAGAGATGTAATATAGTCTCCAATTTTATTCTGTCGGGGAAAGGTCTATTTTCCTGACAATAAACTAGTAAACATAGTCCATCGATCATTCGAAGTAAATTCATTGCCAGCGGTTACCCAAGTATCTTTCCAATGTTATTTGGATATCGATGGTCATATTGTGGTTAAAATAAAAACAATTCCGGTAAATGTAAACAAATTTGAGGTGCAATTTTTAAATTTATGTATTTTATATCATTTTGTTTAGAATGTGACGAGAGTTCGTATGGTTCAGGTTGTGTATATAAATGTAACAAAAGACATTGCCAGAATACATCAGCCAGCTGTAATCGTCTTGACGGATCGTGTGGAGGAGAGTGTGAGAACAAATACAGAGGAACCGACTGTACAGGTATAAAACAATTACAATGGGAATGTGTTCATTTTGTCGAAAAATTTTTTTACGAACGTCAAATATATTTGGCAGGATTATTTTACATTTTTGAAATAAAATATTGGTGACTAAAGAGGTGTACTAATTAAGATAAATAGATATATATACAGATGGACGGACATATAGATAGATAAATAGATAGATAGATAGATAGATACAATAGGTAAACAGATAGATAGAAAGATAGATGGATATATATATATATATAGATAGATAGATAGATAGATAGATAGATAGATAGATAGATAGATAGATAGATCGATCGATCGATAGTATTTCAGTTATGACTGCAGGTTAATAGGTGAACGGACTTTTTAACATTTCCTTTTTTATGGATACATGTATATTTGTTTCGATAAACTTAAAACATAAATTATTTATACATACATACACACATACATACATACATAAATACATGCCTTCACGTGAGACATACTACTGTAGATATGGTGTACCATCAAGGCACATCAACAAACATTGCAAAAACATGATTTCTTTATTTTCAACCACTATTCCCCGTGTCAAGCATTATTTAAATCTTTATATAATTTCACAGAGTGTGATGTTGGACAGTATGGCCCAGAATGCAATTCCTCGTGCAGTGCCAGACACTGTGAAGCTAATGATGAATCATGTGATCACGTGACTGGTTTATGTAGTGGACCATGTGAAGCTGGTTGGCAAGGAGACGACTGCACTCTCAGTAAGTACATAGTCATGTTCTAGGTGAGTTACTGCAATACTCGGAACATAATTGTTGTGGTATATTATACTAAACTTAATGGGGTTGTTTTATATATAATAGTTCTTAGTGTATATAAAATTATTGCAAATTATTAATAATTTACTAATATATTAGGGTCCGCAGAGTGTATTTGTAAGTGGCAGCCACTGTCAATGTGATGGCTTGGGGTATTCATATTTGAGAGCCCAGAGGGCCTGAACATGTGTTAGGAGGTATGGGGGCATTTTGAGTTCCGTATGTTCAAATATGGCATTTTCAGGCTCTTGACACAATAATTGAAAAAAGTGGGAGACACCCCGTTCTGCGGCCGCTGTTTATACAGTAGTTCTTAATTTATATGTTACTGCATTTATTGTTGAACAGTTTTAAGCAACTTTTGTACTTAAAATCAGGCTTGAAATAACTGTAGTTAAAACCTGTAAAACCAAGTTTTTCAATATTCTATTTTTTTCTTTAAATATCTAATCACATAATATATTAATAAAATTTACTCGTTCTTTTCATAATGAATAAGATACCAGTATTAATGATATATGACTCTATATTGAGGCACATCATAATTTGTGTTATTGCAGGCATTGCACAAACTGATCTGACTGATGAAAATCCAGGACCAATTATCGGTGGGGTCATTGGTACCGCTGTGGTTGTCGTTGTCGTGGTCGTCATCATCATCTTTGTATTTCTTAGGTAAATCCTTTTTCAGATGTCAGTTCGAAATATTTCCAATCTACAGTGCCCTGGGAGTAGCTGGTATTAAAGTTAAACATTTTGTTTTGTTTAACGACACCACTAGAGTACATTAAATTGATTAATTAATCAACGGATATTGGATGCCAAACATTTAGTAATTTTGACATAGGTATAAAAGGTATGTGCAGCCAGTGGGTGGTGCAGTTGTGAATATGCTGGGTTCTAGAAAATGTTCTTCAGAGGATACATTTTCATATATTTTAAGACTGTCAGTTTACATTTGTCAGTGATGTCCCCCATCTAATGATTTTTATAATGACAATGATAAAGATAAAATGTTGGATTATTTTTAGATTTTGACCCTCTGCTTTAATATCATTACATATATGGGGTTTGATTTTAGTTTTGTGTTTTATAAACGCATTAATAGTTTTATATACGTACCTTTTGTGACACCCAATAGCCAATGTGTATGTTTGTGATGGGGTATCGTTAAACGCCCATTCATTCATTCATTAATTCATTAATTCGTTCGTTCATTTAAACACACACACACACACCCAAAACCAAACAAGAGAGACACAGTTGACATTAGAATAGAGATAACACCCTTTTCCTTTGAGAACACATGTTGTAGTTGGTACTTCATCTATATTGTTTTTGTTTGCTAAGAAAAACATTAGCAAAATTGTGGAATTGTGGAATTCTCAACTCCAGTAAAGTTATTACTATCTTCCAGTTGTAACAAAACATTCGTTGGAATAGAGTTTGTTAAAATTTCACTAGATGTCGTTATCTCTTTACCCCCAGGAGAAAATACAGTTTTGTTTGGTCCAGTTTCTAAACACTTACCTCTTTTAAGATTATTATGTTGTTTAGGAGAACGAAACAGGCAAAAGACGATACCAAAGCTGGCGAACCAATCGTACCAGAAAACAAACCATCGACAAAAGGTATTATGTCATCGACTCTTCTTTATTTTCATTAGGGTTCTGTTAATTTTGTTGTTTGGCTTTTTATTGAAAAATAAATCCAGCAAATTTTCAGTGAAACATTTAGCAATCACAGCCTTAACTAGTGAAAGGGCACATAGTCCATTGTTCTAATTTAAATAATAAAGTGTGGTTTTTAAAGTGAATTTGTTGTTAGTTAGATTAGACTATAGTACTCACTGGGGTAACTAGAGTGGACCATGGGATCAATGACCCCACCCCACCGACACCTCTTTTTTCCTCACCATGTAACATATGTTCCTTTCATGTCATAACATGATTCATAGCCAATGTCGTTGGTCCCCAATATGAGTGCCTCGCCATGCAATCAGTGATAGTACTGTATCCAGATTCATTTATTCTCCCTTTCCCTATCCTATCTAGGTTTGACCCTCATAATATATTTGATCACCTCAAAATAATTTACAGAAGGAAAACACTATGCACCTGACGTCTCTATCTACGTTAATGTTGAACTATCCTCAACAAATTCTGCCAAAAGGTTTGAGGTAAATGAAACCTTTGCCAGTGATGTAGTACCAGCCGTAAACACTGGTGATGTAGCACTAGTGGTTGATCAAGAAGAGTCAGAAGTCCAACAGCCTGACGAAGATGAGGAGGACATCCAGGATCCTAACACGTACTACAATGATGTCCAACCGGCAGCTCCTTCCTTCAGTCTGCCAGAAGAAGGTTTTGACGTCACAGAACTTGAAGCTATCATAGAGTGCATCAGGAATCAGCCTGGAGGATTTCAAGCAGAATATGTTGTATGATATCTACATTTCTCATTGTCTTGGGAGATTACTTTATGTCCAGTTGTTTAGTTAGAATTGTATAAAAGGAGAATTGATTCGAAAATAATATTTATTGAAACTTTAGCACATTTGAAAATTAAGCCATTTCATGTCTAACATGGTTATTTAAATACTCGAGGGAGGGAAGGAGAGTGAGAGACAGACTGACAAACACACACACACACACACACACACACACACAGAGAGAGAGAGAGAGAGAGAGAGAGAGAGAGAGAGAGAGAGAGAGAGAGAGAGAGAGAGAGAGAGAGACAGACAGAGAGAGACAGAGACAGAGACAGACTCACTGCTGTTACGTAGGCTATTCCTACAGGAAAGTAGAAAAGTAATAAAATTCCATATGCTCTTTGAGGTATTGGATGTACCAGTAGTATATCTCTCGTTGGGTGGCAAAATGTCAAATGTTGTTGTGTTTTGCTCGAATATGTTTTAATTCTGTTTGTTTAAAATCTCAACGGCCCATTCTAAAATAAAACATTTGAGCTGACGTTGAGAGCTATGAACCATGGCCAGTTGAACTGTTACGGATACTGACAGGGTTATAATCGTATTCTTGTGTTCAGAACACACCCAGTCCTTACGTCAGCTCCAAATGTCAGAAATAAATCAGCCGCCACTACAGCGCTCTTCCAACTGTGCCAATAAGGAATTTCTCACTAGCTACTGCCAGTAGAAACACTTTATACTTACACTATTACATGAATATTACTTTCATTTCAGAAACTTCCAAGTGGGTTCAGTCATCCGTACAATGATTCCCAGATACCAGAAAACAGGTGCAAGAACAGATACGCTGGTTACTACCCATGTGCGTTCACACTTGTAATCATCAATGTAAAGTTGTGTTAATATTTGGTAATAGCGTCATGGGTACTGAAGTATATATATATATTTGTACACAGGAGTACGGGCTTCCATTTTTGTAGTGGGTCAGGCTGGCTTTTGCCTGAATTAAACGAAAATGCCCGAATTTGGATAACAACATTTATTCATATCAGCATTACAGCCAGACAGCTATATAGGGTTGCCAATGAATCATTACGCATTTTGTCATGGATTATAACTAATTTTGAGGGTAGAATGATGACAATACATGGTAAAAATGTCTCAGGTTACCACATTAGCCCGAATATTATGTTCTGACTTTATGATGTTCTGTCCTTTTTGACTTTTTTGCCACTATCTCGTAAATAAAACGTGTTGATACTTGTAATCATAAATATTCCTTCCTTCTTTAATACTTGAAGATTTCAAATTAAGGCGCAAAATCCGAAAAACGCCGTTTGTAGAACAAAAAAACCAATTTCTGTTTTATCATCTGAACTCAGTCATAAGGTGATATAGAAATTGTTCTATATCTATATATCTTTGAAATTCTGTCCTTTGTTTACTTTATCTAATGCCATATAACCGTAATCTAAAATGTGTTGATATGCGTCGTTAAATAAAACATTTCCTTCCTTCCTTCTTATATATACTTTACTTATTTCAAATTAAGATCGCCCATCTATGGACTTCATATCTATATACTATAGAAAACATAAGAAAAACCCTCGTTTGCAGAACATAACTAAAATGGATTTATCTCTTTTTGCATATGAACTCTTCATTGGTAGCTATATCTATATATTTCTATCTATCTCTCTATCTATCTCTATCTATCTCTCTCTATATCTATCTATATATATCTCTCTATATATCTATATATATATATATATATATATATATATATATGTCTCTAGTCTATATATCTATATCTATATATATATATGTATCTGTATATATGTCTATATCTATGTATATATATCTATCTATCTATCTATCTATCTATATAGATAAATAGATAGATAGATATATCTGTATGTCTCTCTACAAGTCAAGAAATCAATTTATCGGTCTGTCGATCTGGTTGTTTGCTGTATAAATGAAATGGTTCTTTTCTGTGTGTTTTTAACATGTTGTGTATATACCGAAAACAGCCAATGAAAGTTTTTTATTCTTTCACTTTGTTCATGACCTTGTGTTGGCTATTTTATTGTTACTGTTTATTCCAGATGACAACAATCGTGTCAAACTATCAACACTGCCAAACACTCCGCATTCTGACTACATCAACGCGAGTTACGTGGATGTAAGAATTAAGAATTAATAATAATGTCACTGTGATGTTGTCTGTGTTATGGTTGTACTGAAATATGCATTGAACTCTGTCTAGTATATCTTATAGTTATTTTGTCAAGTTGTAATATCAAAATTATTTAGTACATATATTGTACAGGTTTCAGTTTTTCATCAACACATTTGATACATTGAAGTCTAGCTCCTAGCATTTAATACAATTTAACTTTATTCAAACACAGTGTATACTTCTTGCATCAGTTCAGACTGGAACGGGACGTAGCCCAGTGGTAAAGCGTTCGCTTGATGCGCGGTCGGTCTAGGATCGATTCCCGTGGGTGGACCCATTGGGCTATTTCTCGTTCCAGCCAGTGCTCCACAAGTGGTGTAACAAAGGCCGTGGTATGTACTATCCTGTATGTGGGATGGTGCATATAAAAGATCCCTTGCTGCTAATCGAAAAGAGTAGCCCATGAAGTGGCGATAGCGGGTTTCCTCTCTCAATATCTGTGTGGTCCTTAACCATATGTGTGACGCCATATAACCGTAAATAAAATGTGTTGAGTGTGTCGTTAAATAAAACATTTCCTTTAGTTCAGACTACACTTTAAATGGCGTGGAGCCGTGATTCTGTATTATTATATAGAATTGTTCATGTTTTAGCATATTTTCTATTTATGTGTACAATATCAGAATGTGGGGCTTTCTTTCAAAATCAATTGATTATTTTATATAAATATAAATGACGAAATAGTAAGATATGTTAAATGGACATTTAGACATTATTTATGCATAAAATGTTTAAGATTACGTGATGACTGAACAGAGTTTTTAAAACGACCTCTGCTAATTACAGCATCAGATGATACTGTATTCATTGATGGCAAACATTAGCCTGGCTTTATATCTTTAAACGTGTTTCATGATCAATAGAATATATATATTGTGATTCGTATAGTTAAATTTCAATTGTTTTTTTCAGGCATATGAAAAGCCGAATTTTTTCATCGCACTCAAGGTATTTAAGACAAACTTCAGTTTATTATCTTTATTACAAAGTCAAACTATTTAAAAATACCACACTGAAACACTTCTAACAGAAACTGTAATTTTAAAATACTGTAAATCATGAAAATATGCGTCATGATATTATTGCGTCCGTAATCGTGAACAAAAATGCGTATTTTTTATTAATGCGTCGGGCAAAAGTCCACATCACATAAAAACCACAGTTGTGTTCCCTTTAACTTTAATTTGGGCTTCATCTTTCATCATTAAAATTAAAGTCAGTGTTGTTTGAACAGGTTTACTGAAATATATCTCTGCTAATCGCATGGTGGGTCGACAGATTAGCGTTACTTAAAGTAGTGCGCGTGCTGTAACTACACCTTATTGTGCAGGGTATGGCTCGCACTTTTGTTTGTGATGGCTTCTAATTAATCCACCAAGGAATAAAAGTTTTGAGTAACGGGTCGCTAGTATCCAGGGAACGATATTTCACGCGAACGCAGACGTATTATTCTAACAAATGTTTTACACTGTTTTTTACACTTGATGCGTAGCACAGGAATAGACGTTAACAAATGCGATTTTATATTGATGATGTTGACAACTTGCGACCAGTCTAACTTAAAATTACCATAGAGTCGAGCCAATAGCCGTTGTAAGAAATATGCACGGATTGTCGTTGCGGTTATATAAAAACATTCATTTTTTCATATATTTAGTAATAAAGATTTGCGTGATGATAATTTTACAAATGTTCAAAACAGTTTAAATGTATACAGTATCCAGAAGTGTAAGAAAATTTGACAAATACTCACATCGCAATATGAACTTTTTAAAAACAAAACATTTGGAACATCACTGTATTATAACCGCTATGAATTCCAGGAAAGTGAAAATAGAATGGCAAATCGATAACGAAAGAAAGATTCTTGAAGTACTTTTTCAAAACGACATGAGAAAAATTGTTTTTGTATTTCATCGCATCTTATATTATAAAACACAAATTTTATTTCATCTTTATTAAGTAAAATCCTGCATTTAAAATGGGAACCACTAAACAAAAACACTTCTAACATTATTGCGTCGATGTGTTCGCCACATTTTTCGCATTAATTACTTGCTCGCATTAATTTCATGATTTACAGTATTGAGATTTTTGACGAAGCACCTTGGAGCATTCACAGCCTTGCCAAAATATTCCTTTGACTCTGCCTTGTGCAGAATCACAATTTTAAATGCGATTTATGACATTCAGGTTCGTATTTAGAAATATATCTGTGTCCATTGTTTATAAAATGTTGTGGTAGGTTCTGTCCTATCAGTGCAAAGTGTGGGTGCTTGCTGCCTATTGGTAGCGTTTAGCTGTTGACTGATTAAGATAAAGTCTAAAAAACCCATGCTATTTGGATATTCATTCTATATTCCAGCTCCAAATAAAGATACGTTACCAGATTTCTGGAGAATGATCTGGGAACAGGACTGTGGACAAATTGTCATGTTGACAAACCTAGTGGAGGCTGGAAAGGTTAGTAGTTGATGTTTATTCTGGAAATCAGGATGTAAGTAATATATAATACTGTCCATACTCCTCATGAACATGTATAAACGGTATTAATAAACATATTTGCCCCTTTTACAGTTTGTTCATGGTTATGTTGACACAAATTATGGCTTATTTTTAGTAATTCCAACACTATTACAGTTAATGTGTTCCACGACAATCGATTATAGATTTGATCATCGATCATCAAAACCAACTTTTTGAGTATAATCGATCATTACAACATCACTAATATTAATTTATCGGACTCTAAATAATTGTAACATTGTTGTACTCTTATGCACGACACGCCAAGATACCATCTGTTATATTCCTGATTAATCATACGTGCTGGAGAATTACCTTGAAACTATTTGTCCCAGAGTGCGTAATTAGCCCCGTTGCAATTTAAAAATTGCCGTTTATTAATACAAACTCTTACATTAGTTTTGAACCGAACATCTGCCAGCATACGTTCTTAACTCTGGTCAATTTGGCTTCCAGTTTTGTGGAAAACCTGGTTGGCCGAGTGGTTACGGTCACGGACTGTCAAGTACCATGTAGGTATAGCAGGTTCGAAACCTGCCAACTGACACTTTATGTTATTAAATATTTAGAGATAACTTACTTTCATTTGTACTTTAGCATAAGTGTGTGCCCTACTGGAGGAATTCGGGGTCCATGAATGTTGGGTTTTTTGACGTGCTGGTTAAGGAAGTCATTGAACGAGCAGACTACATCATCAGAAAGATACAGATCACACAAACGAAGGTAAATCTTAACAACAAAACCGTTTTCCATGATCAAGACCATATCTCTAGGCAAATCGAATGAACAATTGGCAAAATAGTCATTGATTCCACTTTTATCTATTGTTTCATCTATAGGACAGATAAACACCACTAAAATAAATACAATTAATACGTAAAATGGTTCCCAGAATTTGTTCCTATTGATCTGAACGACAAAACAGTAACATCTGTCATAATGAATCCCTTATCTCTGCTTAGCAATTACTACACGTAATTATGAATCACTGAAAACCGCGATAATACAAGGTGTTCAGAAAAGCATACATGATATTTTCTAACAAAATTATTTAACACTTGTCACTTTTATATTTAGTTGGTCATCTGAAGTCATACACGATATTACGATAATATTCATTTGTGTCCATGTTTGGTTCTTTTCTGCAGTATAACTTGCAATATCCAACTTTAACAAAACATCCACTCTACCCTCAATATTTTCGTTGAGTACCTTGAGTTGTTTTTTGTGCTATGTTTTTCATAAAGTGACATGAGATTTATTATTCCCAGTAAGCATATCGCTCGTCCATTGAATATAAAATCATAAAGATTTCAGACTCACTTCAAAAAGTGTATAGTGTACTTTATGTTAATTTGTCTGTGTTTTTCGTAAAGTCTCCTGAGATTTATACATCCTAGACAGGTTTTATTGATAAATTCTATACCTATTGTATATGTGGTAAATGTTTGTATTGTTAATATTTCTCAGTCTAAGAAATGCAAGACATTTGACCATTACCACTTCACGTCATGGCCTGACCACGGAGTACCTAAAGTGTTGGACTTACTGGAATTCTTCTGGTTGACAAGAGAGACTCGCCCGTCCCGCCCTGGCCCTGTTCTGGTGCACTGCAGGTAACAACTGCTGAGCATTACAGCCATGCCTTATACTGTAAATGTTTAAAAATCCAAATATCCTAATTTAAAAAAATCGCCTTTCGGTCTATATCTAAGGACATTTTTACTGACAGAATCAGTTTGTTTGAATAGTGCTGGAATTGGAAGAACTGGAACATACATCGCGCTACATATCCTGACAGACGAGATAAACAAAACTGGAAGAATGAATGTACTGGAAGTGATGACCAAGATCAGAGATCAAAGAAAAAACATGGTGCAGACAAAGGTCAATTATTAATTTAATTTTTAAATTTACCTTCTGTAAAACCAATGAAGGAAATTGATGCTTAGTTTTACGTCATCTAATAGCAGTTTGGATAGTGAACTTTTAAGCAATATATAATAAAATTGTTTAATTATATTTGATATGATTTACGACTAGTTTAGCCTAGCCTAACACAACCCAAACCAACTAAACCTATATGCAAGGTATATACATGTATTGACATTTTATGTGCATTTATGTTTATATTCTTCTTTTTTTTCTTTGCTGTTTTCACAGAATGACATCAAACAGTAATCGTCTGCTGTCAAACTTCCAAGTGTCAGCGTTAGACATCGTAACATGTCAGATATTCCTATACAATTTTTTTGAGATTTCAATTTAAACACGTTAAATCTCACAAATACTTGTGTCGCACCACTTGAAGTCACACACATGCCTAAACCATCATGTGTTGTCGCCACTTCCACAATTACAAGGCCAGTAAACACAGAAACTCGCGACACGCCTGTTTCATCCATTTCCGGAAACATTGAAACCACTTTCTCCATGTCAAATATATCAACACATGGAATTTTCACGCACGCAAAATTTGATAACTGTAATTTCAACGTCGTAATTGGTAAATCTGGACAGTAAGCAAAAAGATGGCGCCCATACACAGTTCGTAGTTAAATATTCATACACCAACCGCTTCACATATAAATTATACCATACAAAATAGGTCACTTCAGACATTTTTTTTTTTTTTTTTTTTTTTTTTTTTCAGACATTTTTATTACAGTTTAAAAGTTATTGAAATTACTTACGTTATATGTTTATAGTGAATTCAAAATGTTTCTAGTTGGTATTGACATTTAATGCAAAAAATTAATATGAATTGTATTAATGATTGTAACATTGTCATTCTCTCATTCGGCTATTGACGGAAAAAGCCGAACCACCATAGGGATTCCGCTAATGTTCAGTATGAATTTCGTGTTAATAAAATAGTAAATATTTGGAAAATATAGTTCACTTTTTATTTCAAAGAGCTTTACATTAATGACATGGTTATGTGTTTGGAATTATAAGAATTGAACGTGAACATTTAACGCGCTACGTCATTCATACAGTGTGTAACGCGGTTTTGCGTTTCATACTAGCATGAAACTCAAAAATGTTCACGTTCAATTATTAAATACTTTTGTGCATTCACCAAATATCTGTGCTATTATAAATCATATTTGTTTCTAAATACAAAAACTTCTAATTTTGTTAATATAGCTCATCTTTCTTTCAAAATGTATCTAAAGTATGTCATCCAGTGCTTATAATCCACTGGAAAGAATATGGCTGGACTATGCCATCACACTTTACTGGTGCATTTATCTTGATTCAATCCCAGTACATAGTCCATAAAAGATTTTCAGATTTCACATCCTGGTCAGTAACAAATTGGGGCTAAACACATCTGAACCAAATCATTTTAATCAGATCATGCATGCAGCCATATGTGCATAATGAGATTGGTGGCAGAAGTGGGACCAGTGGGCTTTTCTGTTGTGTATTGCGGTCTGCAAAATGTAAACCTGTG
>NC_054711.1:10985912-11014558 GCF_016097555.1 Gigantopelta aegis | reverse complement strand
TTAACGATTTACACCAACGGTAATGTAAATGGTTTCTTGTTGGTAAAAAGAACCTGTTTTAGCATATCAATATATCTATTTTAACTGCATTTATGTTCATCCTAATGCGAGTAATAGTTCAACATAGGTTCTGATTTACACTACTTTCATAAGTATCTGTGTTATTCCAACCCCCGAATACATACCAAAATGACTGATTCAAAAATAATTCCAAATGTATTTATTAATATAATGTTTTATATTTTAAACATTATTATAAGGAACGTTTTTTAATATCAGATGTATTACATTTTAGTAAACTAATCCGATGTTTATCTTACTATCTACAGAACCAGGAGAGTCTCTTAAGTCACACTATAACATCAGCTCTATGTGTTACTATTTCAGAATGTTCGAAATCTACATAAGGTTTCCGATTTACAATCAACTGTAATTAGCGAAATTGTCTTGGAACCTCATTGTGCCATCACGTGGCTGGGGAATGTGATCAAAGCTGTGCTCAAGGATGTGATCGAGGATATCAGTATGGAGGTTGTACAACGGATATGTATTTAAGATAGTATACACTTTATATATATCAATAGATAGTACAGCGATTGTACAGCGACTTTAAACATAAATTATGTGCATTACAGTATATTGTACATCGATTATGTGTTGAAGATATTACACACATTACATATATCAGTGGATTGCACAACGAGTAGGTATTCAACATATTAAACATATTAGATTGCACAGCGAATATGCATTCAATATATTACACACACTACACATATCAGTAGATTGACTGCCAGTATGTATTCAATATATTACACACATTATACACATTATGTATTAAAGTATATTAGACACATTGCACATAATATTATTATATTGTACAGCGAGTATGTATTCAAGATAGTACACACACTACACCTTTAATATTGTACAGCGAGTATGTATTCAAGGTATTATACATATTACATATACCTAGACTAAACTCGTACTAGAATGCGTTTGAGTTGCAGCAAACCTATTTTCGTAACTAACATTCGGACTTTTAGGTTTGCATTTTAAAATCTTATTTATAACTAAATACAGCGCTAGAATAAATCAAGTAATGGATTAATAATCTATACACAGTAGGATTGTTTAGTCCACAAAGGTATACTATATTGATAAATTATCTAAGTCATATTAAAGTGACAGACTCTAGATTAAATAACAACAACCTACGGCGTATTTTTACTATTAGAGCCGTTTATGATAATTGAAATCAGATATAACTTAGATTTTCTTGTTTAGACTATCTATTTTCATAATCGGAAGTGTTTCTGGTTACCTTGGTACAAAGTCTAATTTCTGCACAAATTAAATAAAACACTTCAGTCTTAAGCGAAACAATAATATGTATGCCAAACTGCAAACTGCAAATAAACACAATTCAAACGAAAGTAGGTTGAAAATTGTAGAGGAACCAGTAGTCCAAAACATTTTAAAACCATGTTAAAAAAAAAAAAATGTCTGTACTTCTACCACCGCATGAAAAGTGTTTTACCACCCGAAAATAACGAGCTCCCCAACACTAGGCCTTCACATAAAATTACTGGCTACAATTTGGCGGCTACACTTGGTGTTTCTATTACCACGGAATGCATTTTGTATATTTTTATAAATGCGCGTACCTCTGAGATGTAACGGTTATGAAGACTAATATATTTTGAGAGTATTTTCCCATTTGAACATCACAAACTCGTGTTTCACTTTGTTGTAAGTTTGTCAGGTCAGGTCAGGTCAGGTCATAGGGTTTTACGTTCACATTCAGAACAAGCTATTGTAGCGCACGCCTGTCATGGGCACAAGAGCCGGCCTTGGCCGGCTCCTCCATCCATGCCAGGAAACGTGGGGGGGGGGGGGGAGAGGGGCCGCCTGCACTGGCAGGTGCAAGGGAGCACCAGCAGCCCGACCAGGTCGGTAACAGGCGGGGTGTATGGTGGTGGTGCTATGGAATTTTGAACAGAGCCATTAATATGCCAAAGAGAAAAGGTGCGCTGTTTTGATTCAGGAAGTTTGGCGCAATTATGAACGGTCGGTCAAAAAGTAAATGGCAGAGCTAATATAGGTTTTGACAATAGTGAATCGAGAGTAGCTCGTTAATTAGACCTCTACGATGTTGTGGTGTCTCCCTAGGTTGCCCATAGGGCCCTTAGAAAGGGCCTGACCTCTTCTGGTCGTGGCATGACAACCCAGTAACTTTGTCTTACAGATTTGTAGATTAACCACACTTAGTGTCCATTTTAACTGGTTAAACTAGATTGTGTGACTTTATATAAATCTCAACGACAAAATCGTAATGGGCATTTGACAAAATAGCGGTTTATTCTGTGATTCTATATCTAGTGCCTCCTATATAGGAGGACAGCCACTCCTGTGGAGATCCTTTACTGGAGATTTCATCCATCTTCCACTGCCAAAAAGGGGACTGCCATACCCAGACAGAGCTCATTAGAATAAGGACAGGTGTGATTACATGCACTCATGAATCCGAAAATTGTGTATGCATGGATGCGTATTTATTATTATTATTATTATTATTATTATTTATTTTTATTTATATATATATTTTCTTTTGGGGGGGGGGGGGGGGAGGCGGCTTTTTATGTGGAGGATTTCTTTTCTTTTACTTCTTTTGTTCAGTTTTCTTATTTTTAGCAGACAGTATGTTGCCCAGAAGGTATTTGTGTTTACTGTACTTAAACAAATGATTTAAAGAGTATATTTATTGAAATACTCGAATCGAGTCGGGCTTATGTCATGTGACCTATATAGAGATTTATCTAGTCAACACATCTTGCCAATGTATACAGTGATTGCGGGATAAATAAATAAATAAATACATACATACATACATACATACATATGTGTATGTGTATGTGTATGTGTATGTGTGTGTGTATACACACACACACACACACACACACACACACACACACACACACACACACACTTTAAAACAGTAGGGGAACTCTAATAAGACTTTACAGTTGCCAAAACTGTAAGGTATATTAGCTGTGGGGAATGGTTATATGATAATAGTGAATAAAGTGAATGTAGCTTCAACATAAACGATAGCAAGATCTATGAATTTTGATTAACTTTACAGTTAACGAATATTTGCAACAGAATGCTGACCATGAACATAACACGCACACACACACACACACACACACACACACACACACACACACACATACACACACACACACACACAGGCACACATACACAATACAACACACACACACACACACACACACACACACACACCAGAATATTATCACAACATAACACACACAACAGAAGCTGAACATGACATGACACACACAACAGGACATGAACCAGCTTTATTACTGTAAATAATTCTGTGAAACCCTTGATTAAGTAGACTTTTACATCTAAAATCACACAACTGACCAATTACGTAGTCCCAAAGAAAAGAAATTTATCACTTGGTTATCGTGAGCGGTCGTTTTTGCTCCAACGTATCCTACCAATAGGCCTAATAATAAGCATTTTTTCTTTGAATTTTTTTAAGGGAGAAAAATACCATAACTCCATTTCGTTCTATTGATGCAAATTGAAATATATTTAGTTAAATAGTTTATAAATCTGTTTATCAAATAATTTATGTTGTTTTACAAGTCAGTTTGATGAAAGCGAAGCGCCTTGTCGTAAATTAGAGCGTTTGTTTACACTGTGCGTACAGGAGTTGGTCAAAGCTGACGTCACTTCGCCCCAAGCTAATGTACTGGACGCCACAAAAACGAAACAAAATGGCTGCCCCCAGTTAGCAGGAATAATCACGTTTTTTATTAGCACTAAACGTTTTTCATATCTTAAAGTGTCAATATGTGTTCGTAATCCGGGTATGCATCTTTCCAACATATAAGGCTCTTGTTTGAGTTTACTATCCCTTTAACACTCAATAGAACACGGAGAGAACTCTGCAAACAACACAGTCCAGAGAGATCACTGAACACGCAACATAATCTAGAGAGATCATTGAACAAACTACAGAATCTGGATTGAGCATACATTTTGTGTCAATCTAATTAAAAATAGCTCCACTATTATATGTGGATCTAACAGCAGCCCGTTGCAGCTCATGTCCAGTTGACCTTTCATTCGACCAATCAAAACCTTACTTACAAAATCGTGCCAGTGATTTGAAAAGAATTTGAAAACATTTAGGATTATGCCGAGGGTATACGAAATGATTCGGGTGAATTACGAAGTATGTCGGAAACTAATTGCAATATAAAATGTATATAAAATTCGTTTCAAGACGAAAACCCCCCAAACCGTGATGGTATAGCCATAAAGTCTGTTTATACTAGTATACAATCCAGAGTTTATTACTTGCTTTTCTCCCTGTTTTTTAAAAATGTTGAAATAGACCCGATATTTTTAGAATTTGTATGCTCCCGAATAACGCTATAAAAGGCGAAGTGTAATTGGTCGATATTTAAATTGTTATTTATAGATGAAATGTCACCTGGACATGGGAGTCCACGCAATGCTGTTAGATCTACTGATAGACCCAGTAAAGCTAATTTTAATCAGATTGGATATATCTCTGGACATTCAGTAGAACGTGGAGAAATCACTGGACACACAACAGAACCATGAGAGATCACCAAACACACAACAGAACCCAGAGAGTACACCAAACACACAACAGAACCCAGAGAGTACACTAAACACACAACAGAACCTAGAGAGTACACCAAACACACAACAGAACCCAGAGAGATCACCAAACACACAGCAGAACCCGGAGAGTACACCAAACACACAACAGAACCCGGGGAGTACACCAAACACACAGCAGAACCCAGAGGGTACACCAAACACACAACAGAAGCTGGCGGGATCACT
This sequence comes from Gigantopelta aegis, assembly GCF_016097555.1. Lineage (NCBI taxonomy): Eukaryota > Metazoa > Mollusca > Gastropoda > Neomphalida > Peltospiridae > Gigantopelta > Gigantopelta aegis. Next base: position 11,009,641 of record NC_054711.1, on the reverse strand, counting down.
GTTCACTCAACAGAACCTGGAAATAACCCTGCATACTCAACAGGTGCACATCGTATAGTGTTCACTGCTTTGGATTTGATATTTAGTGCACACCATCATTGGAAATGTAAACCCTATATCCTTTGAATGAGCGTCACTGAAACCCGGTGTATCCCAAACCAATAAGACTCTAAACATAGTTTCTTCATTAAAGGATGCCAGCTTCAGTTTGCTTAACTGTTCTGGTTTGTTTGATGCACTAGCTGATAAACCAGGTATTCTTGAAACTAGCTCGTCTGATGACTCATCAGGAACGAATAGTTGCCTTCACAAAAAAGGTTTTGTACGGACAAGTCATCTGATTCTGATGCACAATCATCAAACAACGAACATGGATCACTACCACCAGAACAACCACCAGATAAGGTCACACACAATCAGGGGTGGGTCAAAGAAAACAAGGATTTCCCGAGTGAGAGTAGGTTTTTTTCCCACATTATTATTTTGTTCAATTGGTGATTTTATTTATCATATTATTATTAACAAAAGTCTATTTTGTTTAAACGGTAATTTTACAAATATGTACTTCTACTTGTTTTACGTTTTGAATGTTTGCTTCGAAATGTTTTCTATTTAAAAGCTTTCTCCTTTTTTAAATAAACATGTGATTTCCAAAACTGAAATATTTTGGAAGTGTTGATTCTTTCAGAAAAAATATTCAAGTTGAACTTGATATACTGTTGGTCGTAAATGACGTATTTAGTTCAATCATGAATAATTGTCGTACCAGTTACTATTTGAGAAAATAACTAAAACACCTAATATGGTATAAATACCGCAAATATACAAAGAAATCAAAAACATGTTCATCTTTCATTGTCATTAAAAAAAATTGACATCTTAACTACTGATCAAGAAAAACAGCTTTTCTTCGTATCGTGGCTTTTTAAAAATGAATTTTGATGCACTTACGTCCTTCAGGCAATATATTTACTCATGCGTACACAAAAGAAAACGATTTTATTGCAAACACAACACAGTCCCGTACCTCTAGTACGACATTTTTAACTTCCTAGTTGGAGAGATGTCACAAAATGTCGACGTGTTGGTTCTGTCTGCTTCTCGTCGCATCATGGATTTGCTTTCAAACACACTCAGTGTCAGGTAGGACGGGGTTGTTTTGTTTTTGTTATTTTTATCTTTCATAAAATGGTATGTATTAGAAGTTAAATAAGTGAAATCAATAAGAATATTTTATAAAAGTATGGACATAAATTTAGATTTCGTCGTCAAACGATATTCATACAAACTCGGATAGTGTTTGTAGCAAACGAGAAAGTAGATATTTAAAAACTCTTTTCAACATAGAGGACAGTATATATTCTGCTGTCACGTTTACACGAATGTTGGATGGGGGTGGGGAGACAGACACACACACACACACAATATATATATATATATATATATATATATATATATATATATATATATATATATATATATATATATATATATATATATATAATACCCATATGGTCTACAATATACGATCAAATAAATATCGTATTTTCCCACTTTATTTTCATACCTGGGCTATAATAATACACTGACAACTGTTATCGCACACTTCTGACGTCAATGGAATTGTCATCGTAGCTGCAGGCTTACAACGACTCGACTTTGATATTGACAACATTCCGCGCCAGAACAGAACATAACTTTATTTCACTCAGGCCGCTATTCAGCGGCATATGAGGAACATTAACAATAATTATATGACAGTGACAAGATGGGGTTTACAGAAGAAAATGTATATGTACAATATGAAAACAAAACAGGTCTAATAATAATAATAATAATAAAAAATGAAATATATTTCTAATAGTAATAATCTATCTATCTATCTATCTATCTATTTATCCGTAATTTCTTTTATTAATTTGTACAACTTTTTTTGAAGACTTATTTTGTTATTTGTCATTAATTGTTTAAATTTCAGCATATTGGGTTTGTTATAATAATATGGCTTTAGCAAAAAAAATTCGGGAGTTATTAAAGAAAGAGCATGTAAGTAGATAGTGAAATTCGTCTCCGATGTCATTTTTGTTACATAGTGTACATAGTCTGCTTTCTACTGGGGTGCTGTTCCATCGTCCTGTTTCGATTGGTAAGTAATGGTTTGATGTTCTAAATTTTAGTAACATAGTCCAGGATATTTGTGGTAATTTTATAATATATTTTTCTAATGTTAGATGTTCTTTAAATGTGGTGTACATTTGACCCCTTGATGATGAAGCTATGTCGCTATTCCATTGTTGTAGGTACTGATCGTTTTGTCTTAAGTTAACGTTATGAATAAGTAGTGGTATAGATGAAACGTTTTGTGACATCCAAATACTGGTCATACCTAGTTGGTTAAATATATTTTCCACGTGTTTTATCCACTTATAATTATATCCAGATATGTTAGTCGTGTAACATTAGTTTATACAATAAGAGGAATGTTTTTGTTTGTTTTCCAGAAACAATTCGGGCCCAGATACTTATCATCCTTTGTTGGATAATTAATTTAAGGGGTTTCTTCCAAGTTCACCGCATATCATGAATAGTGGGGTTCCTTTCCTTACTGGTAGGATGTGTTTTAAAAATGTAATATGAATAGCTTCAATAATATCAGTATTTTCATGGCCCCATACTTCACATCCATATAAAAGAATCGGGACAACCATGGAATCAAATAATTTTAATTTACATTCAACTGTTATTGTCTTTAGATTTTGATTGCTTTTGTCGCCTTTTGTGTTAGCAGTTTTTTTGTTATTTTAAACCTATTTAATTTGGTAAAAGTTAACCCTAAATATTTGTACTCTTTTACGTTTTCGAGTGTTTGGTTTCCTAATGTAAACACCTTCTTGTAGTCATTAGCAGTACCATTAAAAATTATTATTTTAGTTTTGTTTACGTTAACTTTAAGTTTATTGCAATATTGTGAAAAGGCATTAAGGGATTGTTGTAAATCGGAGGCGTTTGTTGCGAGAAGCGCAGTATCGTCGGCATATAATAAGCTTAGAAAATAAAGAGCGGTTTCCGAGATTGTTGCTATGTCATCTGTGGCTATAGATACCCCAGTACAATTGTGGCTTTTTAAGTAAAACAAAACAGGTGACAAATTTTCTCCTTGACGGACACCGATATTGCAAGGGAATAGATCTGATGTTTCTTTGTTTGTACAAATGCAAGATTTTATTCCTTGATACATTTGGTAGACACTTTTGAAGAATTTTCCATTTATGTTATTTTTAAGCAATTTTTGCCAAAGACATGTCCTAGAGATTAAATCAAATGCTTTTTGAAAATCTACGAAAGCGCAAAATAATTTCTTTTTTCTTTTCTTCAGAATTTCGATTAATGAATGTATATTAAATAGGTGATCAGTGGTAGAGTAACCTTTTCTGAAAGCTGTTTGAGCTTCGTTTAATATATTATTTTCTTCAATAAAGGTATTTAATCGGTTGTTTAAAATAGTTTCGAGATACAACAGAGCAGCGTTATCGGCCTATGGTTTTCAGGGAGTAAACGATTTCCTTTATTTTTAAAAATAGGTTTAATTACCCCCGTCAACCACTCATTTGGGAAAACACTGTTATCGAGAATTATGTTAAATAACTTGGAATAAATTGGAAGCATCATGTCGGCAGTCACTTTAATGTATTCATTTATAATATTATCGATTCCAGGTGCCTTGCCATTTTAAAGTTGTTTTCTAGCATATAATATTTCTCCTTCTTCTATCTTTCTATTTAAATCATTTTCACTGTGTGTGTCTATGCTATCCAGATTTATATTTATTTCGTCTACGTCCGGTTCGCCTTCATTTAAAGTTTTGAAAAATTTATAAAAATCGTCAAGTGGGGGGAAGTTATTTTCTTCATTCTGTGGTTTTAGTAATTTGTAAAAAGCTTTGGGGTCATTTGTTCTTAAGTTGCGCATTTTCTTTTCAATATTGAATTTATTTACGGAATGTTCCTTTATCAACGACTTTTTATACGATTTACTTGCATTAATAAGTCCTAGTTTATTTTCTAATGTTTTTTTAAAGTTGTAATTCTTTTTAGCCTGATGATATTTTCCACGGAGTACTCGACAACCATGCGACTTTCCGTACAGTGACTGGTGACCTTTGGGTTTTACACGTCGGTTGATCGTGCGAGAGCGTGCTTGACCTAGAGTTGATTTCGCCGCGTCTAAAAATAAATTTTTCATTGTCTCTGTTGTATTATCGACACGTGTTTGGATGTCAACAGACGAGTTGTTTAGGGTTGTGAATATGTTATCGAGTGAGTCTTTATTAATGCTATTTTTAAATTCAGCAGACGCTTCGGGTTTCCACTTATTAGGCTTGTTATTTGTTAAGTATGTTATACAATTCGGAATATCGAACATGCAGCATTCTTGTTTACATTCAAGGTAAGTATTAGGCCGCAGTGTACATCTGACAGAAGTGGGTCAAACTCATACACTTGAACATTATTAGCTATTTTAAATATATGATGGGTGCCAATGCCATAGTCAACCACATTGCTATCTTTACAGGTAACTTTTCCAATATTTGTGTCATCTCCTATTCGACCGTTTACTATATAAAGATTGTATGATTTACATAGGTTCAGTAATTTAATAATGTGTAATGGACATCGCTGAATTTTATTAACCTTGATTGTGACGCGATTACAATCATATTTAACGTCTGCTATAAAACTCATTTTGTAATAAATAAATTGTATCATTCGTTCTCGGGGAAAACCATACGAAATTTATGAAACTCGTTTCGAAATTGTTATATATATATATATTGCTGCTGAAACTGAATCAACAAGGGGGGGGGGGGGGGCGGGGGCTTGATCCCACCACCCTTCCTACGCCAGTATTCTAGTAATATAGCATGTATTTGGTTTAATAGTTAAATAAGTCAAATGACTAAGATTATTTCCCAGCAATGTGGATTTAGATTTGAAGATTTCCTCAACTTGAATTTAAACAGCCCGGGTACAGTACCTGGAATATAACTGAACTAGGTGCAGATTACTTGAAATTTGTACCTATAAAAATCTAGATATAAAATTTCAAATCGTTTTTTTGTTTCCTTTCTTCTTGTTGTTAGTGGATGTATTGTTTCGGCAACAGTGAAGATAGGTGTATTTCAAAAACCACATACAGGGCATTACGCACCACGGTATTTGATATTCCAGTCATCGAGCAACTGACTTAACCCATAGTTGGTCTACTGAGGATATTAATCCTATAACTTATCATATTTTGTTCAACTGAGCTTCATTTCGACCCTTAACATTACAGCATCAAGGAGATAATACCTTAAATACGCCTACTATCCTGTAAAACAATTTCTAGTTTACGTTATTAATATATAGCGATACAATAACATAACAGTATTGTGTGTTTTAAATACAGATATCTAAACGTCTTATATAACCTGTAAATATATTACAGTTGTTGTTGTGTTTTTTTTGTATTTTTTTGTCAGAAGCCTGCACACCAGAAACATATGGTTTGGACTGCAGCTACACATGTCACTGTAACACTCAAAACTGCAATGACGTCACGGGCTGTTCAAGAAACTGTAAGAAAGGATGGTCCGGACCGAACTGCAATAGACGTAAAATAAATTTATAATATTATACACATTTTCGATAAGAATAGTTTTTTCGCTTAGTTAGACACTCCATATGTATTTCTCTTGCTGGGGTGTAGTTAACAATTGATTGATTGATTGATTGATTGATTGATTTATTCATTCATTCATTAATTCATATTTTACTATTGTTTGACACTCAACGACCTATATATTTTTATGCCAGCCTGTCGTTAAACTTTCATTCATTCAGTATAATGTTCTTAAATTATTATTATTATTATTATTATTTAATGATTACTGACATTTTGTGGAAATATTTGTCAAAGACATCGCTGACATTAATGGTAATGTGTCCTACATTTTTATTATATGATTACTTACTCCTGTTGTTGTTGTTGCTGCTGCTGTTGTTGTAGTCGTCATCATCAACAGCATGATCAAATCGTCATTAGCACCAGCAGCAGCATCATCACCAACATGATTATTATCATCATCATCATAATCATCCATGTGGTTGTACAACGCTATATATATTTATATTTTGTATGTTTCAGAAAACATAGCTCTGGGTAAAGCAACCAGGCAGAGTTCCTACTTGCAAACTTCGATAAATTCGTCACGTGCTGTAGATGGGAGTAGGAACACGCATTTTTATGGCAACTCCTGTATCCACACATCAACCTGGTATCAGTTCTCCTGGTGGCAGGTAGACCTTGGCAGAGAATTTTACATACACAAGGTAGCCATTCACTTCAGGACCGACAGTAAGTTGTACAGAAACGTGTGTAAAACAACACTACCATATTTACACACTGTAACCAAATTTTCAGAAAACACATTTTCAGTGATAGACTTCCAAAATGGAAGAGATTAATTATTATTAACCATATGGTTAAAAATGTCTTGGTACATATCAAGTGAAACGTCCAAGTGAGGCGTAAAACTTCGTGATGTCATCGACTGGAACGTGAACAAACGCATTCAATTATATAAATTAAGATCGATTATGGGTAATAAAAAGGATATTAAACACGCTACCATTTCGTACCATGTTTATGTCGCTCGTGAAATAAGTTTCGTTGTCACTCGCAAAAATCTCGTGAAAACTGAATATTATTTCACTCGGGACATAAACATGACACGAAATGGAAGTTCGTTTAATATCCTATAAATATTATATAATGATTGTAGTCTGTTTGCTTCTTCGTTGTTGTTATTGTGTTGTTTTGAGTAAGGTTTGGGGGTTTGTTAGTTGGTGTATAACTGTGTGTGTGTGTGTGTGTGTGCGCGCGCGTGCGTGTGTTTGTGTGTGGGGGAGGGTGGGGGGTGCGTTGGTGTGTTGGAATGTAAGTGCACGCGTGAATGTGTGTGCGAGAGAGATAGTGTGTGTGTGTGTGTGTGTGTGTGTGTGTGTGTGTGTGTGTGTGTGGATGTGGGTGTGTGATATGTGTGGGTGTAGGTCGTTGTTTTATTATCATTGTGTTGTTTTAGTTTGGGTTAGGTTTCTTGTTTGTTTGTTGTTAGGGTTTTTCCGAGAGAGTGAGGGGGAACTTTAATAATAGGATAACAAACTTCATAACCACATGTTCCTTATAGTGATGTTATCATTGACATTGTTGTTGTTGTTCCGTCAGAATAGTGTGACTAAGCAGGGGAAGATTTTAAATCAGCTTATGTTAAATAAAAATATGTCTGCGTTTTAAAGAAATGATCCGTACTATACATTTTGCACAGGGAGACAACAATGCATATTTTATATCTTAATTCATTCTATTTTTGTCTTTCATTTTTCTATTAATTGAAACCATATTTTGTCCACAAGAAAAGGAAAATGTATTAAACTATTGGTAACAACGAAATATACTCTGTCAAAAAAGAAACGCATAGGCGAAATATTCATGGAATTATCACTTTAATACAAAGTGGCATACTTTCGTTATTTATGATCGTATCACAGTTAAATTTCACACGAGTATGTGCCAATGTTCTTGCTATGGACTGACGGCAGTGGAAGCGCTTCGTTACCAAACAGCGTCGCACGAAGGCGCTGAAATCAGTACCTTGTGTGGCCACCAGCAGCAGCAATCACTGCGCGACATCTCCTTGGCATAGAATGAATGAGTCTCTAAATCCGGGCACGTGGAATCCTAGCCCATTCTTCCTGCAGTGCATGTGACAGTTGCGGAAGCGTCTGAGGCTCCCGGTCACGCTGGCGTACACGTCTGTCCAGTTCGTCCCATAGATGTTCAATGGGGTTGAGATCTGGCGATCTTGATTAATGTTCTAATTCTCTAGGAAATCCATTGTTACAATTGTCGTATGCGGCCTGGCATTGTTCTGCTGAAAAAGTTCTCTCTGTCGATCCAAAATGGGAAGCATTTGACTGCGAAGAATTTCATCCCGGTAGTGTACAGCTGTCAAGTTGCCTTGTACGAACACAAGTTCTCTTCTGCCGGTGTATGAGATGGCTCCCCACATCATGACACTCCCTTCACCGAATCTGTCAACTTGGGCGACGCAGTTGTTGGTAAAACGTTCATTGCGGCGTCTGTAAACACGTTGTCGTCCACCACGTCGCTGTAGAAGGAAACGTGACTCGTCGCTGAACCATACTCGCCGCCAGTTTCCCAAGTTCCACCCCTGTACATTCGTGCACCAGCGAACACGTAAATGTCGATGTTGACGTCGCAGGACGGGGCCAACATACGGTCTCTTAGCCCGTACACCAGCTTCTCGAAGTCGGTTCCGAATGGTTTATGCTAACACCATTCTCAAACCACGTATGCGTACAGCAGTGTTCGTTGCTGTGGCAATTCGGTGACGCAAGTGCAGAACCCGGATGTAGTGATCTTGTGCTGCAGTTGGTATGTGGGGTCTTCCACTTCTGGGCCGGTCTTCAGCTGATTGAAACTGCTGATACCTGTCCCAGAGACGTGAAATGGTGCTCTGATGGACGTCCATGTGGCGTGCGACTGCTGACTTCGATTCGGCAGGCTTAGTCTTGGCATCTTGTAACTCGTGTACGTCGAAATGGAAATGAGGTATTGCGAGCATTGCAGATGTAAATACCCATCACAACCCCAATCTTTTCCCCGAGTTTCACATGCATTCGCCAAAATCCGACCATACATACACACTTTACAAACTAATTATAACCTTATATTCAAGCGCAGTGGGGGTTTAAATGTTTATTTAGCTCATACTCAGGGAATTTACGGGACGTAGCTATACTATTGAACGATAATTTCGAATATTAATTACATAAAATGAAAACTGATAATTCAGGTAATTATATAATTCTTGATATAACTATAGAAGGGGAGAGAAAGAAAGAAATGTTTTATTTATCGACGCACTCAACACATTTTATTTACGGTTATATGGCGTCAGACATATGGTTAAGGACCACACAGATTTTGAGAGGAAACCGGCTGTCGCCACTACATGGGCTACTTTTTCCGATTAGCAACAAGGGATCTTTTATTTGCGCTTCCCACAGACAGGATAGCACAAACCATGGCCTTTGTTGAACCAGTTATGGATCACTGGTCGGTGCAAGTGGTTTACACCTACCCATTGAGCCTTGCGGAGCACTCACTCAGGGTTTGGAGTCGGTATCTGGATTAAAAATCCCATGCCTCGACTGGGATCCCAATCCAGTACCTACCAGCCTGTAGACCGATGGCCTAACCACGACGCCATCGAGGCCGGTCAGAAGGGGAGAGAAGGGAAATGTTTTATTTAACGACGTACTCAACAAATTTTATTTACTGTTATATGGCGTCGGACATAAGGTTAAGGACCACACAGATATTAAGAGAGAAAACCCGCTGTCGCTACTTCATGGGCTACTCTTTCCGATTAGCAGCAAGGGATCTGTTATATCCACCATCCCACAGACAGGATAGTACATACCACGGCTTTTGTTACACCAGTTGTGGGGCACTGCCTGGAACGAGAAATAGCCCAATGGGCCCACGGAGGGAAATCGATCCTATATTAATCAAGCATCAGGCGAGCGCTGTCCCACTGAGCTATGTTCCGCACAGATGGAGCGAAAATTACACTAACTAATATTTATGGACCGAATGCAGATAACCCACACTTTTATGATTTTTTTTTTAACTCCATAGAAGAATTTGAAAATTAATAATATTTTATATGTGGTGACTTCAACTTAGTACTTAACTCAGATTTAATTAAAAGAAACTACATACATGCAAATAATCACAAAGCTAGAGACTTAATTTTGAGAACTTTGACAAATTTAGTTTCATCGATCCATTTCGTGAACTGTATCCATATTAAAATATATATACATGGACCAAACAAATCCTGTTAAACAAGCTAGATATTAGATTTTTTCTACTTTCAGAAATTTAATATCACTTGTAAATTAAGCATCAATTGAAAGTAACTATAGATACATACGTTAACTTCAATTCACAATTAACGACCAACTTTTCTTATAAGTTCTGTTAATGGATATTAGTGGAAATATTTTTTCGTATTCCTCATTTAAGAAAAAACCCTCATACATTTTGAAATCAAATATTTGTGATGAAGAGGATGATAATAATGTAACATCAGACTTACTTGAAGCAAAACGAGATGAACTAATAGAAACACGCCAGAATAAGTTAAAAGGTAATTTTATTAGATTTAAGGCAAAACGGATAGAAGAAGGAGAGAAACCTACTAAATGTTTCCAGAAATCCAGAAATTATCATAGCAAACTTATTTCAAAAGTAGAACTCGATTATGGCACCATAGTAACTGAACAAAATAAAATCATAGAGAAAACACAACGATTTCATGAAAGTTTATACTCAATAAGTGTTCCACCAACTATAGAAAATATTATAAATATTAGTAACATTATGGTAAATACATTAGCAGATATAAAAGCAGAATAATTAGAATGGGCGATAACATATAGAGAAGCATTAGTATTTCTTAAAAATATGAAACAACGCCGATGGTTTCACAGCAGAATCTTTAAAGAATTTTTTTGGATACATTTAGGACATTGTATTGTCAGATCTATAAACTGTAGCTACAGTGTAAAATAAATGTCTAGTACACAAAAATTAGGCCTCATTACATTTATTCCAAAAGCTAATAAATCAAAACAGTTTTTGAAGAACTGGCAACCCATCACTCTTTTAAACTATATATACAAAATTGCATTTCGATGCATTTCCAATAAACTAATATTATATTAAATTATAGCGAAATATCTGACTGGTTTTATTAAAGGCAGGTACATAGGTGAAAATAATGGATTAATTTATGACAAAATGCAACATACCGAATATCATAAAATACCAGGGATGTTAGTGTTAGTGGATTTTGAAAAAGCTTTTGGCTCGGTCTCCTGGCGTTTTATTGAGCAATCTCTAGATATATTTAATGTTATATCCTCAACAAAATATTGGATAATTTTTTTTTTATAATAACTCAGTGTCGAGAATATTACAAAACGGACTTTTTATCGCAGAGTTCTAACCTAGAAAGATGATGTAGACAAGGCGATCCACTGTCACCGTATATTTTAATTTTTTTTGAAATATTAGAAATACTAATTAGAAAGTTTAAAGATATTAAGGGTATAACTATTGATGGGGAAATTATGTTATATCTCAGTACCGGCCTCGGTGGCGTCGTGGCAGGCCATCGGTCTACAGGCTGGTAGGTACTGGGTTCGGATCCCAGTCGAGGCATGGGATTTTTAATCCAGATACCGACTCCAAACCCTGAGTGAGTGCTCCGCAAGGCTCAATGGGTAGGTGTAAACCACTTGCACCGACCAGTGATCCATAACTGGTTCAACAAAGGCCATGGTTTGTGCTATCCTGCCTGTGGGCAGCGCAAATAAAAGATCCCTTGCTGCCAATCGGAAGAGTAGCCCATGCAGTGGCGACAGCGGGTTTCCTCTCAAAATCTGTGTGGTCCTTAACCATATGTCTGACGCCATATAACCGTAAATAAAATGTGTTGAGTGCGTCGTTAAATAAAACATTTCTTTCTTTCTTTCTTTATATCTCAGTATGCAGATGATACAACTTTTATTTTAGAAATATGTGTTGATGTTTCTGGCTTAGAAATAAATTACTCTAAATCTCAAATTGTATGGATCGGACCCAAGACATTTTCAAAACAAGTTTTCATCCAGCAAAATGGAAATTAGAATGGGGGGAAAAGAGCACTTCACTTTATTAGGTATAAAATGTGCACTTGTTAGAAGAAATGATTCTGTAAAATATAGAACCATAAATACTCCAAATGAGAAATATTATGAATCATTGGTCCACACGAAAACTTAGTTATGGGCAGAATTGTTGTTGTAAAAACTATAACTGTACCAAAAATAACACAACTACTAATTTCGTTACCAAACTCTTGGTGCAAGATTATGAGATTGGGGGAATTAAAATGTTAGACATCATACAGTTTACAACATCACGTAGTTTAGTGGTACAGCGCTCGTCTGATGTGCGATCGATCTAGGATCGATTCCCGTCGGCGGGCCTATTGGGATATTTCTCGTTCCAGCCAGTGCTCCACAACTGGTGTAACATAGACAGTGGTATGGGCTATCCTGTCTGTGGGATGGTACATATAAACGATCCCTTGCTGCTAATCGAAAAGAGTAGCCCATGAAGTGGCGACAGCAGGTTTTCTCTCTCATTATATGTGTTGTCTTTAACCATATGTCCGACGTCATATAACCAAAATAAAATGTGTTGAGTGCGTCGTTAAATAAAACTGATATAGGCATATTGGCGATTGCATTTCAAACCACTGTTGTTAATCAACTTGGAAATTGTTGCTATTGTTTCTGGTCGTTTGATTTGGGTGGAATGGCCCTTGGGATGGTAATTCTAGTGAGTTATTATGGAGAAATGTTTTAGTGGGTTATTTTGCAGGGCGTTTTGTTTGATGGATTTTGATTTCGTCAATCCAGTGGCCCTTTATATTTATGGTAATGGTCCGAAAAGAATTTAACACTATTTTTATACATTTTTTATAGTATTAAACAAACCTCTTGTTGAACAAAGTTTACTCTTAATTCATACTGGAACAGAATCTTATGCAAGGCTTTTATCTTATTATATAATATGTGCACAGACAAATTTCGCAGAAATGGTGTTATGGTGTACAGTTCTCTTGATGGAAGCCTAAAACCCACTGATCACCTATGTGGTTCAGCAACACGGTCCAGTCCAGATGTGACGTGGATCGCATGTGACAACACAGCTAGATACATCACACTTTACCAAGATACATACAACAGTCTAAACTCTAGGCAGAAGGGTGACACGGCGATGGATTTTTGTGAAGTACAAGTGCTTGGTAAGCCAGACTATTCGTTGCCTCTCTCATTCTTACTTCAATTAGATTTCTATCATTCTAAAATATTACCACACAGTGCCCCATGGTGTTTTAAAAGCCGAGGTATATATTGTTCTGTTTCAATAGTTGATATTTATTTCTTGTTCTGTGCATTAAAAATTAATTTATTCATATATTATGTAGTATTAAAAATGTTAATAGTTATCAGTTGAGTGTCAAATCACCTAGTGATATCTACGTGATTAAATTAATATATAAAGGATTCGACACGAGTATTTTTTAATATGGAAAATATCAACCGAGTCTATGTTAATCGGTATTTGTCGAGACAAATACCGATTAACTAGACGAGGTTGAAATTTTACGTGTTAAAAAACACGAGTAGCGAATTCTATTTATCTTACAACACTTCTAAAATAACATTTTAATTATTTTTTTAGTAAATCACAGTACTAAAGTCGCCGCCATCTGTAATATGACGTCATCACGACTAGCTCAGATAAGTTTGACGTCACGCATTTTAAACAAATCTTTGAAAACGTTACGCTCAGGTACGTGGGTCTTGTTGGCTTGTAAGCAAATGACCCATCCACAGCAACACATTACCTAGAGACCTTGCAAATTTGCATACAATTATTAACCGGGTTAATAAAGTAAATGATCACATGGGTTTATGACATGGATATCATGGGTAAGTTATAGGATAAATTAATGTATTATATATTCTCCATTACGACTTTGGGTAAGAGACGTATTGGTTCTGCAAAACTGAACAAATAGAGGATAATAAATGAGTTACCAGTTATTATTAAATTTATGTCCCAAATTAAATAATTATGACTCCACGGGACATAAATTTGATAGTAACTGAAACCATGTTAGTTATTCTATTTATTACCTCAGCTATTGGTTTTTTCATTCTCTAGATGCCTTTTACTTTCGATAGCCATACATGCATGTTTATATAGAACTTGTACTACAAGCCACTTTACATCCTGTTCTCTTTCATCCTGTATTGTCATAACTTCGTATTTTTTCCTTCCGAGGGCACCAAACATAACTCTTTTTGTTAATGGATGCATGTATCTGGATCTCCAACAAATATGATCGACGTTTCTGCAGTGCAGAGCAGGGTCAGAAAATTAGTTTTAGTAGAGAGAGAGAGGGGGGTGGGGGGGGGGGGGGGGGGGGGGGGGGGGGGGGGGGGGGGTGTGATTAAAAAAATAACTTTGCTCTGTATTGAACATTTTAATTACACAAACTGAAATGAGTTTGTCAACATTCCGCAGGAATTAATGTTTAACTATGCTCAACTACTAAAAACCTTATTAGAGACCGGCGCTTATTAGAGACCGGCGCTTATTAGAGGCCCGGCGTTTATTAGAGGCCGGCGCTTATTAGAGGCCGGTGCCTATTAAGAGGCCCGAGGCCCGGCGCCTATTAGAGGCCGGTGCCTATTAGAGACCGGCGCTTATTAGAGGCCGGTGCCTATTAAGAGGCCCGAGGCCCGGCGCCTATTAGAGGCCGGTGCCTATTAGAGGCCGGCGCTTATTAGAGGCCGGTGCCTATTAAGAGGCCCGAGGCCCGGCGCCTATTAGAGGCCGGTGCCTATTAGAGACCGGCGCTTATTAGAAACCCGGTACTTATTAGAGGCCCGGCGTTTATTTTGTTGCAAAGTGTTATAGGCCCGGCGCTTATTAGAGACCGGCGCTTATTAGAGGCCCGGCGTTTATTTTGTTGCAAAGTGTTACAGACCCGGCGCTTATTGGAGGCCGGTGCTTATTAGAGGAAACACGCTACCTGCAAATGATCGGCCACCACCAAATGAACAAAAAATAGTTCATTTTAAAAAGAAACCACTCAATGATCAGTGACCTAATGATGTTAACACTGTAAGAGTTTTAATGATATACAGTCAAGCCTGTCCTAGCGGCCACCTGTAATCAGCGGTCACCTTCCGGAAACGTCCACGTTTTCACTCCCAAACGATTTTTAATGCACTCGTAATAAATGGTCACCTGTCTGATGCAGTCAGCGGCCATCTAGATCGGATCTCAAAGCGCACACATACCTGTGTTAAGCGGCCGCAGATATAATGTTTACTATTATATAACAACTGCAATTTTAAAGATGTTATTAACTAACAGAGACTTTTTAACGATTGTAATTACATATTTCATATTTTTCTGTATAAAATATTAATGGCTATGTATTAAACGTGTTTCTGTTCGTTCTAATATTTGTACTAGGTTAAATTTAATTTTATTTCCTAAACTATGTTTGTTTTTCGTACGTACGAAATTATTTGAAAATAAAATCCAGTTTGGGCTTCTTACAAATATTAAGACGGCCAGAAAATCATTGAATATACAGATACTAATATTCTAAACGAGACAATATATTTAATATGTACGTTTAATCATAAAAATATGTTATTAGTCGGAAACATCTTACAATGCAGCAAACTCAGGAATGTCCCTTTAAGGTCTTTGATACATATTTATTGGTCGTGTTGATAGATAGATAGATCGATAACAATTTAACGTGTCCATATACCACTAGGGTTTCGAACACGCCCATCCAGAGTCCAACCTCCGATAAGATCGGTGGCCTGACTCGGAATGAGGGGAGGATTGAGTTGAAAATGGGCAGAATTTTGAAGATAGCTATTAGTAAAAAAGTTAATAGATTAAAAAAAAAAATTAAATAAAAAGTTACAAGCCAAAAATAAAAAGAATTGACTGCTCGGCCGAATATTTATATAATTTGGAGCATTTTAGATGGACAGTCCAAAAATAAATAAGAGAAAGAAGAGAGGATCGGACTATTTAAGAATATTAAAAAAGAGAGAATAATTTCGACATATAATTTTGAACGGAGGTATAAAAGTTTAAAGTCCAATAAATGGTCCGGGCCGGGGGGGGGGGGGGGGGGGGGGGTGCGTGTGAGTTTAAGGTGGGCGGAATTTGCAATACGAATTTAATAGTTAGGTCAAAGACCTAAAGCCAAAATGAGCTCATTCATACAACTCATGTCTGGACAAAAATTTAAGTCCAAAGAACAAAATTAGACTGCTCGACCGAAACGGTTTTAAGGTGATTTGAGCAATTTAGACGGGCTGCCAAAATAAAGTGCGTCAGACTGTTTACAAAAAAAAAAAAGAGTCCAACTAAGCCCTTGGAACGGTTGGCGACTACGGGGACGAGATGAAGTGCTTGGCGTTGAACTGTGGCACCAGTTTCCTCCAACGGTGGGCTAGCAAGGTCTTAGCTAGCTCGACGTAATGGGCGCCGGCGATGATCTTCAGTACTCTGTGGATGGTGTAGTTGTCCATGTCTTCGAAGAGTATTCCCTGTCTGTAGAGATCATCTCGGCGCGACGTCACCACAAGTGCAAACTTCCCGTCTCGTAGTTCCATGGCGTGGATGGCACACTCAACTCCGTCAGGAAACTTCTTAAAGTTGCCCTCAGGAATGCCTCCCGGCAATGAGCTGGTGTCCGAGGTGTCCCCGACCAAGTATCGAGCGTACTGGCCATTGATCTTGGAGATGGCTAGGCTCCAGGCGGCGTCCCTGCCCCGGGCGGTCGCGGAAGGCCGGGCCTTGGCTGGCTGGTCGCGGAGCCCCCCGGGGGTGGGGGACTCGACGCCGACCGCCTCGAAAGGGTTGGAACGGGAGACGCACGCCGTGGAGTTTCGCAGATCGCTGTGTCCAACTGCGGCGTCGACTGGTCCACTGGCTCAGTCTCTTCAGAGTTATCTGCGTCGGCTGGCACTGGTTGGTCGGGTCCCGGGGGTGGGGGCGGCGACGCAGACAGGACCGCCGCTGGCGGTTGAGCCGCCAGTTTAGGTCCCCCCTGAGCCGTCCCTGGTGCAGGTTTCCTCTTCCTCCTTCCTCTTCCCTTCCTCTTCGTCGTGTTTGTTACCGCGTCGCCATACACCAAAGTCACGGTTGCCCGTGAGCCAATGTAAGCGACGCGGTACTCTAACAAAGAGCCGTAGCTTGCAGGTGGGGGTGGGGGGGGGGGGGGGGCAACTCGAGAGAGCAGAGCAACACGTCTTTCCTCATCGAAGGCATAGCTCGGAGTGGTCGTGTTGAAAACTGACTGTGTTATGTACGATTTGACTTGGGTTGGCTCAATTTCACATTCCTTTGTATAACGTTTTTGTAAATGTTTTTTTTATAGTCTGTGATGCTGGCACCTTTGGTAATGGCTGCAATACGTTCTGTCACTGTCGAAATGGACCGTGTAGCTATGTAACTGGAGAATGCACAGGAGGATGTAAACCAAACTGGAGTGGACAGACGTGTAGTGGTATGGTATAACTCATAACAGACAAAACATATAGCTCGTTTGTATTATATGGGACAGACTATAGTTGTTCAATTTCAGTTTATTCTTTTGAAGCTCATTTTCATTTACCATTTAGAATTTATGTTTATGCATTTTTATTCTACACACAATGATAATATATGTAACTAATACATAGTGTTGGGAGTAAAAACATATGCACCAATTCTTGCACTTCGTACTTCTACATTTTCAGTGTGTGATTCTAACCACTATGGTCCTCTGTGTGAGAAATCGTGCTCCAGCAGACACTGTGACGAGGCACGTGGTAAAGCATCATGTAACAAAACGACTGGAAAATGTGAAAACGGATGCACAGCGGGATGGGTGGGAGAAGACTGTTTAAAGGGTAACAGTAAAACAATATAAATTATCAAAGAAATCAGTAAATGAATTGTATATTAAAAAACCCACACCACAAAAAATGGGCATGTTTGTCAAGTCATGACCACAACATATTTACTGTTGACAGTGTCAGTGATTAGAAAACCCTAAATAAAACAAAAATATATTTCACCAAACTGATATTTCCTCTTTGATAAAATATTGTAAAATATTTGTTTTCATTATGACTGATATGTGGGTGAATAAATTCATTAAAATTAATGCAAGCTCCATGGTGATTACCACATTTGAAGTGATTTTGTTCAACTACTTGTATAATTTGATATTAATCACACATGCGTTAATGGGTAGTGTCTGTAACCATTTCCACAGTAGTATGTGTCATCAGAAGGCATATATATATATATATACACACACACATATATACATCAATACATACATACATACATACACACATACATCTCCCTGCAAAAAAATAAACTGAGTGTATGACGCGTTCTTTGTCCGAACGCTAGAAAACCTTGAGTGCAAAACTGCTGTTGAAAATGATTTGTTGATAGATTATTAACGTATCTAACCGTGTTTGTACAAAATAGTGTAATTTAGAAGTGTGGCCATCAATTGAAATGGCGATACTGAATAAGATAGGCCGTTATATACTACTCAAAAGAATTTAAGGGTCAGACGATATTTTCGACATTATTTTCTGAATGTCAATTATATTAGCTAGACCATAATGTCACGCATGGTATTGTTCCATTTTGACGAAAGTGGGTCTAAGCAACCCATAAATGAATTAAAATCCACTGTCATTGACACTGTCGACTAGTTCTAATGAGGGAAACATGCTTACATTTGCACGTAAATTAGGGCGAAAGCGAAAGGTCTGCTAAGTGCCCATAACTTGCTTTTTCACAAAGCGCTTCATTTGCACGCTTTACACGTGTATTCCATGTTCCCAATGCTGAATTTCCGTATAATTGGAGCTTGCGTTCGTGTACGGTGCACACTCCAAATTCGACAATGGTACGACTTCAACTGACTATCGAAGATCGAGGAAGGGCTATTGCTTGGCTTCAGGATGGCAATACGCAAAGCAATGTTGCTCTGAGACTTGGTGTCAGTTAGTGTCGTTGGCCGACTGTGGCAACGGTACCAAGCAACGAATTCTGTTCGAAATCGTCCACGTTCGGGAAGACCCCGAAGCACTACAAATAGAGAGGACCGCTACATCACCAATATGGCTCTACGTCAACGCACAACCACTGCACGCCGATTACGTGACAATCTGCGGACTGCGACTGGAACTCGAGTGTCTGATCAAACCATACGCAATCGTCTGAGACCCAATAATCTACGCTGCCGTCGCCAGGCTGTTCGACCACCACTCCTACCACGTCACAGAACGGCCAGACGTCACTGGTGCACGCTTCATCTGCGGTGGCAACGTGTTCAGTTGGGTCGAGTGATGTTCACTGATGAGTCCAGGTTTAGTCTCCAGTTCAACGACGGTCGGGTTCGTGTCTACAGACGTCCTGGGGAGCGCTTCGCTGACGTTAACGTTAGACAACGTCACCGGTTCGGTGGTGGCAGCGTCATGGTGTGGGGCGGCATCTCTATCCACCACAGGACCCCCCTCTATGTGGTGATGGCAATCTGAATGGAATCCGCTATCTGAATGAGATTATCCGGCCGTTGGTTCTCCCAGGCCTTCAGCAGATTGGCGGCGGGGCAGTTCTGCAGGATGACAATGCCAGACCCCACCGCGCCAGGGTGGTAACGGACTTTCTCAGACAACAAGGTATCGCCAGGATGGATTGGCCAGCATATTCGTCTGACATGACCCCAATAGAGCACGCCTAGGACGAATTAGGCAGGAGAGTTCGGGATAATCACGCCCCTGCGGCCAACCTTCATGATCTGGGTCAACATCTTATGGCAGAGTGGCAGGCCATTCCCCAAGAGTTCTTCAGACGTCTGATCAACAGCATGAGGCAACGATGTGTCGAGTGTATTCGCGCCAGGGGTGGATTCACACACTATTAAACGAATGTTCTAATGTGTAAAATCCATGTTTGACAACCTTCAACTTTGACAGCATGTCATGTGACTTTCTTGTATACAGTGACGTTTATTTGTGTTTTTTTGTAAATATGGAACAATAAATAAAAAATTTGGTGTAGTTTACATCATCAATCTATTACACTCTGAAACTTATTTGGTTATAAATTTTTGACCCTTAAATTCTGTTGAGTAGTATATATTTGTGCCTATTGTGTACGAAGCCAAAACGATGTCGTCGAACTGCTACTCTTGTTTTACGGCCCTACGTATACAATTTCAGCGTTACATCTAGTCAATTCCATTCACTCAGCTCAATCTTTGCTGGACCGATCAACAATTCACTTATTACTGTGAATTTCAAAACCTCATTAGCTAACACTTCATCCAAGCTTCGCTCTAAAATCTAAACTGTACATTCATGACGCCTCGTTGCTCACTGTGACATCGTTTAAGTTTACGTGTGACGTAGATCACTTGCTGACCCAATTCTTAGGAAAAAAAACGCTGTAGCAGGGTCTTGACATCTGCCTACTTCTGCGTTGCGGCTTGTTTACAGTTGGTTTGTAATAAATAAAATACTAAACTAGCTTGCCTGTCCTACCATTTTTATGAAACTCGAGAAGTGTTTGTATCCGACTCATATCTCATATATATATCTGACTCGTTTCATAAAAATGGTATGACAGGTAAGCTTGTTTGGTATATATATACACCTCGTCATAAATATCGCACCACCCAATTTTGTTCACTAAGTAAAACTGGATCTTCAGCCTCATAAAAATGGTGCTTAGAAAAGCACATTAAACTGTTTATATGGCCTCATGTGAGCGTTCAGTCAGAAAATTTACAACACAAGACCGAATTTGAGCACTAAATGAGGGTTTAATTGTAGCAAAGTAAAGTTCACTAAAATCACCGTAAAATACGGTGAAATAAGTATGGCTGCCGGGGTCGTTACAACAGACACACAACACAGTTCACATTTCATTAATGTCAAACACACTAGTAAGGTCCACAATGACTGGCTAACTCAGTATCTGGTGTAACTGCCTCGCACTTGGATAACATGTTCTACACGCCTTCTCATGCTTGTCACCAGACGTCTGATGCTCTGTTGAGGGATCTGCTGCCACTCATCATGCAATGCATGGGTCAATTCCTGAAGGTTCTGAACTGGAGGATCCCTTGCTCTCACCCTACGTCCCAAAATGTCCCACAAATGCTCAATAGGATTTAGGTCTGGACTTCTGGCAGGCCATGGTAGTGTCTCAATGGCGTTGTGTTGGAGATGCTGAACAACAGCTCGAGCACGATGTGGTCTGACATTATCGTCCATGAAGACTGGACGTGTGGCGATAGCATGGTTATCGAAATGAGGCACAACAGCACCGTCCAGGATCAAGTTCTGGTACATCTGTCCATTCAGTGTTCCGGGAACTGTGATGAGGTCAAGTTTACAATCATAGGAACAACACCCCCACACCATGACGGATCCACCCCCAAATGGAACCTCAGCTTGAATGTTCCTCTGATCATATGCTGTGCCTCTCTGCCTCCAAACTCGTGCCCTCCCGTCTGTATGATGCAGCAAAAATCTGCTTTCATCGGACCAGTGGATCCTTCTCCATGTCCTCAGGTTCCAGCGATTACGTGCTTGGCACCAGGCTAAACGGGCATGGCGGTGCTGATTTGTGAGGAGTGGACGTCTGATTGGTCGTCTTGCTCTCAATCCTGCAGAATTTAGGCGTCGTCTGATGGTGCTGATGGACACTCTGTTGTATGGATGCCATCCATGTCGCAGCTGTGTACAAGTAGACTTTGGGCTTCGTCTGGCTTGGCGTACGAGAGCACGGTCTTCCCTGTCATTGGTTTTTCTGGGACGTCCAGACCTCGGTGCATCCTTCACTTCACCGGAAGCAGTATGTTTACGTATTAGCCTGCTGATGACAGTGTGATTAATGCTCAATTGTGTTCCAATAGCACGACATGACATACCAGTCTGGTGCATACCAATAATTCGCCATCTTTGGTTCAGAGGCACTGGACGCTTGGGCATTTCACTGGTTGGTCAAAATAAAGCTTAATTTATGCCTAAAATCAAATTTTAGCTGTGTCTGCCAACATAACATACACCAAAAGAGGCTATGTGCATACTGCATTGTTAGCAAACCGACCCCCGGATCAATCATGCTCGACTGAGCATGCACGTGCAGCTCGGAACAGGGTGTGTTTGTGATATTATGTTCACAGATGTTGTAGTATATTAAATATATACTTGTAGTTTAAAAAACCGAAACTTATATTTTCTAATTTTACTTTAAAATGTGCGGTGCGATATTTATGACGAGGTGTATATATATATATATATATATATATATATATATATATATATATATATATATATATATATTCTTAATTACGACTGAATTGTCGATTAATAAATGCATTAAATTACTCAACATTTTAGCCCAGAGAGTAAATGCGCCATTATAACTAAGCCTTGTTTATAACGGTGATTATTCTTGAAGGTGAATATTTGTTAAATATTTTGTTTAGCGTGTGACCCTGGCTCTTTTGGAAAGGGGTGCACTCAGTTCTGCCACTGTCGAGATGGACCGTGTAACTATGTGACTGGAGAATGTACTGGAGGATGTAAACCAAACTGGATTGGGATGACTTGCAGTGGTATGGTATTACTTATTAAATATACAGTAACCGGTTCGGGCGTGGTGTGGGTTATATGGTAGCGTTGCCGTGACCGGATATATTTCTAAGTGCAACTACTAGTTGGTCAAAGGCACCACACACCGATCGGCCAGATATTTATACAATAAATAAGCTTTCCATTCAACAAAGAATTATCTTTGTTGACATTAATAACACACTACTAAAAAGAGCAAGATCAACAAATGATATAAATAACACTAGATTTACTTACATAAATACATTTGTACTCCTGGGGCGAAATCAAAAAGGGACGAACAGACGGACGTGGTAAATCAGTAACACAAGTCTATCTCGCGATTAACAAGGCGTCCCAATATATATTTTGATCACTGTATTAATTACGTCTATTTGTGTTATAGCCAGAAATAGGTTAAACAAAAAATATTTTATTGAAATTAATCTAAATTGAAGTTAATTTCTACGCCACAGGAGTTCTAAGCACAAAACGGGATTTTGTTGTTTACTATGGCGTGAGGGCGGTTCCAAATAATTTTCAGTCAAATTAAAGTCTAATTGTTTAAGATATTAATTTATATAATCATTTCCAGTTAGATAATATCCTTATATGTCTTGTACAACTAATTTTCTACTTAGTAAGACATATTTATTTAGTTGTGATCTAAAACTAAATCAAAATATCAAAACACGTACCCGTCAATGCCAAAAATAGAACTCGTCTTGATGTCTGCTTCAACGGTTTCTTCAAAAAGTACAATATTATTTATTAATTTCCAACAGGATCACTTTTATTTTATAAAAGTAATCATTGTAAATAAAGGAAAGGTATTATTTTATTATTAATTTAAGTTAACTTATAAAGGACAATACACACAACTGGTCACTTCCGGTTTGTTTACAAACATAACCGGAGTTTGCCAACATGGTGTTTCTGGATAGAAATGGTACATTATTGTTTTATAAATAAATTGTTTTAGTCTGATATGCTGTAACAACTACCATAAGCAAATAGCAGAAGTATCATAAGTCTCGAGTTAATTTAAGCGTCAGCAATAGATTTTTGAACTGGTTTTTTCTGAAACTTAGCAAATGTTTGCGAGAGCAACCATTTAAACAAAATGCCATCCTCATACAACCATTTAAGTGTAGCTTTTTATCACCCATTTAAGATTTATGTCTATGCAGTGCATTTGTGTTTAAACACAATGATAGGCCTAATGTACGTGAATGTAACAAATATCATTAAGACTAGAAACAGTATGACACAATTCATTATATGTGTAGTTCTGCGTTTTCA
>NC_054711.1:10955682-10985712 GCF_016097555.1 Gigantopelta aegis | reverse complement strand
CGGAATGATGGTTTTTAAAGGAATATAGCATACTGTCCGTTATAGTATGGGTTTCCATCGTCGAAGTGATTTTCGTTTTAATACTTGTGTAAATTAAAGAATATAATTATCATAAAAAGCTACTAAATTAGTATAATTTGCAAAATATAGAAGATTCTAAACCAGATACGCACACAAACACTTTAGCTTGTTATTCTTACAATTGCAATTATTGCAAAGGAAAGAGCCAACTGTATCATGAATTCTGGTTTATTAGTAATAATAATAATTATTATTATTATTATTAATATTATCATCATCATTATCATTATTATTATTTAGATCGGCAAGATATCTTATTGGAAATGTTTTATAGCCCCTGTTTTGTTGCACATCTCAAGTGTACATGTATAACAGTCACTCGTTTTTCTTACCAAATACTTGAACTTCACAGAAATCCATTGCCGAATCACCCGTACTTCTGTAAAGTGTGATGTATCTAGCTGTGTCATCGCATATCAAGGTTGCTATATTTGGGCTACTGGTAGATATGTTTCCGCACCAGTGACCAGTGCTATTTTGGCGTGGTTGTTTGGAACTGTATAGTTGTACGCCATTTTTACGAACTTCATCTGTATAAACAAATATACAATATAAAATGTATAGAATGTATGATGTATTTACAAATCATTCAATTATGACTTATATTTTAATAAGTATGGCATCGATTAGTTGTATTATTATGTTGATCGAGATCTACATTCATCCAAATGTCCATCTAACTCTTGATCGGCAGAGAACTCGGCCTAGGCATTGGTCAACAAGCAAGATATATTTAAAGACCAGTTTCTAAATTTTAATTGACAACATTTACAAAATAATGGCAAATAATATAATAGCAATACGCGAATATCCAGCAGTGTTTGGTTGCATCCGACATGCATACATAGAAGGAATCAGGTTAGTGATGTAGGTTATCAGCTATGACGTGTGTCACGGAGATCCTATAATACCCGTAACTGAATGAAACACGATTGTCCAAATATCTCTCCTAACTGTATATCTATTAGATCTCTCTGTAACAGGCAGTTATACCCGCTTTGGCTCGTCTAGGTATGATCAGAGATAAGATCTTATATAAAGTATATATATTATTATAGCACGTTTAGTTCACTAGAAAACACAACAAAAACACAATACACTTTGGAATCTGTATTAACCTACGCTGACAAATGTACTGCCGCAGTAGTTAATTAACAACAACAAATAATAACAACCCAGAACTGATCACTTAATTAGTTAATATCTAGGTGTCCAGTTTACACAATATGCTAATCACTTCACCGTGACACAACACCCACACGTGTGATAATTGAGAAACGCTTCCAGGAGAACTTAATTAATAAAGGAATTACAACTCTATTCCTAACTGGTTAATTTTTAATTAACCCTTACTACTCGTTCAATAACGTGTGATAATTGAGAAACGCTGCCAGGGGAACTTAATTAATAAAGGAATTACAATTCTATTCCTAACTGGTTAATTTTTAATTAACCCTTAACTACTCATTCAGTAACCTTGTAACACCGAATTAATACCGGTACCTATCACACTAAAGACAATAACCTACAGTTTACCTAGGTCCTCTAGGATGACTGGCTAAGCTTTATATTACCAAATACTCGTATAATGTTAGAACAATAAGTCTACGATCTACTTCGTCAGATGACCGAAGACACTGTCTAAAGAATATTGGTATAATACAGTATTAAAATATTGAAAGTCACATCAATCACATCAAGGTTATACAACAGAGCCGAAATAATATATACTCTTCAAAAGAAGAAACGCAAAACCACATTGTCGTAACATTTGGAGAATTGATTTAATTATTGAATGGTGAGTCCGATAATTACCAAATGTTGCAGGATTGTTTACAATTCAGTCTAGTCCATTGTGACTAAGTGATAGGACACACCACCAAGGTCAAGGTCATCTGGAGTCAATACCGGGTGTGGCCTCCGCGTGTGTTGACAACTGCCTGGCACCGCCTGCCCATTGAAGCAACCAGAGTACGGATGACGTCCCGGGGGATGGTGGCCCACTCGGCCTGCAAGGCTGCTGCCAGCTCGGGCAGGGTCTGGGGCTGTGGTTGTCGCTGTCGGAGGCGTCGGTCCAACTCGTCCCATAGATGCTCAATTGGGTTCAAATCCGGTGATGTCGATGGCCAAGGAAGGACATTAATGTTGTTGTTCTGTAGGAAAGCCGTTGTGAGACGTGCTGTGTGAGGCCTGGCGTTGTCATGTTGGAACACTGCGTTGGCGTTGGCCATAACTGGAACGATGTGTGGCCGGAGGATCTGGTCAGTGTAGCCCTGTGCATTCAGGTTGCCCTGCACGTGGACCAGGTCAGTTCTGCCAGTGTGTGAGATGGCTGCCCACACCATGACACTACCCCCGCCGAATCTGTCCACTTCCTGCACGCAGTTTTGCCGCATAACGTTCACCACGACGCCTATACACGCGACATCTTCCATCATGACGTCGGAGCAGAAATCGGGACTCGTCACTGAACCACACCTGTCTCCATCGCAGTTGAGGCCATTGTCGATGAATCTGGCACCACTGCAGTCGGAGTCGACGGTGTTGTGGTGTTAAGATGACACCTCGAACTGGACGTCTGGCACGAATTCCTACCTCACGTAGGCGGTTCTGTACGGTCTGGTCGGATATCCTGCGCAAACCTGGTATTGCTGCGGCTGTGGAGGTGGCAGTAGTCAATCGTTCCCGAAGGTGGCGTACCCGGATGTAGCGGTCCTGCCCGGGGGTAGTGACCCGTGGTCGACCGGATCTAGGGAGGTCACGTGTTGATCCATGTTGCTGGTAACGGTCCCACAGTCTGGAGATGGTGCTTGGGGACACATGGAATGCCCTGGCAACGGCCGTTCTGGATTCGCCTGCGTCTAGTCGGCCGATGGCATTGTTTCTCTGTGGTTCACTGAGACGTGGCATGTCCTGGATTGTCAACTGTCCGCCAGATACAGAGGCCAGGCAAGCGAACACCCTGCACATTTATGCTGTCGGTGTTCATGTTGCACGTGCAGACAACGCACGTGCAGTGGTGACATGGTTTGCACGTGGCTGCGTTTTTGCGAATATTCACATTTTGGAACTTTATTGTACAGTAGTAGCGTTTTATCGAATGTAACCGTGGAAATGTGTTTGGGACATGCAATGACCTTATATTCACAAAGCATGAACCGGTAGGAAACATAAAATCGGAGTTATAACCCATTTGTACCCTTTTGCGTTTCTTTTTTTGAAGAGTATATTTACCAAAGTCCAAACGGACTAACGTTCCCTGGGAGCCTTCCTTTTTGTTTCTCCTCGATATCTCTAAAACCCTAGCTATTTATTATAAAATCGAATATCGCCTGGGGGCACATCGCGGCACCGAATCTTATCATGTGGATTTCCACCACGACCACGCCGACATATTTGTCTCAAATGGTCAGACTGAATGACGCCTAGTCCCCAAAATCACGGTTGTAAAAACCGCACTCGATGAGGTATTACGTAACTACTGGCCACATGGCCTCCGCAACTACGCTGGGTGCGACCGTCGCGCAAAGGTATCACGTAACAAGTTGCCCACCTGGGCTAAGTGCATTTGGAACTGCGCACGACCCTCTAACACAATTAATATCGCCACAGGTGGAAACAAAATTAAGAGCATGTTCCGTCACACACCCCCACATCAAAAAGGATATTTCCTCTACTCTAGGAATAGGGAAATATACTACATTTAAACAAAAGGTGCGTTAATCGACGCATCCGGGCATTTATAACACATGTAATAATACGGTGACTACCAGTAATCACACTGAGTCTCTGAGTCCCTGGTATACAAATAAAATATATCAAAACAAAACAGAAATCAAGAATGTCAACACATTATCATAACGTTCAACTTCGGGACAGGGCATCAGCGATTACATTGGATGTGCCCTTGATATGTTCAATGGTAATTGGGTATTGTTGCAGGAGAAGACTCCATCTCACAACTTTCTGGTTGGTGGCCTTCATTCTGTGAATGAAAGTAAGCGGATTATGATCAGTAAAGACCACCACTTGATGCACTGCCGATTTCACGTAGATCTGGAAATGCTTCAGAGCTTGTACCATGGCCAAAGCGTCCTTCTCTATAGTGGAATAGTTCACCTGGTGTTTGTCAACCTTTTTGGAGAAGAAACTTACAGGATGGTCCAGTCCATTTTCGTCTTCTTGGAACAGCACAGCTCCAGCTCCCACGTCACTAGCATCCACAGCTAGCTTGAACGGCATTCGGTAGTCTGGCGCTGCCATCACGGGAGACGAGGAGAGCATCTGCTTGAGACGGTTAAATGACTTCTTGCATACATCTGACCACTGGAACTTCGTTTCCTTCTTTAGCAGCGATGTGATGGGGGCCGCTACCGTCGCAAATTTAGCACAGAAACGACGATAATAACCGGCCATACCAAGGAACCGGCGAACTTCACGACGGTTAGTCGGTGCAGGATACTGGCTGATGCTTAGTGTCTTGTCCGACAGTATGACCTAAGTAGGTCACTGAAGCTTTCACGAATTCACTTTTGCCCAGGTTCACAGTCAAGTTAGCTTTCTGTAGGCGACTGAATATTTGTTGTAACCCGGTTAAATGTTCATCCCAAGTGTCGGTGGCTAACACCACATCGTCCAGATACACACTGACGTTTTCTAAATCAGATAACACCTGGTTCATCATCCTTTGAAAGGCAGCAGGGGCAGTCTTCAAACCAAACGGCATCACTCGGAATTGGAAGAGGCCGTCAGGTGTGATGATCGCCAGAATGTCCTTAGCTTCCTCCGTTAACGGAATGGCATAAAAACCCTTCAGTAGGTCCAATTTGGTGATGTATTGCGCGTGTCCAACTCGGTCGATGCAATCGTCAAGGCGGGGTAGAGGGTAGGCATCTGCCTTGATGAGTTGATTCACACGACGTAGGTCAGCACACACCCGGAAACTGTTATCTCCCTTTTGAATCAGAATAACAGGTGATGCCCACTGACTGTTTGATGGTTCCTGAATGTCGTGTTCCAACATGTAATCTATCTCCTTTTTCAGGGCCACACGTTTTACAGGATTTATCCGATAGGCATGCTGTCGAATCGGTGTAGCATTGGGTTCCAAGCGCACATCCTGGATTAAAGTATTGGTAACCGTTGGAAAGTCCTGACAAATGGAAACATTGTCTTGTATCAACGTAGTTAGCTTTGCTCGCTGGGGGCTGTCAAGGTGCTGTAGATAGGAACTTAAGTCTGCTAGAATCTGGCTGTTGGTTAACTTGATCTCTGCAGTCTTGACGTCATCACAGGAAGTTGAGTGACTCTCAATTTGGACAGGCAACACTGGAACTATCGGCAGTCTGTCAAAATAACCTTTCAGCAAATTGATGTGACAATACCTACTTTTCCTAACCCTATCAGGAGTGTTTATCACATACCCTGTCTCATTAACCCGTTTGTGCACAACATAGGGACCGAAATACCTGTTCTGTAATGAACCCCGTTTAATGGGAAGGTACAGCAGCACTTTATCCCCTGGTTTAAATTCCTGACTCTTAGCCTTCCTATCAAACACTGATTTTATTTTGCTCTGAGCATAGCTCAGATGCTTCCTAGCCAGTTCGGTCGCCTGCCACAACCTATCTCTAACTCTCCCTACATAAATCAGCAGGTTTTCGGCATTATCCTTGTCTAACCAACTATCTTTTACCAATTTGAGAGGGCCTCGGGCTGAATGCACATAGACCAACTCAAATGGGGTGAATCCTAAGGATTCTTGCTTAGCATCCCGTGCTGCGAACAACACGAAAGGAATTGACTGGTCCCAGTCAGTACCATTGTCGAAACAATGGCAGCAGAGCATACTTTTCATGCTCTGGTGGAAACGTTCTATGGCGGCCTGGCTCTCAGGGTGGAATGCAGCAGAACGAATTTGTCGTATATCTAACATAGACAGTACTTGCTGGATTAACTTGCTCATAAAGTTCGTACCCCGGTCGCTTTGAATTTCACCTGGTAAACCCGTGTATGTGAAGTACTTAAGCAGCGCACTAGCTACAACAGACGCAGTAACCTTCCTTAAGGGAATCGCCTCTGGAAAACGCGTAGTTAAGCACATAATTGTTAACAAGAATTGGTTGCCTGAACGCGTTTTCGGTAATGGCCCCACGACATCTATCAACACTTTTGAAAAAGCTTCCCCAACTATGGGAACCTTCTGCAGGGGATAGGGAGGAATTAGCTGATTTGGTTTGCCCACAACCTGACACACATGACATGACATACAATGCTTACTGACATCTGCAAACATTCCCTTCCAATAAAACTCTGAGGCAAGTTTACTATGAGTTTTATTCCGCCCTAAGTGGCCAGCAAACACGTCCTCACGTGCTAACAATAACAATGACGGACAGTACTTAAAGGGCACCACAATTCTACATCTTGTCACACATTCCTCACTATCAGGCACAACCTTTTCCACACTCTTATTCATTAATACTGCCTTGTCCATATAATACCCTGACATCTGATCCTCCATCTCACCCTCAGTTAACAATGTAGTGCGAGCTGCCAACAAACTTGGATCAGCCCCCTGCTCTAGGATTAACTCTTGTCTATTACAAGGTAAGTCCCCCCTATCAAACACAACTGGTTCATTTCCCCTCGGCGGCAGATCAACAGGTTCCACCACATTTAATTCCTCAGTTGACTTATCTACCATTTTACTGAGAACCTCATCCACTCCAATTTCATGGCTCACACACGTATCAGACAAATCACAAATATCCTCTGGGTCCCGTGCTAACCTACTGGCCATAGCCCAAGTCATTAAACACGCAGGATATCTAGTCTCATCAACCTCACACTCTTCTATGGGTAAAGGGCTGTCTTCAATTAACAAGTGGTCACATTGCGGCTGACAGCATTGACTAGTCAAATCATTACCCAACAAAACTCCTATGTTTTCAAAAGGCAAGTCCTTCACAACACCCATAATGACTGGTCCCGTCACAAACTTTGAACACAAGAAAACGTTATGTAACCGGACAACCATATTTTCCCCAGTAACTGAGGCTAAAGAAAACTACGTCCTGTATCTGAATTTTCAATACCAGCTAAACACTTTGACGTTATAAGCGACTGACTACAGCCGGTGTCTCGATAGCTTGATATTGCCTTAGGACTCAATTCTTGTTTCACATCACAAACCATACCAGTGGACACATACGGGTTTACTTTCTCTGCCATGGGACTAACCATTAACTCTCTCGCTTACGGAGCTGACCTCACTAAACCGACCACTTGCGCATTATCGCGTTTCCTTTTAAAACAGTCCCCGACAAGATGGTTATCCTTTTTACAGTAACTGCAATGTGGACGAAAAGTTCGTGCACTGGCTGATAATGCAGGTTTATCCTTACTTTGCCCACCAGATACATTCCTGGCCACTCGGAATGCAAGGCTGCTGCCAGCTGCGGCAGGGTCTGGACGGGCTGTGGGTTGCGCTGTCGGAAGGCGTCGTCGGCCAACTCGTCCCATAGGATGCTCAATTGGGTTCAAATCCGGTGTATCGAGAGGCCAAGGAAGGGACATTAATGTTGTGTTTCTGGAGGAAAGCCGTTTGTGAGACGTTGCTGTGTGAGGGCCTGGCGTCTGTCATGTTGGAACACTGACGTGGAGTGAGGCCAAAACTGGAAACGATGTGTGGCCGGAGGGATCTGAGTCAATGTAGCCCTGTGCATTCAGGGTTGCCCTTTGCACGTGGACCAGCGTCAGTTATGCCAGTGTGTGAGATGGCTGCCCACACCATGACACTACCCCGCCGAATCTGTCCACTTCCTGCACGCAGTTTGCCGCATAACGTTCAACCACGACGCCTATACACGCGACATCTTCCATCATGATCGTCGGAGCAGAAAATCGGGACTCGTCACTGAACCACAACTGTCTCCATCGCAGTTGTGGCCATTGTCGATGGAATCTGCACCACTGCAGTCGGTAGTCGACGGTGTTGTGGTGTTAAGATGACACCTCGAACTGGACGTCTGGCACGAATTCCTACCTCACCGTAGGCGGTTCCTGTACGGTTGGTCGGATATCCTGCGCAAACCTGGTATTTGCTGCGGCTGTGGAGGTGGCAGTAGTCAATCGTTCCCGAGGTGGGCCGTACCCGGATGTAGCGGATGTACCTGCCCGGGGGTAGTGACCCGTGGTCGACCGGATCTAGGGAGGTCACGTGTTGATCCATGTTGCTGGTAACGGTCCCACAGTCTGGAGATGGTGCTTGGGGACACAGGGAATGCCCTGGCAACGGGCCGTTCTGGATTCGCCTGCGTCTAGTCGGCCGATGGCATTGTTTCTCTGCGGTTCACTGAGGACGTGGCATGTCCTGGATTGTCAACTGTCTGGCCAGATACAGAGGACCAGGCAAGCGAACACCCTGCACTTTTATTACGGTGCGGTGTTCATGTTGCACGGTTGCAGACAACGCACGTGCAGTGGTGTACTATTGGTTTGGCATGTGGCTGGTGGGATTTTTGCGAAATATTTCACATTTTTGGAACTTTAGTTGTACACGTAGGAGCGTTTAATCGAATGATAACCGTGGGAATGGAGTATGGTGTTGGGACATGCAAGACCTTTATTCACAAAGCCATGCACCGGTAGGAAAACATGATAAAATCGGAGTTATAACATTTGTACCCTTTTTATTTGCGATATTCTTTTTTGAAGAGTATAGTTACCAAGTCAAAACGGATATTAACGTTCCCTGGGAGCCTTCCTTTTGTTTCTCATCGACTAAGCTCTAAAACCCTAGCGTATTTATTATAAAAATCGCAATAGCGCCTGGGGGCAACATCGCGCACGAATCTTATCATGTGGAGTTCCACACGACCACGCCGACAATGGTCTCAAATGGTCGACATACTGACGCCTAGTCCCCAAAATCACGGTTTTGAAAAACCGAACTCGAGAGGTAGTACGTAAAACTACTGGCCACATGGCCTCCGCAACTAACGCATGGGGGACGTTGCGAACAGTCGCGCAAAGGTCAGTAACAAGTTGCCCCACACCTGGGAATGCAATTTGGAACTGCGCACGAACCTCTAACACAATTAATATAGACAAGTGTTAGGAGAACAAATTAAGAGCATGTTCCGTCCACACACCCCCACATGCAAAAAGATTATTTCCTCACTCTAGGAATAGGAAATATTCACTACCATTTAAACAAAAGGTGTGGTTAATTCGAACGCTGCCGGGTCATTTATAAGAACACATGTAATAAGACACGGTGACTTACCAGTAATCACACTGAGTCTACTTGTAAAGTCCCGGTATACAAATAAAAATATCAACAAACAAAACAGTAAATCAAGAATGTCAACACATTATCATAAAGTTCACTTCGGGACAGGGCATCAGCGATTACATTGGATGTGCCAGTGATATGTTCAATGGTAATTGGGTATTGTTGCAGGAGAAGACTTCCATCTCACAACTTTCTGGTTGGTGGCCTTCATTCTGATGAATGAAAGTAAGCGGGATTCATGATCAAGTAAGTGACCACCAAGTGATGCACTGCCCGATGCACGTAGATCTGGAAATGCTCAGAGATTGTACCATGCCAAGCGCCTCTTATAGTGGAATAGTCACACTGGTGTTTGTTCAACCTTTTGAGATGAAGAAACTTTACAGGAGGGTCCAGTCCATTTTCGTATTCTTGGAAAAAAGCAAAGCTCCCAGATCCCACGTCACTAGCATACACGCTAGCGGAAAGGGCATTCGGTATATATGGCGATGCCATGCCCACGGGAGACGAGGAGAGCATCTGCTTGAGACGGTTTAAATGACTTCTTGCATACATCGACAACTGGAACTTCGTTCCTTCCTTTGTAGCAGGCGATGTGATGGGGGGCCGCTACCGTCGCATAATTTAGCACAGAAACGACATAATAACCAGGCCATACCAAGGAACCGGCGAACTTCAGCGACGGTTTAGTCGGCAGGATACTGGCTGCGGCTTATGTCGTGTCCGCAGTAATGACCTAAGTAGGTCACTGAACTTTCACGATTCAATTTGCCCAGGTTCACAGGTCAAGTGTTCGCTTTCGTAGGGCGACTGAATATTTGTTGTAACCCGGTTAAATGTTTCAATACCAAGTTCGGTGGCTAACCACCACATCGTCCAGATACACACTGACGTTTTCTAAATCAGATACACCGGGTCACATCCTTTGAAAGGCAGCAGGGGCAGTCTTCAAACCAAACGGCACAATCGGAATGAAGAGGCGTCAGGCGTGTGATGCTCGCCAGAATGTCCGTAGCTTCCTCCGTTAACGGAATGGCATATAAACCCTCAGTACGGTCAATTGGTTATGTATTGCGCGGGTCCAACTCGGGCGATGCATAATCGTCAAGGCGGGGTAGAGGGTAGGCATCTGCCCTTGATGAGTGATTCACACGAAGTAGTCAGCACACACCCGGAAACTGTATCTCCCTTTTGAATAGAAAACAGGTGATGCCCACTGACTGTTATTGATGGTTTCATGAATGTCGTGTTCCAACATGTAATCTATCGCCTTTTTCAGGGCCCACACGTCTGTACAGGATTTATCCGATAGGCATGCTGTCGAATCGGTGTAGCATTTTTTTTTTTTTGGGTTCCCAAGCGCACATCCGGGATTAAAGTATTGGTGACCGTTGGAAAGTCCGACCAAATGGAAACATTGTCTTGTAAACGTAGTTAGCCTTTGCTCGCTGGGCGTAAAGGTGCTGTAGATGGAACTTAAGTCTGCTAGAATCTGGCGTGTTGGTTAACTTGATCTCTGCATGTCTGACGTCATTCACAGGAAGTGAGTGACTATCAATTTGGAAAGGCAACACTGGAACTACTCGGCGTCTGTAAAAATAACCTTTCAGGCAAAGTGAGTGGACAAATACTACTTTTCCTAACCCTATAAGAGTGTTTATCACAACCCTGTCTAAGTAACCCTGTTTGTGCAAAACATAGGGACCGAAATACCTGTTCTGTAATGAACCCCGTTAATGGGAGGTACAGCAGCACTTTATCCCCTGTTAATCCTGCTATTAGCCGTCCTATCAAACAATGATTTTATGTTGCTCCGGCAGCATAGATCAGAGCTGCTAGCCAGTTCGGTCAGCCGGCCACAACTATTCTAACTCTCCCTACAGAAATCAGCAGGGTTTTGCACGGCATTATCCTTGATAACCAACTAATCTTTTACCAATTGAGAGGGCCTCGGGCTGAATGCACATAGACCAACTCAAATGGGCCGTGAATCCTAAGGATTCTTGCTTAAGACATCCCGTGCTGCGAACACACGAAACGGATTGAATGGTCCCAGTCAGTACCATGTCGAAACAATGCAGCAGAGCATACTTTGCATGCTTCTGGTGGAAAAAGTTCTATGGAGGCATGGCTCTAGGGTGGAAGCAGAGACAGAAACGAATTTCGTATATATAACATAGACAGTACTTGCTGGATTAACTGCTCATAAAGTTCGTACCCCGGTCGCTTTGAATTTCAACCTGGTAAACACGTGTTGTGAAGTAATTAAGCAGCGCCATAGCTACACAGACGCAGTAACTTCCTTAAGGGAATCGCCTATGGAAAAAACGCGTTAGTAAGCCACATAATTGTTAACAAGAATTGGTGCTCTTGAACGCGTTTTCGGTCATGGCCCCACGAATCTATCCAACACTTTGAAAAAGCTTCCCCAAACTATGGAACCGGTCTGAGGGGAACGGGAGGAATAGCTGATTTGGTTTGCCACAAACTGACACCAGACATGACATACAATGCCTTATGCCATCGCAAAAATTCCCTTCCAATAAATAAATCGGAGGCAAGTTTACTATGAGTTTTATCCCGCCCTAAGTGGGCCCCCCCCAGCAAACACGTCCTCACGTGCTAACAATAACAATGACGGACAGTACTTGAAAGGGTCAACCACAATTCTACATTTCTTGTCACACATTCCTCACTATCAGGCACAACCTTGTCCACACTCTGATTCATTAATACTGCCTTGTCCATATAATACCTGACTCTGATCTCCATCTCCACACTCAGTTAAACAATGTAGTGAGAGGCTGCCAAACAAACGTGGATCCAGCCCCATTGCTCTAGGATTAACTCTTGTCATACAAGGTAAGGCCCCCTATCAAAAACACAACTGGTTCATTCCCCCGGGCGGCAGATCAACAGGTTCACCAAATGTTACATCTCAGTGACTTATCTACCAGTGGACTGAGACCCTCACTCCAATTTCATGGGCTCACACCACGTAATCAGACAAATCACAATATCTCTGGGTCCGTGCTAACCTATGGCCATAGCCCAAGTCATTAAACCACACGCAGGATATCTAGTATCATCAACCCTCCACACTTCTTCTATGGGTAAAGGGGCTGTTTCAATTAACAAGTGGTCACATTGCGGCTGAAAGCATTTGAATAGTCAAATATTTACCCAACAAAAATCTATGTTTTCAAAAAGGCAAGCCTTCACAACACCCATATGACTGGTCCGTCATAAAACTTGAACACAAGAAAACGTTATGAACCGGAAAACCATATTCCCCCGAACTGAGGCTAAAGGACAACTACGTCCTGATCTGAATTTCAATACACGCTTAAACACTTGACGTTATAAGCGGACTGACTACAGGCGGTGTCTCGATAGCTTGATATTGCCTTGGGATCAATTCTTGTTTCACATCACAAACCATACCAGTGGGACACATACGGGGTTTACTTTCTATGCCATGGGACTGAAACATTAACTCTCTCGCTCGCCGGAGCTGACCTACATAACCGACCACTTGGCATTACTCGCGTGTCCTTTAAAACCAACAGTCACGACAAGATGGTTATCATTTTAAGTAACTGCAAGTGGACGAAATAAGTCGGCACTGGATGAAAGGCAGGTTTATACTTACTTTGCCCCCAGATAACAGTCTTGCCTGAACTAGCTGACAAAGAGGAGGCGCTCCCCGATAGTTGCTTTCCCGGGAAAAACCGGCTGAAAGTTTTATCATCACACTGCCTGTAAAAGAGCTACCCTGTTATGCCTGAGGCCTTTTTGTTATTAACACGTCATCATCTGCCACTATGCCTGCCTCCTAATCTTTTTTGACATCACGATCCTCTAAATGAATACGTAAGCTAAACTGGTAACCATTTTTTGTAATGTCTGTAAGAGCAACAACTCCCGTAGACTCGGTATATTAGTTACATGAGAGAAATCACCCATTTATCAAACATCCCTGCCTTCTTAGCCCAAAACTCACTATAAGAAGCACCTGCGTTTTTCTCAACTCGCATACGTAAACGTAATCCTCAGGTCGTAATTTCATGAAGCCTTCAACACGGCAGCCGTAACTAGGTCGTATGACTTGCTCGCGAATCACTCCATTGAATTATAAGATACACTAGCCTTCCCCTTAAAATTAGACACGGATAACAATGTCCACTTAGACTTGCGGCCAATTAGCTGCTGGCGGCCGTTCCAAAGAAGTTGAAGAACAATTACCTCCTGGCGGTCATCAAATACCGGCACTGATCTACAAGCCTCCGACATGTGAAAACCAATTTCGGCCTCTCTCTAACTTCTTCAGTATTCAATTTTAACTCATGACCACTTGTAATTTGCTAATGGAATTTCTCCTATCCCTTCTGCTTCTTCTCTTTTCTCCTTCTTTCTCTTGCTCTATCTTATCTCTTCTCTCTATCTTCTACTCTACCGTTCTTCTTATCTCCTCTCCCCTCATTATCTCGTTCTATCTCCTATCTCTCCCCCATCTTCCTCCCTATCTATCTCTCTCTCTGCTTAGCTTCTTCTTCTTCTCTTCCACTCTCATCTTGTACTTCTCTGCTTCTCTCTATTACTCCCCTATCAATCTTCGCTCTATCCCAATCCTCGTCTTCCTCGTACTCTTCTAGTCTTCTCTCTCTTCTCTTCTCCCCTTTCCCCCCTTCTCTTCTCTTTCTTCCATCTATCTCCTTCCTCTCCCTTTATTCTACACCTTCTCCCTCTATTTCTCCTTCTTCTTTCTCTACACTCTTCTCTCTCTTGCTGATACCCTTCCTTCAACTTATCGTCATCTCTCCTCTCTCGACTTCCTATCTTTCTCTTTCTCTATTTCTATTCTCTTTCTCTTCTCTCTCTTCTCGGCTCTTCCTTTTCATTCTCTATCGAGATGTATCTTCCTTGTCTCTCTTCTCTTCCCTTCCTTCTTCCCCTTTTTTTTCTCTTCTTCCCCTTTTCTATTCTTATCTCTTTTTTTTCTCTCCTTCTCCGCGCCACCTTCACGATTTTCTTTTTTTCCCCTTCTTTTCTCCATTTCTCCCTCTTCTCCTCTTCTTTCTCTTTTCCCTTTCTTTTATCCCTCTTCTCTATCCTAACAGTTTATTTTCACTACGACAGTACCCCTTTTTTCTTCTTTTTAATCTATCCCTCTTATCTGCTTATTCCTTTACTCCTAATCACACTCCTTTTTTCTTTCTTCTCTCCTGGAGTAATTGTACTTCTCCTCGTCTTTTCTCCTTTTCCCTTCCAGATCCGAGCTCTTCTTCTTTCCCCTGTTGCCCACCCTCCTCCCCCCTCTATTCCCCTCTCTTTTTCCCTTCTTATCTTCACTCATTATCCTTTAATCCCTTTCTCCCCCCTCATCTTTCCTTCCATAACAATTCCCGCCTTATCATTCTCTACCTCTCTCCCCTTTAGTCCCCCTTTTATTCTTACTCTACTGTTACCCCTTTCCCTCTTCTTTCCATTTCTTCTTCTCTCTTCTTTTTTCCTCTTTCACACTTTCTTTCCTGTCCTTTCTCCCTATCCCCCAGGACTCTTTCTCCCCCTTCGCTTATAGTATCCCACCTACAACGTCTTTTCGGATTTTCCCCCCCTCCCTTTCCTTTTTTCTTATCCTTCCTTCTTATTTATTTTTTTTCTTTCCTCTTCACGCTTATTTCTCCCTGCCTTTCTTTTCCCTTCTTTTTCTTCCCACTCTTTTTTTCCTCCTTCACTCCCTATCAAGTTCTACTTTTCATCCCCTACCCCCACACTTTCCCTCCCCCTTCTCTCCTCTTTGCCGTTTCGATTCATCTTTTTCCTTTTCTTCCCCCTATCTCTCCTCCAGTTTCCCTACTTCTTCTTTCCTCCTAGCTTCCTTTCTTTTCTTCCGATTCGCTTCGTTTTAGCTTCTTCTTCCCCTTTTTTACTTCTTTCCCTTCCCCTCTTTCGCTTTTTTTTTTCTTTTTTTCCCCTGTCCCTTCTTTACAAAACACTTTGTTCTGTCCTTCTTTCCTATTTCCTTCTTCAATTTTCTCTTATCTTCTCTTCTCTCCTTTCCTTTTCTACTTCTCCCCTCCCTATTTACTCTTTTAACTTCTCGCATTTTTTCTCTCCCTCTTTTTCTTCTTTCTTCAATATCTACTTTATCTCTCACTATTCGCCACTTTATCTCCCCTTGCATATCTCTCTCGTCCCTTTCTTTATTACACTCTCCCTCCCTTTTTACTTCTTTTTCTATTTTATCCACTTCCTCTTATTCCATCTCTCCTCCCTTACCCTTTCTCTCCCCCCCCCCACCCCCTCTCCCCCTCCTTCATACCCCCCTCCATTACTTCCCCCTTCACAGCCCCTTCCTAATATTCTTTTTTTCCCCTTTTTCGTCTCTTTTTTGTCATTCCATTTTATTCTCTTTTCAACCTCTTCTATTTTTATCCAGCCCTTCCCTTCCCTTTTCTTTACCCACCCCTTTCTTTCTCTCTCTTTCTTTCTATTCTTACACACCCCATTCCCCCCTTTTTCCTATTTTCCCTCCTCTTTCTCTTTTACTTTTTTTCCTCTCTTCTTCCCTTTCCTCACCTACTAACTCTTCCTTTTTTTTCCTGTTCCCTTCTTTTTCTTCTCCATCTTTTTTCTTTTCCTTTCTTTTTATTAACTTCTTCCTTTCTCCCTTCGGTCTCTCTCTTATCTTCTTCTCTCTCTGTTCCCACCCTGTTTTCTTCTCCCTTCTTGCCTCTTTTTCTTCCCTTTATTCCCCTCTCCTTCTACTTTCTCTCTTTATTTTATCTTTTCCCCTCCATTTTTTTCCACATTTTGCCCATTCTATTTCTTCCCTTTCTTCTTTCTTTGTCCTTTTCTTCATATTTTCCCCACTTCCTCCCTTAACCCCTTAAATTTTCTCTCAATCTATCTCTTTTCCTTTATGCATACTGTCCCCTGTTTTGTCCCCTCTTTCACCTTTCCTTCATCGGTTATCTTCTCTTTTAATCTTCTTAACCATCTTTTTTCCCGCCCACCCTTGTCTCTCTACTTTCTCTAGATTCTGTTTCCCCTCTCTCTTTGCTTTTTTCTTGTTTTTCTTTCCCCTCTTTTTCTTTCTTTTCCCTTAAATTTTCTCTTTTCCCCCTTCCTTTCCCTCATTTCTCTTTCTTTCCCTCTTCCCTTCTTTATCTTCTCCTCTTCTTTTTTCCTTTCTTTTTTTTTCCTTTCTCTTTCTTCTCCTTTCTCTTTCCCTCCCTTCTTTCCCTTTTAAATTTCTCTTCTCTTCCCTCCTTCCTCTCTTTCTCTCTCCCCTCTCTTCTCTCCCTTCTTTTGCATTCTTTTCTCATTCTTTCTACTTCTTTTAAATTTTTCTATTCCCTCCTTTTTCTTTATTCCCTTCTCTCTTCTATTTCTCCTTTCTGAGTCACATCTTCTTTTCCCCTCTCCTTTTTCGACCCCCCGTTTACCCTTTTCTATCTCTTATACTCTTTCTCTTTTCTATCCCCTGTTTTATTTTTGCACCCTTTCGTTCCCTTCTCTCTTCTATTCTCTTAATCACACCTTCTTCTCTTTCTCTTCCTTTTACTCTCCCTCCTTTTTTTTCTTTCCCTCCTTTCTTTACTACTCTTTCTCTTTCCTTCCCCACCCTTCTCTCTTTCTCCCCCTTTATTCGTTTTCTCTTCTTACCCTTTCTTCCTCTCCTCTCT
Source organism: Gigantopelta aegis (assembly GCF_016097555.1). Classification (NCBI taxonomy): domain Eukaryota; kingdom Metazoa; phylum Mollusca; class Gastropoda; order Neomphalida; family Peltospiridae; genus Gigantopelta; species Gigantopelta aegis. Next base: position 10,968,642 of record NC_054711.1, on the reverse strand, counting down.
CCTTTTTTTCCTTTTCTTTTTCAATCTCTTTAGTTCAATCCCTCTCCCCCTTCTTTCTTTCCCTTAAATATCCTTTGCTTCCAACCTTTAAATAATCCGCCTTCTTTCCTTCTTCCGTCCCTTCTTTTTCTCTTATCTTTCACTTTGACATAGCTCCCAACAGAGTTCTTTTTTTTTCTCCCTCTCAGGGGGACTTCCCTTTTTTCCCCTTTTTCCTTCTTTTCTTTCTCTCCTTTCTCTTTTTTCTCCCTCTTTTCTTCTTTCTATCTTTCTTTCTTTTTTTTTTCCTTTCCTTTTCTTTTTTTCCTCCTTCTTTTTTTTTTTCTCTACTCTTTTTCTTCTTCCTTATTTTTTCCCTTTTCCCCTTCTTTCTCTTTTTTTTCCCCTTTTTTTTCCTTTTTTTCTCTCCCTTTTCTTTACCTTTTTTTCTCTTTCTCCCTTCTTTCTTTCTTATATCTCTCCTTGTTTTCTTCTTTACCTCTTTTTCCTTCTTCTTCTTCCTCTCCTGAATCTTTTTTTTTTACTTTTTTCTTTTCTTTTTTTCCTATTTTACTTCTACATTTTTCCTTACTTTCCCATTTACAGTGATTTTTCCTTACATGAGAAACGCTTTCCAGGAGACTTAATTAATAAAAGGAATTACAACTTCTTCTTCCATAAACAGACCCTATCACCCGAAAAACTTCCTGCGATAATAATTGTCTTGTATAATCACCTAAGGGTGTTAGATGATGTTAAATCAATTTCTCGCTCCCCCGCGATTTCAACTAAATTCGGCCTAAGTGCTCCGCTTAATCTCCAATACACTGAGCGTAGGCCTATCCAGCAAAATCTTATCTATGTTTAGATTTGAGCACTATTATTTAATTAACTTAGTTCTAGTGAACAACGTTGCTACTTCTAGGTTATTTGTAAAAGAAATTTCTAAAGCCCCCATGTTACAAAACAATACTTTTTAAAATATGCATGTACCGGTTCAGCTCCGGGACGAGCGCCCCAATTTTCACTCTGTCACGGGGAATCTTAATAAGCCGTAAACTGAAATGAAACACGATTGTCCAATATCTCTCCTAACTGTATATCTATTAGATATCTCTGTAACAGGCAGTATACCCGCTTTGGCTCTCGTCTAGGTTAGGATCAGAGGATAAGATCTTATATAAAGTATAAATATAATTTTATAGCACGTTTCGTTCACTAAAAAACACAACAAAAACAACATACACTTTGGAATCTGTATAACTACGCTGACAAAAATGTACTGCCGCAGTAGGTAATTAAACAACAACAAATAATAACAACCCAGAACTGATCACTTAATTAGTTAATCTCTAGGTGTATCTAGTTTACACAAGATGCTAATCACTTCACCGTGACACAACACCCACACGTGTGATAATGAGGAAACGCTTCCAGGAGAACTTAAGTAATAAAGGAATGTACAACTCTATTCCTAACTGGTTAATTTTGAATTAAACATTAACGGTCACTCGTCAACGAAAGTGTGATAATTGAGAACTCTTGGCCAGGGGAACTTAATTAATAAAGGAATTTACAAACTCTATTCCTAACTGGTAAATTTTTAATTAACCTAACTATCACCGCATTCAGTAACCTTGTAACACCGAATTAATACCGGTACCTATCCAATAAAGACAATAACCTACAGTTTACCTAGGTCCTCATAGGATGGACTGGTAAGCTTTAATTACCAAATACTCGTATAATGTTAGAACAAGAAGTCTACAGATTACTTCGTCAGATGATCGAGACACAGTCTAAAGAATATTGGTATAATTGCAAGTTATTAAAATTATTTTTAAATTGTCACGTCCATCACATCAAGGTTATACAACAGAGCAGAAATAATATATTTACCAAAGTCCAAACGGACTAACGTTCCCTGGGAGCCTTCCTTTTTGTTTCTCCTCGATATCTCTAAAACCCTAGCTATTTATTATAAAATCGAATATCGCCTGGGGGCACATCGCGGCACCGAATCTTATCATGTGGCTTTCCACCACGACCACGCCGGCATATTTTTCTCAGATGGTCAGACTCAATGACGCCTAGTCCCCAAATCACGGTTGTAAAAACCGCACTCGCGGTGGTATTACGTAACTACTGGCCACATGGCCTCCGCACCTGCGCTGGGTGTGTATTAGAAAAGATCGACGACCGTCGCGCAAAGGTATCACGTAACAAGTTGCCCATCTGGGCTAAGTGCAATTGGAACTGTGCACGGCCCTCTAACACAGGCGAAAACAAAATTAAGAGCATGTCCCGTCACAACGTGGTAGTCTTCCCGTCTGCATACAAGTAATCTGGAGTAATTAGTGGATGTTACGGTTAATCATCTATTGGCGTGGTCTGCGTGCACATAATCTGTGTCGTGGTGTTTGAGAATAAACAGCAACTGTTTCGGATAATAGTAGTGGCAGCGCGTCTGGTAGCTGAAGTGCCATGTAATGAGTTCGTCCACACATAAAGCCTCCATGAAGTAGGATCGGTACATCTCACTGAGCTAACCTACTGCGATGCGATGCCATGTCGCAGTGGATAGTAGCATCATGTACGGGAGTTTATTGCTTCGTCCTTATCGTTGTCTGGCTGATGGTCTGTGCATCTGGTCCTTTCCCGGCCACTTTCTTAACAAGGAACTCATCGTCGCTGCGGACGGGAGCCCATGGAGCTGACCAAAGAGTTCAATCGGCGCTAGGTGGAACTTCTTACATGATCATATAGGATGCTGCGGCTGACTTGTCAGCTGGCTTCGACGATTTAGGCAGGTCGGCGAGGACGGCGAAGCAATAGGTGCAATAGAGCTACCATAAAAATTACAATAAAACTATATAATTTAATAGTCGAAAACATTACTGCGAAAATTTGTGGATTGGCTGATTTTATAAGATTTGTTCGGGCATTAATACAAACAAATTGTAAAAGGATAATTTATAAATAAAAAACAACAACATAAACACAAGGCATTTAGCAGCATTTAATAGTAAAAATGTTCAGTAAAATAATTGTATGTAACTCGTTTATCCAAGTTTAAATAAATGTTCACACGCACCAGATTGTTTCAGATATAGTATATTCCCGGTTGGTCGACCACCTCCATATTCAATATGCACCATTTTGGACCGATCGGCTTTCAGGATCCCTTTAATTAATTTGATAAACCAATAAACATTGGAATGTTGATGAGGCAGATTAATTTTAAGCCTTACATGGACAAAACCCTCAACACAATGGGATCCTCTATTATTTCTGTGACAAAAATCGGATTCCAGGGGTTAAAAGAGCCAAATTTGTGAGGAAGTGATATTTGACAGGCAAAACTATCATTTGTGTCCCATCGAAAATATGTTTAAAAAGAAGGGCATTAAAAGCTTGTCAATATTTACACGTTATTGATACAGAATGGGTTAGCAGATCGAACTGTTTATGATCTGTCTTGTATAGAACTTAATTAAATCAAAACTTGACTATGGATGTATTGATAATCAAGTAAAAGCATTGTATTTTTCATAGACTGGGACGTCCCATCAAGAATAAAAGTAGTATCATCTGCGTATTGTGTTAGTCTGTATTCCTCCCCATCAATAGAATGACCTTTTATATTATTGTCATTTCTAACTAAAATTGAAAGAATTTCAGCACAAATTAAAAAAATATACGGAGAGAGAGGATCTCCTTGTCCGCATCCCCTTTCAAGTTTAAATGTTTCTGATATGTGACCATTTTGTATTACGCAGGACATAGACTTTTTATATAAAGTTTGCATCCATCTTTTTATTGAGGAGTCAAAATTAAATATGTGTAATGCTTTTTCTATAAAGGACCACGAGACTGAGTCAAATGCTTTTTCAAAGTCTATTAATACTAAAAGACCAGGTATAGAATGTGTTTCTGTATACTGCATGATGTCATACACTAAACGAATGTTTTCTCCAATGTATCTACCTTTTATAAAACCTGTTTGATCATTATTTATACTTTTATACAAGACTGTTGTAATTCTGTTAGCTATACAACCAGCGGCTATTTGGTAAATACAACTTAAAAGTGTTATAGGTCTCCAATTTTTTTAGAAACTGCTTAGGCTTATTCGGTTTTGGAATATACGTTATAATTCCTAATTTTTGAACAACAGACATTTCGCCTACACTGTAATTAATTGCACTAACTATAAAATGTCCTAGATCTACCCAGAAAAATTTGAAGAACTCTACTGTAAACCCATCTGAGCCAGGACTTTTGTATTTTTTCATATTTTTAAGAAAAGTAAAGTTTGTTTTATTTAACGACGCCGCTAGAGCACATTGATTTTTAATCTTATCATCGGCTATTGGACGTCAAACATATGGTCATTCTGACACTGTTTTTAGAGGAAACCCGCTGTCGCCACATAGGTTACTCTTTTTTACGACAGGCAGCAAGGGATCTTTTATTTGCGCTTCCCACAGGCAGGATAGCACAAACCATGGCCTTTGTTGAACCAGTTATGGATCACTGGTCGGTGCAAGTCGTTTACACCTACCTTTGAGCCTTGCGGAGCACTCACTCAGGGTGTGGAGTCGGTATCTCGATTAAAAATCCCATGCCTCGACTGGGATCCGAACCCAGTACCTACCAGCCTGTAGACCGATGGCCTAACCACGACGCCACCGAGGCCGGTCATATTTTTAAGAAAGTTAAAAGCTCCCGAATAAGTCATTCTGCTAGTTCCTGTGCTTCTTTGTCTGATAATTTTTTTAAATTATAGCCAGATATTTTCTCATCTATATCATTATCAAATTTGTTAAATGGCGCCGAATATAGTTTTTGGTAAAAAATATTTTGTTTCTATTAGAATTTGTTTTTTGGTCAGTTATAATTTCCCCATCATTGAGTTCTATTCTTGATATAGGTTTGCTATAGTAATTTTGGGATTCCATATTACAGAAGTATTTTGTTGGTTTTTCACATTCATCTATCCATTTTGCTCTTGCTCTTATATAATGACCTTTCATCTTTTCTCTTCGCAATTCCAATAACTCTTGCTTACTTTTTTGTAATAGTTCAGTAATAGCATTTTCAGATTCTTCCATTTCCTTGATTTTCTCACATAGTGTATTTTCTTTTTCATTGGTCTTTTTCTTTTTGAATGCCGAATATGATATTGTTTTACCTCTTACTTCCATTAATAGTGTTTCCAGAAATAAGCTGTCATTTATTATAAACTGTATTTCATCTTTTGGTATAATGCATATAGTTTGTGGGTTATAGATCAATATAGCGTATTGATTTGTAATATTATTTATAACATATTTTACAATTCTTATGTATTCTTTATAAGATAACAGTGAATTGTTAACTTTTCATAAGCCTCTACCCTTGTGTATTTTATTTAAATTTAAAAATAATACAACACCTGAGTGGTCTGATCTATAGCTATTTACTATTATAACTTTTTCTGTTCGTGACATTAAATTAGTTGATAGGAGGAAAAAGTCTAGCCTGGCTAATTTCAGTAGACTCGATTTCCTCCATGTATATCTCTTGAGATTGGGATATAATTCCCTAAAAGGGTCTTTTAAATCAAAAGCTTCACGATTTTGTAATAATGTTTCTCGCGCCTTTGGGTGGTTAGTATGTAAGTAATTTTTGGTATGTAGCTTTTGATCTAACACTAAATTAAAATCTCCACATATTCAATACTGTTCATTTGCACTCTTCAGTACACTGTAATATAGTTTCCAAAAAACTAGGCTTATCAGTATTTGGTCCATACATTTTTAAAAGCGTTACTCTTTCCCCTTCTATGGTAGTGTCCAAAGCAATAAAATTTCCAGTATTATCGGATTTAATTTTATGAAGTTCATATTGAAAATTGTTATTTAGCAGAATTGCCACCCCTCTTGCGTTACTAGTAAGTGAGTTAAATAAACATTTGTATCCCCACTTGGTTTGTACATATGGTTCTATGTCATCAGTACTATGTCATCAGTAAAATGAGTATCTTGTAAGCAATATATGTTAAACTGTTTACATTTTAAATAATTAAAAACATCTCTCAGTTTTTCAGGATCTCTCAGTCCCTGACAGTTTAATGTCATTATCTGAAAACATGTTTTAAAATAATAGCAAATTGATGAAACTTGTCTACTTTCCTTTCTTCAAAAATTGTGAACAGTGTGTTTAATGGTATGTGCTTTGATTTAGGTGAATTATCAGACAAATGTTTACTCCATCTCTGTACCAGATTTAGTAAAATTTGTAAAAGAAAGATATTAAAAATTTAAAAAAATATAGCAAGAAGTGCTGAGAATGAAAGAGAAATAGTAATAATATTAATAGATTGGGCATTAAAAATAGCATACAGGTCATAGGTTTTCCCCCTTCTCCCAAGCATGTTAAAGGGACATTCCTGACGTTGCTCCATTGTAAGATGTTTCCGAAATATAAAATATTTCTACGATTAAAATTACATATTAATTATATTTTATTGTTTAGAATATCAGTGTCTGTATATTCATTGTGTTTCTGTTCGTCTTAATATTTGTAAGAAGCCCAAACTGGATTTTATCTTCAAATAATTTCGTACGTACGAAAAAAACAATATTTTAGGAAATAAGATGAAATTTAACCTAGTACAAATATTAGAACGATCAGAAACACGTTTAATATACAGCCACTAATATTTTATGTAGAAATATATATAGTTTATGTAATTACAATCGTTAAAAAGTCTCTGTTAGTCAATGACATCATAAAAAGTGCAGCAAACTCAGGAATGTCCCTTTAAGTAAGAATGGGTTTACCTATAGATAATGTGAGAGGATAGATAACAATGTATATTATTCATCTTCATTTTCCGTGTACTTATATTTATCTATGTCTCTATACTCGTATTTGATACTTCATATCAGCTTGAACATATACTCACATAAACAATACACATACAAAATACAATATACATGCGCACTTATTATTAGGTATACTATAAGCTTATGTATTATTTGCCTAGGTAAAGATATATTCGTTACACAGTGTCTCGACCAGCAATGAATATCACTGCATGCATGGAAAGCGAATTTATCTACAACTAAAATTGTTTTAATAAATAAATAAGTAAATACGACATTCTATCACTCAAATATTTAAGTATCAGTTTAACTAATCAAGGTCGATGAACTTTGTTCTGTGCAAACAAATTATATGTGCTTTACCTAGACATTTAACAAAGTTGTAAGAAAAACAAAAAGTACGGTAACAATCACATATTTTTCAATGTTCATAGTCAGCCGCGTCCGCACTCACCTATAAAGATCAATCACACAGACAGACACACGCTCAGATGCGCACGGGCTCGTTGTGACTATCGTATGAATTTATTATTGTTTTCATTATTTATGTTTGTTACTACCTTATTTCATAGATATTCCTGACAAAATAGAGAAAATACTTATACAGTTTATTATTTCTACAGGAACGAATCACAACTAATGGAAAAAAACTACTTCTGTTTACTTACTAGTGTACATATTAAATGGAGATAGTAAGTAATAAGGAATAAAACTGAAGTATACAGTAGCCACCGTACAGTGAACACAAAGTGTTGACGAGTATTTAGCATTGACATTTCTGTAAACCTATCGAATACCAACTTACTTCTAAACAACTCTCTCTCTCTCTCTCTCTCTCTCTCTCTCTCTCTCTCTCTCTCTCTCTCTCTCTCTCTCTCTCTCTCTCTCTCTCTCTCTCTCTCTCTGTATGTACAGTAATCACAGGTTCACGCTTATTTAACGATGGTAAGCAATTAAAATAATAACGACGACAACTTTCTTGAGGACGACTGTAATGACGATGAAGACGATATCCACTAGAAACAACTTGTTGATTATTGTCAGTTGTGACAGGGTGGGGGTATAACAACGCGTGAGGAGATTAGTCCTTTACTAATAGTAATCGTCTCCGTTTTCCGTGTCTGTGTTGCCAGTAGTATTAACACCAAATTTAATTTTGTATCAATATATAAACTTATATTTAACCTGGATATAACTCTCGCACAATATATATAAAGACAATTTAGGCCTTTTCAAAACTAGTATTACATATTAAATACAGTTTCTTCTTTATATCATGAGAGGGCGGGATGTGGTCCTGTGGTGAAGCGATCACTTGATGCGCGGTCGGCGAAGAATCAATTCCTGTCGGTGGGCCCATTGTGCTATTTTGTTTCCCAATCACTGCACCACGACTTGTATATCAAAGGCCGTGATATGCGGTATCTTGTCTGTGGAATGATGCATTTAAAACATCCCCAGCTACTAATGGAAACACTGAGCGGGTTTCCTCTCTAGGACCATATGTCAACATGGCCAAACGTTTGACAATGTGCCCTAGTGGTGTCGTTAAACAAAACAAACTTTAACTTTGTTCAGAATATCAATGTCTATAGATTCACCGTATTTCAGATCGTCCTAATGTTTGTATTATATTATAGACTCAAAATTCATTTTATTTCTTAAATTATATTTGTTTTCTTTAATGCGAACGTATTGGCTGGTAAATCCTGTTTGGGCTACTACAAACACTGAGAAGAGTAAATAAAGATTGAATATGCAGACACTTATGTATTACAAACATGGAAATGTAACGGTTGTGTGGTGCAGTCGATGGCAGCACATTCAGGACAGATTCTTTATGGAAGAAAAAAAAGGAAAGAAATGTTTTATTTAACGACGCACTCAACACATTGTATTTACGGTTATATGGCGTCAGACATATGGTTAAGGACCATACAGATATTGAGAGAGGAAACCCGCTGTCGCCACTTAATGGGCTACTCTTTTCGATTAGCAGCAAGGGATCTTTTATATGCACCATCCCTCAGACAGGGTAGTACATACCACGGCCTTTGATATACCAGTCGTGGTGCACTGGCTGGAACGAGAAATAGCGCAATGGGGCCACCGACTGGGATCGATCTAACACCGACCGCGTATCGAGCGAACGCTGTACCACTGGGCTACGTTCTGCCCCCCACCCCCCACCCCCCCCCCCCCACCCCACCCTCTTTATGGAAGAGTCGTGTCTGATACCTACCCAAGAGCCCAGTCATTATCCATTATCCGAACTTACATTCTGGCTCACTCATCGCATGATTACTTATAAATACATATATTTTAGCAACAAACTACCTATCGCAAACAATGGAAAGAAAAGGCAAAGGATAAAAATGTGTTTTTACCTATAGTGCATTTTGATCCTGACCACCCTTTCTCGCAGTTGTTAGAACAACCTGTGATGTCATTGCAGTTGTTAGCATTACAGTGACAGGTATAGCTGCAGTTCAACCCATATTTTCCAAAGCTGCAGGCGTCTAGAGAAAACATGAGCATACGCTGATGTTATAAATGTATATTATATCATATCATATCATATCATATATCAGAGAGAGAGAGAGAGAGAGAGAGAGAGAGAGAGAGAGAGAGAGAGAGAGAGAGAGAGAGAGAGAGAGAGAGAGAGAGAGAGATGAGAGAGAGGGAGAGAGAGAGAAGAGAGAGAGAGAGAGAGAGAGAGAGAGAGAGAGAACTGGTTACTGTCTTAAGATATCAAGTTTATTCTGTGAAGTCTAGAATCCGGCCTGAATAGTTTCATTCTTATTTCAGGTACGCAAATCGAATATCATTTACCTAGCAATTTTTTTCCAGTATGAAGTCATTGTTTATAAAACGCTAGCCACTATACATTCGGTCATATTAAAAAAAAATATTCTAAACTCTAATTCACAAATTCTGATTTACACCTTGATCGTGACACAAAACGCTATTTCTATATACTGTACTGAAATCAATTATTTAAAGAGTATGTTTATTGAAAATAATGTGTTAAATACTTGAATAGAGTCGGGATTACGTCACGCGACCTATATTTCTGACCAGTAACCAGTGAAAATATAGAGATTTATCTAGTCATCATATATTGTCAATGCATAAAAATAAAATACGATAAATTTCAGGATTTCATAAATCATCACTTTTAGAAGAGACTTCACAGTTTGAAATCCACCATCAAAGAGAAAACAACCAATCTGAACGATAAAACTCTAATACGTCATACGGGCCGTATCTCTGCACAATGGACATTTGGCAACATAATGGTTGATTATATGAATTTATATCTAGTGCCTATAGCAGGACAGCTTCCGACGAGATCCATTACTGGAGATTTCATACTTGCACCACCAGAAAAGCGGATTGCCACTTCCAGATTAGTTTACTAAATAAAAACTAGGACAGGACAGAGCTCATTGGAATAAGCACAGCTGTGTTGCCATGCACTCATGAATCACTGGCATAACAACGATGACGTCAGATATTCGAGAAAGGTGAACATACCGGACTTTTTGTTGTCCGTTATCTGTGAATATGAACCACGAAAGACAAACCTTGTAGCTGAGGTATGTACTGGGCCTACGGACGCGTACTGGAATTCTAGTCACGACATTAAATGTATTGTTTCGGATGTGTGTTTGCACACAGCTATATAAACCATATACAGGTTGTTTAACTACATACGATGCAATACGTATTGAATTAAATCCAGGAAGAATCCTAGCCTGGTCAACAAAAACGGATTTAGTACTGTTTAAATAAGGATGCACGTGTAGTTGTGATACCCTAAAAAACATTAATAGACTGAACATATGTGGGGGTATTCCTTGGGCCCTCTAACTATTTTCTGGAGCTAAATAAATCAATATATTTTGTGTGGAATCACTGGCGTAGCCGAGGTGGGGAACCGGGACACAAAAACATGCATCGGTACATCTCCACCATACCGCCTTATATACCTAGCTTTTAGTCGCTTAACAGTTATAGGTAGACGCATACCAAATAGTATCTGAGTGGGTCAAAGTTCGAGGTGCACTAAACGTTTTATCCCACAGTTGAGGCTATCAGTTCTGCCATTGGTGATAAATGTGAGAGTGTTTGTTGTGATAAAATGTTTGGCTTTTTTTAAATGGCCAGTAAATTTCTGTAATTTAATTTGAACTAGTGTTTAGGGGATAATATCATAATGTTTCGTTGTTAACTATACCTATTGCTATTATTATTTATATTGACATTTAAATATAATGGAAGACACGGAATGATACTAACGAAAACACAATACATGAGTCTTAAGTGACAACATATTGAACACGTTCTCAGAATTTTTCATCGTGGAAAATCCTGGTTGTCCATGACAGCGTATATATGTCGTCTGATTTATCATGAAAGTTGTATCAGAATAATATATCAACTATCATTGTATTGAAACGTGCGGGGTTCTACAAAAATAGTACCAGAGTCTAACATTTAAAACCATATTCAAATGCACTTTTATATTTAGCTGCGTATTCAGTCACTTGCCTTTCAAGCAATAACTTCTTCTTTAATTAATTAGGGGCTAGCAATCATACCAATTAGTGTGAAACTAAATTACAACAATCAAAACACTATGAATTGTTTCAACAAACATATGTATCTTTTAATGATAAGATAGAGATTATCAAATAAAAAACATAATAACAATAGAAAACAAACACTGTAATTGTTTTGGAATAATATGGCCGCAACTACAGGATCCGGGAGACGTACTGAAACCCGATTGGATTGGGTCCTCGGTGTCCCCACGATACCTTGGGTGACAACAATTATGCCTGATTCCCACAGATCAGACTATGTCCACAGACGGGTCGTAGCTACACATGCGTTCTATTTATTAAACTGCCTATATTACTTTTGATATGGGTACGCAAACTCTTCTCATGGTACCACAGATAAGAACGGGATCCTTTCGGTAACAAGAATCGGTCCTATCCCACTGTCATTCATACTGCACAATGTGTAATGACACCTGAAAACGTGCCGACCAAACCTGTGATCCACCCTCACCTCGCGAAATGAGGGGCTCTATAGCCACTCACCTCCAAATTATAACACCACCAACATATTTAAATTATTATGCCCATGGCCACTCACCACCGAATTTATAAAACGTTATATTGGAAATACATTTCCTGAATCTCCAGCAAACATTAACAAAGCCGCACGAATGGAATTTTTTTTAAATGCTGCATTCCTCAAGTCAGATTCCACAGAGATTTCTCAGAAAAAGAAATGTTAGGGTATCTCTATCACCTTGTTGACAGGTTTTCGAATTTTGTCAACTGCAACTGCAGAGTCGGCGCCATGCTAATAAAGGCGGGGGAGTATGTGGGACCAGATTATACGCACTCCCACCCACACCCCACCCCCACCCCCACCCCCGGGACTAGTGCCATTAGGCGGTAAAATGAACATTTGATATTGTTAATCATCTCTACTGCTTTGCACCCCTTCTGAATATTTAATTTCCGTACGAATATAAATATCGACACAGCCTAGTGGTCTCCCTTCAGACCCGTAGGACGGATTTCAAAGTGGGGAGCTTATTTGTATGGTTGTTCTATCGTCAGGTTTCCGTATTAGCATTATAAGACATTTTAAAGTCCCGAAATAAAAACTGGCGAAAAAGTGGGGTTTGATACGCTGCATGAAAGAGTTTTAGTCACATGTGTTACTATTGTCGTCTATGATATTTGATTTGGTTGTATACACCCTATAATCCGCCATAACTCCCGAATGTATTTATTTTACATAAAAAAAAATAAAAAAAATGTGAATGCAAAATACAGTAATTTATCTTGAATTACGTTTTACATATAGGTCAAACGTCGATATTTGCCGATAGGAAGATAAAAAGAAACATATTTTGAAACACAACAGAGTGCAGGTTTTTTTATGCAAATAACTTTATATATGCTGATAGCAGAAATACCTTGTGTCAAAAACGTACAGAGATTTGGTTTAAATTTAAATAATTAAAATCCGTTCCTGTTAGATGAAGGATTATATTTATAACGAATTATGAATTTGTATTGTT